>NC_066585.1:362553023-362882432 GCF_024323335.1 Lathyrus oleraceus | reverse complement strand
CTCAGACTGGGAAGGTGTTCGCATTGACCGGAACTCAAACCTCCTGTGAGGACAGACTTATCCGAGGTACATGCTTCATATATGGTACTCCTTTAATTACTATTATTGATACCGGTGCTACCCACTGTTTTATTTCTGCTAACTGTGCTCGAAGACTGGGTTTAAAATTGTCCGCTTTGGGTGGTGAATTGATTGTTGAGACCCCAGCTAAGGGATCAGTAACTACTTCTTTGGTATGTTTAAAATGTCCTTTGTCGATCTTCGATAAAGATTTCTATGTTGATTTAGTATGTTTGCAGTTGGATGGGATGGATGTAATTCTTGGTATGAACTGGCTAGAGTATAATTATGTTCATATAAATTGTCATCATAAGTCGGTGAGGTTTTCCACTCCTGAAGAGGAAGGAGTTGACTTATTACCTTTCAGAGAATTGCGAAAATTGATGAAAGAGGGAGCTCAGATGTTTTCTTTGATGGCGACGTTGTCGGTTGAAAGTAAAGCTAAGATAGAGGAACTGTTAGTGGTGAAAGAATTCCCTGAAGTTTTTCCTGATGAAATTCCTAGTGTGCCGCCAGAGAGGGAAGTTGAATTTACTATTGATCTGGTACCTGGTACTAGGCCTGTTTCGATGGCACCGTATAGAATGTCGGCATCTGAATTGTATGAATTAAAGAAGCAATTGGAAGACTTACTTGAGAAGAAGTTTATAAGACCAAGTGTGTCGCCGTGGGGAGCTCCAGTGTTGCTAGTAAAGAAGAAAGAGGGTAGTATGAGGCTTTGTATTGATTATAGACAATTGAATAAAGTAACGATCAAGAATAAGTATCCACTACCGAGGATAGATGATTTGATGGACCAATTAGTGGGTGCTTGTGTGTTCAGTAAAATTGATTTGAGATCGGGCTATCATCAGATCAAAGTGAAAGATGAAGACATCCAGAAAACAGCGTTCAGAACTCGGTATGGACATTATGAGTATTCTGTGATGCCTTTCGGTGTGACTAATGCGCCGGGAGTATTTATGGAATACATGAATCGTATTTTCCATACTTATCTGGATCATTTTGTGGTAGTATTTATTGATGATATTTTGATTTACTCTAAGTCCGAAGGAGAGCACCAGGAACATTTGAGATTAGTATTGGAGGTTTTGAAAGATAAGAAATTGTATGCGAAGTTGTCCAAGTGTGAGTTTTGGTTAAGAGAAGTCAGTTTTCTCGGCCATGTAATTTCAGGAAAAGGTATTGCTGTAGATCCTTCCAAGGTAGAAGCTGTATTGCAATGGGAAACTCCTAAGTCGGTTACCGAGATTAGAAGCTTTTTGGGATTAGCTGGATATTATAGAAGATTTATTGAAGGATTTTCTAAGTTAGCACTTCCGTTGACTAAATTAACTTGCAAAGGTAAAGCTTTCGTGTGGGATGTTCAGTGCGAAGAGAGTTTTAATGAATTAAAGAGGAGATTGACGTCGGCGCCGGTTTTGACTTTGCCAAATCCGGGGGAACCGTTTATAATTTACTGTGATGCTTCGTTGATGGGTTTGGGAGGTGTGCTCATGCAAAATAATAAAGTAATTGCTTATGCGTCGCGACAGTTGAGAATTCATGAAAAGAACTATCCTACGCATGATCTTGAACTTGCTGCTGTAGTGTTTGCGCTAAAACTTTGGAGGCATTACCTTTATGGTTCCAGATTCGAAGTTTTCAGCGATCATAAAAGTTTAAAGTATCTATTTGATCAGAAAGAGCTGAACATGAGACAACGTAGGTGGTTCGAATTGCTTAAGGATTATGATTTCGGTTTGAATTATCATCCAGGAAAAGCAAATGTTGTGGCTGATGCTTTAAGTAGAAAGACCTTGCATGTGTCAGCAATGATGATTAAGGAGTTGGAATTAATTGAGCAATTTCGGGATATGAGTTTGGTTTGCGAAGTAACACCGCAGAGTGTGACGCTAGGAATGCTAAAGATTAATAATGATTTTATGGATAGTATCCGAGAGGCACAGAAATTGGATGTGAAATTAGTAGATATCCTTAATCGTTGTGGTCAATCAGAGAAAAGTGACTTTACGGTTGATGCGAGAGGTGTGTTGAAATTAGGGGAAAGAATTTGTATTCCTAACGACGCAATTTTGAAGAGAAGTATTCTAGAGGAGGGTCATAGAAGCAGCTTGAGTATTCATCCAGGAGCTACTAAAATGTATCAGGATTTAAAGAAACTATTTTGGTGGCCCGGAATGAAAGAAGATGTGGCTCGTTTTGTGTATGCGTGCTTAACTTGTCAGAAGTCGAAGATTGAGCATCAGAAGCCTGCTGGGTTGATGCAACCGTTGGAAGTTCCAGAATGGAAATGGGATAGCATTTCTATGGACTTTGTAACGGGGCTGCCTGCTACCTTGCGAGGGCATGATTCGATTTGGGTGATCGTTGATAGGCTCACGAAGTCAGCTCACTTCATACCTATTAACATCACTTACCCAATTGCGAAGTTGGCAGAGATTTACATCCGAGTAGTTGTAAAGTTGCATGGTGTTCCTCTGTGTATTGTGTCGGACAGAGATCCGAGGTTTACATCGGGATTTTGGAAAAGTCTGCAAGATTCGTTGGGATCTAAGTTGAGGTTGAGTTCGGCATATCATCCTCAAACTGATGGCCAAACTGAGAGAACTATTCAGTCATTGGAAGATTTACTGAGGGCTTGTGTTCTTGAACAAGGAGGTTCGTGGGACACTTATCTTCCATTGATCGAGTTCACATACAATAATAGTTACCATTCTAGTATCGGAATGGCGCCTTTTGAAGCATTATATGGTCGTAGATGTAGAACTCCGTTGTGTTGGCACGAATCTGGTGAGAGTGTAGTACTTGGACCAGAGTTAGTTCGAGAAACTACCGAGAAAGTGAAGTTTATCCGGGAGAAGATGAAAGCTTCTCAGAGTAGGCAGAAGAGTTACCATGACAAGCGGAAGAAGGATTTAGAATTTCAAGCTGGTGACCATGTGTTTTTGAGAGTCACGCCTGTGACCGGAGTTGGGAGGGCTTTGAAGTCTAAAAAGCTCACTCCTCGCTTCATTGGTCCGTATCAAATCTTAGAACGGGTTGGAAGAGTTGCTTATCGGATGGCATTACCACCTAATCTTTCGAATTTGCATGATGTATTCCATGTGTCGCAGCTTCGGAAGTATATCTCAGATCCGTCTCATGTGGTTAGTATGGATGATGTGCAAGTGCGAGATAATTTAACAGTAGAGACAAAGCCTGTGCGAGTTGAAGATCGTGAAACAAAGACTCTTCGAGGAAAAGAGATTGGGTTGGTTAAAGTCGTTTGGTTGGGAGCTGCGGGCGAAAGCATGACATGGGAACTTGAGAGTCGGATGAAGGAGTCTTATCCAGAGTTATTTGCTTGAGGTATGTTTTCGAGGACGAAAACTCTTTTAGTAGGGGAGAGTTGTAACACCCCGAATTAAATAAGAGGATTATTTAATTAAGTTAATAATATATTTAATAATTTAATTAAATATATTGAATTATTGAATTATTATTATTATTATTATTATTATTATTATTTGGAATAATAATTAGTGGAAAATATATAAGTTGGAATAAGAGAAAAAGGGTCATTCATTTTTGGTAAAGAGTTTTCACGTGAAACAGAGAAGCGGCTGAAAGGTGAAAAGTGGAGAAAGAGCAAAGGTTGAAGAACGGAAAAGCTTGAAGCTTAGAGATTGCCGATTATCTCAGGTAAGGGGGGTTTATCGTCGCTTAATGGGTATTATAGATTAACATGTCATGGGTAGTGAGAAACCGCTGAATTGACCCTAATTGGGATTGTTGAATGCTGAAAGATTGTGATGAATAAACTGAGTTTAAGCTGTAATTGAGTCCGTAATTGTGTGAGTCGTGTTTCCCCGAACGTGTAGCTTTTTACGGAAATTGAATCGGAGGTCCGGAAGTCCTCCAACTGCGGAAAATGCGGAGAACTCTGCATTCTGCCTTGTGTTAGCGCAGGAACTGCTGTTTTGTCTGCGTTAACCGGTTAACCCAGGGCGTTAACCGGTTAACACTGTTATATTTTGTGGAAATGTGTTGTTTTGCCTGCGTTAACCGGTTAACCCAGGGCGTTAACCGGTTAACACTGTTGCGTTTTGCCAGAAAGTGTATTTTGTCCTGCGTTAACCGGTTAACCCAGGGCGTTAACCGGTTAACACTGTTGGAAATTTGAAAAATTGACATTTTAATGTTGTGAACATAATTGGTGATTGACCTATTATCGTTAATTTTGATGAGTAATTTTGTTGAGTTTATGTCATGAAGTGTTGATACAAATATGTTAATAAGTTGTGTTAAAGTTGTTGAAAATACTGAGTTGTAGGCTTGGTGAGCCAAAGTTGATTATAAGTTGATTATAAGTTGATTTTGTTGAAAACATTGTTGTATTGCTATTCTTATTATGTTGTCGACAGTTTAAAGTCGTGTATGCCATATACATTCATATGCATTAAGTCGGAGCTTTGCTCACACCACGTTGGCCTGGATTGGCAAAATTTTAAGTTGAAAGTTGAAGGCTTATGCCTTGATGCCCACTAAATTGGCAATGATTTTAAGTTGGGAGTTTTACTCCGAATGGTACCACATGCATGACGAGTCGAGTCTCATTAGAGTTGCATTCTGTGGGTTTGTTGTATGTGTATCAGTGGTATTGATCTTGAGTATGTATATGAGTTGTGTTGATATTGGGTGATTAATGAGTTAAATTACTTAACATAACATGATAATTTATAATGTTTGTTACATCGATTGAGGAACTCACCCTTACAATTATTTTTCAGGTAACGAGCAATGAGTTGAGTAGAAGCTAGTGCTTGGAGTCTAGTGTAGTCACCGTAGTGGGTCATGCTCTGATAGATGTAACATCGGGACGGGATGTTTTAATTGTTTATTGTCGGTTGTTGAACCATTTTTCATGTAATACGTTATATGTTTGTGGAATGGTTGAGTTGATTTATATCCGCTGCGAATTGTGCAAAAATGTTGTTTTGATTTAATAAAGAGCATGACAGTTATTATGTTGTTAAGTGTTGTGTGACACCCTTGGTGCATAATTACTCTGATATTTGTTGTTGTTATTTTAATTAAATATTTGGGGTATTTTACAAGGGTGTTACATGTATCGGAGTAGAAAAAAGGATGACTCGGAAGTTGTGAGATATATATTTTGGGCCCATCCTGATTCAGTTACGTTGTTGAATATTTTTTCTATTGTGTTAGTTATGGATAACACCTACAAGACAAACAAATATATACAACCTTTGTTTGAAATTGTTGGCATGACATCAACCGAGTTGACTTTTGCTGAGCAGACAGAGAATTTTTTATGGGTATTGGAGAAACTAAAAGAATTGCTTGTGAAGAAAGATTTGTGTCAACAAGTGATTTTAACAGATAGAGATCTTGCTTTGATGAAAGCAATTGAAATTATGTTTTCCATGTCGATTAATTTTCTATGTAGATTTCACATTAACAAAAACGTTGGTGCAAAATGCAAACAACATGTGGTGAATGACCTGCAAAAGACGATAAACACATTATAGATGGAAGTTGTTTGGGCTAGTGATGAGGTTGAGTATGGTCAACGATTTCATCAACTTGAGCAAGCATGTGTTGATTATAATGGATTTATTAATTATGTGAAAGACACATGGTTGACTCCACATAGACATAGATTTGTTGGAGCATGGATTAATCGAGTGCTACATTTGGGTAACACAACGACTAATCGGTACGTGTTATAATTTTTTCTATGTTATTTTTATCTGTGATATTTTTTCTATGCATTTTTTTATGTGTTATTCTCAATATTTTTAGGGTTGAATCTGCTCATTAGAAGTTAAAGCAGATGTTAGAAAACAGTATAGGTGACATGGTCAAATGTTGGGAAGCTATGAATAACAACTTGAGGTTACAACTGGGAAACATTAGAGCTTCTTTTCAAAAGAGTTTTTACGAAGTTGAGCACGCACACATAAGTCCATTTTATGGTTATTTGCGTAGTTCCTTGTCTCGAGCTGCTTTGAGACGTATTGCTGAAGAGTTATTGAGAGTTGATTATGTTGGAACTAACAGGCAAATATGTGGTTGTACTCTTAGAACATCTTATGGGTTACCTTGTGCTTGTGAGTTAGGAAGATACGCATTAGGTGGTATACCGATACCCATAGATAATGTTCATGTTCATTGGAGGAAACTAACTATGGAAGTTGAGTTAGAGGTAGGTGCAGATGATGGACCAGAGGTGGATATGACTTGTGCAATAGATGAATTGTGGAAACGATTTAGGTCATTAGATGTTATTGGGAAAAGGGCATTAAAGAATAGGCTATGTGAACTAGCATACCCAACAATGACTCCATTGTGTCCACCACCCGAGAAATTAAAAACCAAAGAAGGAGTGAAGAAGAAAGGGAAAAGACCAGCAAAATATGATATTTATAGGGACCCTTCGTATCATGAGTATGTTGATAAGGCATCTCAATCTTCACAAAGGCAATCTCAACCATCACAGACTTCGAAGAAGTTAAAATCATCAAAGAAGCAACCACAATTCACTCTTCAATTTCCTAATCATATTAGGTCATACATTAAAGATGTAGTTAATGTTGAATCAAATGGTAATTGTGGATTTAGAGTCATTTCATCATTGCATGGATATGGTGAAGATGGTTGGTCAATGGTTCGCAAAGAGTTGGGGTTGGAAATAATAGACAAGGATAGGTCAACTTTGTATGACAAGTTATTTTCTAATCGATTGTCAGAAGTGAGAGAATATTTGATGATAGAATCCTTTGGTTCACAGTGTAACACCCCGATAAAAATAAGATAATTATTTAATTTAAGTTAATATTATATTTATTAATTTAATTAAATAATTGGAATTATTGGATTATTATTATTATTATTAGTGGAATAATAATTATTGGAAAATATATATAAGTTGGAAATAAGAAAAAGAGTTCCATTTTGGTAAAAAGAGTTTTCACGTGAAAAGCAGAGAAACGGCTGAAAAGAGGAAAAGTGTAGGTGTTTAATTGGCTGCATTATATGGTAAAACACTAATGTCTTGACTGATGTCATGACATGTATGTGTGACTACATTGTAGTTACTGCAGGACTAGCTAACACAGGATTATTGAATGCTGTGACATTCATACCTGTCAACAGATACTAAGGAACAGAAGTTCTGTTAGAACTTAGTATTCATTTGCAGTCTGGTTATCAAGGAAGAACCAGACCTGGCATAAGGCCTACTGACTGAATGTCAAACTGGATGTTGTGACATTCATCATTGACAGCAGCTACTGAAGATTAGGCAGAGTGGTGTTCTGCTATACTTCAGCATATTACTTAATTTGTTCTTCAAGAGAATAACAGAACTAACTTAAGGCCAATTGTGTAAATGTTAAGTTGGACACTTTGACATTTATTAATGTAAGCTGTTACTGTAGTATGGTCATTTTGATCATGTACAGGTCAGCAAATTTGTACAGTCTGTTTTCTGGAAAAACAGACTCAGCATATGGACCTTGATGTCAAGCTGAATGTCGTGACATTCATTCCTGACAGCATATGCTAAATTGTAGGTTGTTCAGTTTTCTGTTTCAGCTTTTTCTCAGGCTATTCTTTAGGGATTCAACAGCTGAGAGAAAATCCAGGAAATCAACAACCAAGCTACATTCAATGAACTTAACAAATAGCCTATTTGTTAGCAACCTAAATGTTGAATTTGAGGGAACTTGTGTGACCTAAAATTCAGGAAAATACAGGTGCAAAAGCCCAGGTGCTGCAATATAAAAAGGAAGGCATTCCTTCATTCAGTTTCGGGGATTTTGAGGCGTGAAGATTTAGTGTGTCCATCATACTTCACTGCTGTATTTTGTGAGTCTAGTATTAGACGTATCTTGTAAGCCAAGCCATTATCAAGTAGATGATAGCTTTGGCATAGGGTGTTCATTGAGTTGTAAGTGTTGTGTCACTCAAAGCTTTTAAGCGTGAGTGCTGTGTATCTTGATTTAAGCTGTGAAGCATAATCAAGAGTTGTTTTTGAAGTGTGACTTCAAAGTGTCTTTAATATCACTGAGGTGATTGAGGGGGAGTGAGTAGGAACTCTGATCTTAGGTTAAGATTGAAATTGCATTGGGTAGGGATTAAGTGAGAAGTTGTAAACGGGTGAGTTTAGCTTTGAATTGATACTACTAATAGTGGATTTCCTCCCTGGCTTGGTAGCCCCCAGATGTAGGTCATGTTGGACTGAACTGGGTGAACAATTACTTGTGTTATTTACTGCACTTACTGTTAAGTTCTGCATAATCCCTGTCTGTGCAGAATTGGATGTCATAACAACCAGTGTGACATCCAAAGTCTGATAACTAGAATTTCAATTGGCATCAGAGCAGGCACCCTGCCTGTGAAGTTCTGGGTGAGATCTAGGGAAGTTACTTTCTAGTACCATGGACAAGGATTTAGGACACTCAAACAGACCACCCATGTTGGATGGATCTAATTATGATGACTGGAAGCCTCGTATGATAGCCTTCTTAAAGTCTCTAGACAGCAAAGTCTGGAGAGCTGTCAACAAGGGATGGGAACATCCAACGAGGACAGATGAAGATGGAGTCAGTGTGCAGATTCCTGAAGAAGATTGGGACAAGGAACAAGAGGCATTAGCTCTTGGAAATTCCAAAGCCTTGAATGCACTGTTCAATGGAATCACTAAGAACATCTTCAGGCTGGTGCACCATTGTGAACTAGCTAAGGAAGTCTGGGATACCCTCAAGGTAACTCATGAAGGTACTTCCAAGGTGAAGATGTCCAAACTTCAGATGTTGACAACCAAGTTTGAAAATCTGAGGATGAAAGAGGATGAGACTATTCATGACTTTCACATGAATATTCTTGAAATTGCAAACACCTCTGGTGGACTAGGTGAGAAAATGACTGAAGAGAAACTTGTAAGAAAGATTCTCAGGTCCTTGCCTAAGAGGTTTGCTATGAAGGTCACAGCCATAGAGGAGGCTCAGGACATCAGCAATATGAAGGTAGATGAGCTCATTGGTTCTCTCCAAACCTTTGAAATGGGCTTAGGTGAGTATGCTGAGAAGAAGAAAAGCATAGCCTTTATATCTAATGTTGAAGAGGAGTCAGAAGAAGGATATACTGGAGGTGATGAAAGTATATCAGAAGCCTTAGCCATGCTTGGGAGGCAATTCAACAAGTTCATGAAGAAGATTGATCAAAGAGGTAGACCTAATGTCAAGAACATCCCGTCTGACATTAAGAAAAGATCAACTTCTGAGGAGAAGTTCAACCATGGGAAGGGAATCCAATGTCATGGTTGTGAAGGGTATGGACACGTCAGAGCTGAATGTCCTACTTACCTCAAATTGCAAAATAAGGGGCTAGCTATCACATGGTCTGAAGGAGATTCTGAAAGTGAATCTGAAGGAGAATCTGCCAAACATGTCACTGCACTAACCAGTGTTTGTGTCTCTGAAGATGACACAAGTGCAGATGAGCTGACATTTGATGAACTTGCTGCAGCATATAAGAAGCTGTGTACCACCAGTGCAGAAGTGCGTGCACAAGGAGAAAAGCAGAAGAAACTCATCAAGGAACTGGAAGATGAGAGACAGAAGCAACTGTCTGCCATAGAGGGGCTAAATGGTGAGATAGCCCTGCTGACCTCCAAGCTGAACCAGATGACCAAATCCATCAGAATGATGAATAAGGGAACTGACGCCTTGGAAGAGATTCTAAAGGTGGGACAACAGTCTGGAACCAAATCTGGGCTAGGATTTGGAAAAAGAGCTAAACACAAACGCCCAAAGGCTAGAGTTCAGAAGTTCAAGCGGATGTCAAAGCCAATGTCTCAACATCGAGGAACTAGGATGAATGATCATCAGAAGAGGAAATACCAGGATTGGAGGTGTCATCACTGTGGTAGGCTTGGACATATAAAAGCCTTCTGCTACTGGATTCATGGTTTCCCTAACAGAGCCTCACATGTCAGACCTAAGCATAAAACACGTAAGCGATGTGTTCCCATTAAGAAGCAACAATGGTATGCTAGGATAGCACACACTTCCCTAAGGGCTTCTTCCAGAGAAGACTGGTACTTTGACAGTGGATGCTCAAGACATATGACTGGTAGGGAAAATCTACTGGTAGATATTCAACCTCACACTACCAGCTATGTGACTTTTGGTGATGGTGCCAAAGGAAAAATAAGAGGTGTGGGCAAACTGGACTGTTCTGGAGTGCCAAAACTGAACAATGTGCTGTTAGTAAGAGGACTAACTGCAAACCTCATCAGCATAAGTCAGCTGTGTGATCAAGGTTTTCATGTTCAGTTTACTAAGGAGCTGTGCATTGTGACAAATGGTGACAATCAGGAAGTTATGAGAGGAACCAGGTCCAAAGACAACTGCTACCTGTGGGAACCTGAACTCTCTAACTTTTCCACAACATGCTCCTCAGCCAAGGAAGAACAGGAGGTGAAGCTGTGGCATAGAAGACTTGGACATCTCCACTTACGGGGAATGAAGAAGATCATATCCAAGGAAGCAGTCAGAGGAATTCCAAAGCTTCTGATTGATGAAGGAAGAGTCTGTGGAGAATGCCAGGTGGGAAAGCAAACCAAGATGTCACACCCGAAGCTGGGACATTCCACAACCTCCAGAGTTCTGGAACTGTTGCACATGGACCTAATGGGACCTATGCAGGTTGAAAGTCTTGGTGGGAAGAAGTATGCTTACGTGGTGGTTGATGACCATTCCAGATACACGTGGATAAGCTTCATCAGAGAGAAGTCAGATACATTTGATGTCTTCAAAGATCTGTGCATAAGACTTCAAAGGGAAAAGGACAGTTGTGTGGTCCGGATTAGAAGTGATCATGGTACTGAATTCAAGAATTCCAAGTTTGATGAGTTTTGCTCGTCTGAAGGAATAAGCCATGAGTTCTCCTCTCCTATAACTCCTCAGCAGAATGGAATAGTTGAAAGAAAAAATAGAACTATCCAAGAATCTGCCAGAGCAATGATTCATGCAAAGAAGCTCCCTATGCACTTTTGGGCTGAAGCAATGAATACCGCGTGCTATGTTCACAACAGAGTCACCTTGAGAAAAGGAACCTCCTCCACTCTGTATGAAATATGGAAGGGCAGAAAACCCACTGTGAAGTACTTTCATATTTTTGGAAGTAAATGCTACATTCTCACAGATCGTGAACAGAGAAGGAAGCTAGATCCCAAAAGTGATGAAGGCATATTTCTGGGATACTCCACTAACAGCAGAGCCTACAGAGTGTTCAACTACAGGACCAATGTCCTGATGGAATCCATAAATGTCATTGTGGATGATAAAGAGGAAGGAACCGATGTCATGGAGGATGTTGAAACATTCCTTGACAGTCCAACTGACAGTCCAGTCAAGTCTGAAGAAGTACAGGAACCTCCTCCTGAATGTGAAGTAGAGGCACCCTCCAAAGTGCCATCTATCAGGATTCAGAAAGACCACCCTAAGGATCTTATCATAGGGGATCCCACCAGTGGTGTAACTACCAGGTCAAGAGGAATAAACTCAAATTCCTGCTTTGTTTCCAAGGTTGAACCAAAGAATGTGAAAGAAGCCCTGACTGATGAATACTGGATCATTGCCATGCAAGAGGAACTCGAGCAGTTCACAAGGCATGAAGTATGGGAGCTAGTTCAAAGACCTGAAGGGTCCAACATCATTGGTACCAAGTGGATCTACAAAAACAAATCTGATGAGAAAGGAGTAATTACTAGAAATAAAGCAAGACTAGTAGCTCAAGGATACACTCAAGTAGAAGGGGTAGACTTTGATGAGACATTTGCTCCTGTGGCTAGACTTGAGTCCATCAGATTGCTGTTGGGGGTAGCATGCATCCTGAAGTTTAAGCTATTCCAAATGGATGTGAAGAGTGCATTCTTGAATGGCTACCTTAATGAAGAAGTTTATGTGGAACAACCCAAAGGGTTCTGTGATCCTAACCAACCTGAGCATGTATACAAGTTGAAGAAAGCCTTGTATGGGTTGAAGCAAGCACCCAGAGCTTGGTATGAAAGGTTAACCGAATTTCTGACCTCAAATGGATACAGAAAGGGTGGCATTGATAAAACCTTGTTTGTAAAGGATGAAGAAGGCAAAATCATGATAGCTCAAATCTATGTTGATGATATAGTCTTTGGTGGAATGTCAGAACAAATGGTTAAACAATTTGTTCACCAGATGCAGTCTAAGTTTGAAATGAGTCTAGTGGGAGAACTGACCTATTTCCTTGGAATGCAAGTAAACCAAATGGAGGACTCTATGTTTCTCTCCCAAAGCAAGTATGCCAAGAACATAGTTAAGAAGTTTGGTATGGATAATGCCAGGCACAAGAGGACTCCTGCTCCTACTCATCTGAAGTTAACCAAAGATGATGGAGGGCCTAGTGTCGATCAATGCCTGTACAGAAGCATGATAGGTAGTCTACTGTATCTAACTGCAAGTAGACCTGATATTTCTTATGCAGTTGGAGTATGTGCCAGATACCAAGCAGAGCCCAAGGTGAGCCACTTGAATCAAGTCAAAAGGATTCTCAAGTACATCAATGGGACGTGTGACTATGGGATGTTGTATTCACATGGGTCTGAGCCTGTCCTATCTGGGTACTGTGATGCTGATTGGGCTGGAAGTGCTGATGACAGAAAAAGCACATCAGGTGGATGTTTCTTCTTAGGAGAAAACCTCATATCGTGGTTCAGCAAGAAGCAGAATTGTGTCTCTCTGTCCACTGCAGAGGCTGAATACATAGCTGCAGGAAGTAGTTGCTCCCAACTGGTCTGGATGAAACAGATGCTCACTGAGTACAATGTCTCTCAAAATGTCATGACATTGTTCTGTGATAATCTCAGTGCCATCAATATCTCCAAGAATCCCATCCAACACAGCAGGACCAAACATATTGACATTAGGCACCACTTCATCAGAGATCTGGTGGAAGACAAGGTGATCACTTTGGAACATGTAGCCACGGATCTTCAACTGGTTGACATATTTACAAAGGCTCTGGATGCTACTCAGTTTGAAAACTTAAGGAGCAAACTGGGAATATGTCTCTCTGAGACCTTATAGCAACCACTGATGTTTGGGATAAATTGTTTAATATCTCTGCCTATTAAACAATTTGTACTAGGCTATGATGGGTCAACAGATCATAGCTATGCTGCTTACAACAAGGGTGGATACAAGAGGGTAAGGAGACACCCTACAGAGAGAAGGCCAATGTACCTGCAGGAGTTCAAGGATGTTGTTCATGCAGGAGTGGTTCTGGATGTCAGAAACAAAATCATGGCATCTGATATGGTAGTACCTACTGTAAAGCAAAAGTGGGTGATCACTTGATCGCAGCTGTGAAGCAAGATTAAGTGGATGTTAACTTGGTTGAAACTGTGAAGTAAAACCAAGTCTGGAACTCTGTCATTGTGCTCTGGCTATGTTGTTGGCTTTGGCAACATTTGTGACAAAAAGGGGGAGTAATAACCACCAATACCCCTGACAAACAGAGTGGGTCTCTACAACAGACTCTCATGACAGATCTGAAGATTCCCCCCCTGCAGCTGATGTTGAAGTTTAGGTGCAACTTCTCATATGTGTGTGCTGCTATGTGAAGTTTTTTTCTTAACTTCCATGTGTGTGAGTGTGCTGCCACTCTGAGTGTATTAGCTAGTATTATTCCGCTGCTATGAACTTTGTTATGGGGATCAAAGTGTTTTAGCCAAAAATTTGCCAAAGGGGGAGTTTGTAGGAGTTTAATTGGCTGCATTATATGGTAAAACACTAATGTCTTGACTGATGTCATGACATGTATGTGTGACTACATTGTAGTTACTGCAGGACTAGCTAACACAGGATTATTGAATGCTGTGACATTCATACTTGTCAACAGATACTAAGGAACAGAAGTTCTGTTAGAACTTAGTATTCATTTGCAGTCTGGTTATCAAGGAAGAACCAGACCTGGCATAAGGCCTACTGACTGAATGTCAAACTGGATGTTGTGACATTCATCATTGACAGCAGCTATTGAAGATTAGGCAGAGTGGTGTTCTGCTATACTTCAGCATATTACTTAGTTTGTTCTTCAAGAGAATAACAGAACTAACTTAAGGCCAATTGTGTAAA
This sequence comes from Lathyrus oleraceus, assembly GCF_024323335.1. Classification (NCBI taxonomy): domain Eukaryota; kingdom Viridiplantae; phylum Streptophyta; class Magnoliopsida; order Fabales; family Fabaceae; genus Lathyrus; species Lathyrus oleraceus. The sequence continues at coordinate 362,868,186 of NC_066585.1, read as the reverse complement.
TGTTAAGTTGGACACTTTGACATTTATTAATGTAAGCTGTTACTGTAGTATGGTCATTTTGATCATGTACAGGTCAGCAAATTTGTACAGTTTGTTTTCTGGAAAAACAGACTCAGCATATGGACCTTGATGTCAAACTGAATGTCGTGACATTCATTCCTGACAGCATATGCTAAATTGTAGGATGTTCAGTTTTCTGTTTCAGCTTTTTCTCAGGCTATTCTTTAGGGATTCAACAGCTGAGAGAAAATCCAGGAAATCAACAACCAAGCTACATTCAATGAACCTAACAAATAGCCTATTTGTTAGCAACCTAAATGTTGAATTTGAGGGAACTTGTGTGACCTAAAATTCAGGAAAATACAGGTGCAAAAGCCCAGGTGCTGCAATATAAAAAGGAAGGCATTCCTTCATTCAGTTTCGGGGATTTTGAGGCGTGAAGATTTAGTGTGTCCATCATACTTCACTGCTGTATTTTGTGAGTCTAGTATTAGACGTATCTTGTAAGCCAAGCCATTATCAAGTAGATGATAGCTTTGGCATAGGGTGTTCATTGAGTTGTAAGTGTTGTGTCACTCAAAGCTTTTAAGCGTGAGTGCTGTGTATCTTGATTTAAGTTGTGAAGCATAATCAAGAGTTGTTTTTGAAGTGTGACTTCAAAGTGTCTTTAATATCACTGAGGTGATTGAGGGGGAGTGAGTAGGAACTCTGATCTTAGGTTAAGATTGAAATTGCATTGGGTAGGGATTAAGTGAGAAGTTGTAAACGGGTGAGTTTAGCTTTGAATTGATACTACTAATAGTGGATTTCCTCCCTGGCTTGGTAGCCCCCAGATGTAGGTCATGTTGGACTGAACTGGGTGAACAATTACTTGTGTTATTTACTGCACTTACTGTTAAGTTCTGCATAATCCCTGTCTGTGCAGAATTGGATGTCATAACAACCAGTGTGACATCCAAAGTCTGATAACTAGAATTTCAAAAAGGGCAAAGAGACAGAGCAAGAGGAAGAAGGTTGGAGAAGAAAAAAGCTTGAAGCTTAAAGATTCGCCGGATTAACTCAGGTAAGGGGGGTTTATCGTCGTTTAATGGGTATTATGGGTTAACATGTAATGGGTAGTGATAAACCGTTGAATTGACCCTAATTGGGATGATGAGTGCTGAAAAATTGTGATGAATAAACTGTGTTAAAGCCGTAATTGAATCTGTAATTGGATGGGTAGTGATTTTCCGAACGTATAGATTTTTACGGAAACAGAATCGGAGGTCCGGAAGTCCTCCAACGGCGGAAAATGCGGAGGATTCTGCATTCTGCTTCGTGTTAGCGCAGGAACAGCTTTCTGTCTTGCGTTAACCGGTTAACCCAGGGTGTTAACCGGTTAACACTGTTAGAAATTATGAAGTATTGTTGTTTTGCTTGCGTTAACCGGTTAACCCAGGGCGTTAACCGGTTAACACTGTTGTGATTTCTGAGAAATTGCTGTTCTGTCTGCGTTAACCGGTTAACCCAGGGCGTTAACCGGTTAACACTGTTAAAATTGGCCAGGAAGCGTGTAATGTCCTGCGTTAACCGGTTAACCCAGGGCGTTAACCGGTTAACACTGTTGGAAATTGGAAAAAATAATATTTTAATGTTGTGAACATAATTGGTGATTGGCCTATATCGGTGTGTGATATAGTAGGGATTATTTCCCGTTGTTTTGAGTAGGATAGGTGTTAGTAGAGTGTGCTAATACTGTGACTGAATTATTTGGCATGACATAATATGATTATGTGATAAATATGCTGATGATGTGTGAAAATATGCATAATGTTGTGAATGTATATATTATGTACGTAATTGTGGATGGACTGTTTTATGGCTTAGAGTGTGAGCATATGTCCATTGTGGATTGTTGTTGATGTTGCATGCTAGGTGATTTGGCATAGCATAATGTGGCCTTTATGGTGGTAGCTAATTCCCATGGTGAGGAATTAGTGATGTTAGTCATTTTGGACTGTTGTTGATGTTTGCATGCTAGGTGATTAGCGTGCATAGCATGGCCCTTGGGGTGGTAGCTAATTCCCATGGTGAGGAATTAGTGATGTGAGTCACTAGGTCTCAAATGAGTGGGACTAGTGAGCTTGGTAGCCGTACCTGGATTTGGTCGGTGAAGTTGAACTATATGTTCACGAATAGTCGGTACCGCATGCATGGAGTCTCATTGCATAATGTATGTATGGCGTATAATATGAATGGATGTATTCCAATATTATACGTGTGTTTTGTGTTGGTGTTGAGTATGAATTGAGATTATACGTGTGCTTTATGTTGGTGTTGAGTATGATGTTTGAGTTGATGTGCCGTTACTGAATGTGTGTTATGATTAGGGTGATGAAATGTGTTAAATTACTTAACATTGCATGATATTTTATAATGCTTATTATATCGATTGAGGAACTCACCCTTACAACTATTTTTCAGGTAACGAGCAGTGATTGAGTAGGAGCTAGTGCTTGAAGTCTAGTGTAGTTCCTTAGTGGGTCATGCTCTGGTAGATGTAACATCGGGATGGGATGTTTTAAATGTTTTATTGTTGGTTGTGAACCAGTTTACATGTAATATGCTACATGTTTTGCATGATTGAATTAATCTTTATCCGCTGCGTATTGTGCAAATGCTTTATGTTTTGAATTAATAAAAGAGCATGACAGTTATCATGGTGAATGGTGTGAAGTGTTTGTGTGACACCCTTAATTGCATATCTACTCTGATTGATATATGTTGTTATTTTAATTAAATATTTGGGGTATTTTAGAAGGGTGTTACATTAGTGGTATCAGAGCATAGTCGGTCGAGTCGAGTCGTAATTATTCTGTTTCCCTGTACGTGATAGGTGTTGTGTAACCCTATCAGTACTCATTGTTTTAGCTTGTTGGGTTTTCAGAATAGAGATGGCTGGAAGAGGTAGAGACGATGCTACGATTGCTGAGGCTCTGGGTATGCTAGCTGGAGTACTTGGAGGGAATCCGAATGTTGTGGGAATGGGAGCTGCTCGTCAACTGAGTGAGTTCCAGAAGAACAATCCTCCAATGTTCAAGGGAGCATACGATCCAGATGGTGCTCAGAAGTGGTTGAAGGAGATCGAGAGAATCTTCCGAGTGACTGAGTGTGCCGATAACCAGAAGGTCAGGTTCGGTACGCATATGCTGTCAGAAGAAGCAGATGATTGGTGGGTTGCTACCCGCACTGAGTTGGAATCTTATGGGAATGCTGAGATCACTTGGGCTGTGTTCAGAGAGAGATTCCTGAGGAAGTATTTTCCAGAGGATGTCAGAGGAAAGAAAGAGATAGAGTTCTTAGAATTGAAGCAGGGCAATCGGTCTGTTACTGAGTATGCTGCTAAGTTCACAGAGCTGTCGAAGTATTACACTCCCTATGATGAGGCTACTGGGGAATTCTCGAAATGTGTGAAGTTTGAGAATGGGTTACGTCCCGAGATTAAGCAGGCTATTGGGTATCAACGGATTAGAGTGTTTTCTGATTTGGTTGACTGTTGCAGGATTTTTGAACAGGATACCAAGGCTAGAGCGGAGAGCTATCAGCAGAGGGTTGATAGGAAAGGCAAGAATCAGAATGATCGTGGGAAACCGTATGCAGCTGGCAAAGGTTTCCAGAGACAGAGTGGGATGAAGAGGCCTAGTGGGGGAGACTCTAGTGCCCCTGCTAAGTGTTACAGATGTGGTCAGGCTGGACATCGTTTCCATGAGTGTACCAGTGCTGAGAAGAAGTGTTTCAAGTGTGGCAAAGGTGGTCACTTGGCTGCAGAGTGCCGGTTGAAGACTATGACTTGTTTCAACTGTGGAGAGGTGGGTCATATTAGCCCACAGTGTCCTAAGCCGAAGAAAGAGAACCAGTCGGGAGGCAAGGTCTTTGCTTTATCGGGTTCTGAGACTTTTGCAGATGATCGTTTGATCCGAGGTACGTGTTATATTAATGGCTTTCCTCTTGTAGCTATTATTGACACAGGTGCGACTCATTCCTTTATATCTTTGGATTGTGCTGTGAAACTTAAGTTAGAGATATCTGAGATGCATGGAAGTATGGTGATTGATACTCCTGCGAAGGGTTCAGTGACTACTACTTCAGTATGTTTAAATTGTCCTTTGAGTATTTTTGGTAGAGACTTTGGGATGGACCTAGTGTGTCTTCCACTAGTGCAGATTGATGTTATTTTGGGTATGAACTGGTTGGTGTCTAACCGAGTCTATATCAATTGTTTTGATAAGACTGTGATTTTTCCTGAGATTGAGGAAGGAAAGAGTTTGTTTCTATCGGCGAGGCAGGTGAATGAAGAAGTAGCAGATGGGGCAGAGTTGTTTATGCTGTTAGCGACTTTGGAGGCTAAAGATAAACTGGTGATTTGCGATCTAGCTGTGGTGTGTGATTTTCCTGATGTGTTTCCGGAAGAAGTGAATGAATTACCGCCAGAGCGTGAAGTTGAGTTCTCGATTGATTTGGTACCTGGTACTAGGCCGATGTCAATGGCTCCGTACCGTATGTCTGCTGTTGAGTTAACTGAATTGAAGAGTCAGTTGGAAGATCTGTTGGATAAGAAATTTATTCGTCCGAGTGTGTCACCGTGGGGTGCACCAGTGTTATTGGTTAAGAAGAAAGAAGGTACTATGAGGTTGTGTGTGGACTACAGGCAACTGAATAAAGTGACGATCAAGAATCAGTATCCTTTGTCGAGGATTGATGATTTGATGGACCAGTTGGTTGGTGCGAGTGTGTTCAGCAAAATAGATTTGAGGTCGGGATATCATCAGATACGTGTGAAAACTGAGGATATTCAGAAGACTGCTTTCAGAACAAGGTATGGACATTATGAGTATTCTGTAATGCCTTTTGGTGTGACTAATGCGCCTGGAGTGTTTATGGAGTATATGAATAGGATTTTCCATCCGTACCTAGATCAGTTTGTTGTGGTGTTTATTGACGATATTTTGGTGTATTCGAAATCTGAAGAAGAGCATGTTGAACATTTGAGAGTGGTTTTAGGAGTTCTACGAGAAAAGAAGCTATTTGCTAAACTGTCAAAGTGTGAATTTTGGTTGGAAGAGGTTAGTTTTCTTGGTCATGTGATTTCAAGAGATGGTGTTGCTGTTGATCCTTCTAAGATAGAAGCGGTATCTAAGTGGGAAGCTCCGAAGTCAGTTTCCGAGATAAGGAGTTTTCTTGGACTTGCAGGATATTATAGGAAGTTCATTGAGGGATTTTCTAAGTTGGCGTTACCGTTGACGATGTTGACTAGAAAGGGGCAAGCGTTTGTTTGGGACTCAAAATGTGAAGAAGGTTTCCAAGAGTTAAAGAGAAGGTTAACTACTGCTCCTATTCTGATATTACCAAGTTCGTCGGGATCATTTGAGGTTTACTGTGATGCTTCATTGTTGGGTTTGGGTGGTGTGTTGATGCAGAATAAGCAGGTTATAGCTTATGCTTCGAGACAACTGAGGGTTCATGAGAGGAACTATCCGACACACGATTTAGAGTTGGCAGCTGTGGTATTTGTTCTGAAGTTATGGAGGCATTACTTGTACGGGTCAAGATTTGAGGTTTTCAGTGACCATAAAAGTTTAAAGTGTTTGTTTGATCAGAAAGAGCTGAATATGAGACAGAGGAGATGGTTAGAATTTCTGAAGGATTATGACTTTGGTTTGAATTACCATCCGGGTAAAGCAAACGTAGTGGCTGATGCATTGAGTCGGAAATCATTGCATATGTCTATGTTAATGGTTAAAGAATTGGATTTAATTGAACAGTTTAGAGACTTGAGTTTGGTGTGTGAGAGTACTCACAATAGTGTTAAATTGGGAATGTTGAAGTTAACAAGTGGTATTCTGGATGAGATTAGAGAGAGTCAGAAATCCGATGTGCTTTTGGTGGACAAGTTGACTCTAGTGAATCAAGGTCAAGGTGGTGAATTCAGAGTTGATGAGAATGGTGTTTTGAAATTTGGTAATCGGGTGTGTATTCCGGATGTTACCGAACTTAAGAAGAGTATTCTTGAGGAAGGACATCGTAGTGGCCTGAGTATTCATCCTGGGGCTACGAAGATGTATCATGATTTGAAAAAGCTATTTTGGTGGCCGGGAATGAAAAGAGAAATTGCGAGTTTTGTTTATTCTTGTTTGACTTGTCAGAAGTCAAAGATTGAGCATCAGAAGCCGTCTGGGCTAATGCAACCGTTGGCTATTCCAGAGTGGAAGTGGGATAGTATCAGTATGGATTTTGTTTCTGGTTTACCGAGGACAATTAAGAATTTTGAAGCTATTTGGGTGATTGTCGATAGATTGACAAAATCGGCTCATTTCATTCCGATCAGAATGGATTATCCGTTAGAGAGATTAGCCGAGTTGTATATTGAGAAGATCGTAAGTTTGCATGGTATTCCGTCGAGTATTGTTTCGGACAGAGATCCTAGATTTACATCGAAGTTCTGGGAAGGTTTGCAGAGGGCTTTGGGAACTAAGCTGAGATTGAGTTCTGCATATCATCCGCAGACTGATGGTCAGACTGAGAGGACGATTCAATCACTAGAGGATCTTTTGAGGGCTTGTGTTTTGGAAAAGGGAGGTGCTTGGGATTGTTATTTACCTTTGATTGAGTTTACCTACAACAATAGTTTTCATTCAAGCATTGGTATGGCACCGTTTGAAGCTTTGTATGGTAGGAGATGTCGGACGCCTTTGTGTTGGTATGAGTCCGGTGAGAGTGCTGTGGTTGGACCGGAGATTGTTCAACAAACTACGGAAAAGATTAAGATGATTCAGGAGAAGATGAGAATTGCTCAGAGTCGTCAGAAGAGTTATCACGACAAGAGGAGGAAGTCACTTGAGTTTCAAGAGGGAGATCATGTGTTTCTTCGTGTTACTCCGATAACTGGGGTTGGTCGAGCTTTGAAGTCGAAGAAGTTGACACCTCGATTTATTGGTCCTTATCAGATTTTGGAGAGGATAGGGGAGGTAGCCTATCGTATCGCTTTACCGCCGTCACTTGCGAATTTGCATGAGGTTTTCCATGTGTCTCAGTTGAGGAGATACATTCCTGATCTGTCGCATGTGGTCCAAATAGATGATGTACAAGTGAGAGATAACCTGACTGTTGAAACATCACCTATGAGGATCGAGGATCGAGAGTTGAAGCAGTTGCGGGGTAAAGAGATTGCCTTGGTGAAGGTAGCTTAGGGAGGACCAGCAGGTGGCAATGTGACTTGGGAACTTGAGAGTCAGTTGAAGGAGTCCTATCCAGAGTTATTCGCTTGAGGTATGTTTTCGAGGACGAAAACTCTTTTAGTGGGGGAGAGTTGTAACACCCCGATAAAAATAAGATAATTATTTAATTTAAGTTAATATTATATTTATTAATTTAATTAAATAATTGGAATTATTGGATTATTATTATTATTATTAGTGGAATAATAATTATTGGAAAATATATATAAGTTGGAAATAAGAAAAAGAGTTTCATTTTGGTAAAAAGAGTTTTCACGTGAAAAGCAGAGAAGCGGCTGAAAAGAGGAAAAGGGCAAAGAGACAGAGCAAGAGGAAGAAGGTTGGAGAAGAGAAAAGCTTGAAGCTTAAAGATTCGCCGGATTAACTCAGGTAAGGGGGGTTTATCGTCGTTTAATGGGTATTATGGGTTAACATGTAATGGGTAGTGATAAACCGTTGAATTGACCCTAATTGGGATGATGAGTGCTGAAAAATTGTGATGAATAAACTGTGTTAAAGCCGTAATTGAATCTGTAATGGGATGGGTAGTGATTTTCCGAACGTATAGCTTTTTACGGAAACGGAATCGGAGGTCCGGAAGTCCTCCAACGGCGGAAAATGCGGAGGATTCTGCATTCTGCTTCGTGTTAGCGCAGGAACAGCTTTCTGTCTTGCGTTAACCGGTTAACCCAGGGTGTTAACCGGTTAACACTGTTAGAAATTATGAAGTATTGCTGTTTTGCTTGCGTTAACCGGTTAACCCAGGGCGTTAACCGGTTAACACTGTTGTGATTTCTGAGAAATTGCTGTTCGGTCTGCGTTAACCGGTTAACCCAGGGCGTTAACCGGTTAACACTGTTAAAATTGGCCAGGAAGCGTGTAATGTCCTGCGTTAACCGGTTAACCCAGGGCGTTAACCGGTTAACACTGTTGGAAATTGGAAAAAATGATATTTTAATATTGTGAACATAATTGGTGATTGGCCTATATCGGTGTGTGATATAGTAGGGATTATTTCCCGTTGTTTTGAGTAGGATAGGTGTTAGTAGAGTGTGCTAATACTGTGACTGAATTATTTGGCATGACATAATATGATTATGTGATAAATATGCTGATTATGTGTGAAAATATGCATAATGTTGTGAATGTATATATTATGTACGTAATTGTGGATGGACTGTTTTATGGCTTAGAGTGTGAGCATATGTCCATTGTGGATTGTTGTTGATGTTGCATGCTAGGTGATTTGGCATAGCATAATGTGGCCTTTATGGTGGTAGCTAATTCCCATGGTGAGGAATTAGTGATGTTAGTCATTTTGGATTGTTGTTGATGTTTGCATGCTAGGTGATTAGCGTGCATAGCATGGCCCTTGGGGTGGTAGCTAATTCCCATGGTGAGGAATTAGTGATGTGAGTCACTAGGTCTCAAATGAGTGGGACTAGTGAGCTTGGTAGCCGTACCTGGATTTGGTCGGTGAAGTTGAACTATATGTTCACGAATAGTCGGTACCGCATGCATGGAGTCTCATTGCATAATGTATGTATGGCGTATAATATGAATGGATGTATTCCAATATTATACGTGTGTTTTGTGTTGGTGTTGAGTATGAATTGAGATTATACGTGTGCTTTATGTTGGTGTTGAGTATGATGTTTGAGTTGATGTGCCGTTACTGAATGTGTGTTATGATTAGGGTGATGAAATGTGTTAAATTACTTAACATTGCATGATATTTTATAATGCTTATTATATCGATTGAGGAACTCACCCTTACAACTATTTTTCAGGTAACGAGTAGTGATTGAGTAGGAGCTAGTGCTTGAAGTCTAGTGTAGTTCCTTAGTGGGTCATGCTCTGGTAGATGTAACATCGGGATGGGATGTTTTAAATATTTTATTGTTGGTTGTGAACCAGTTTACATGTAATATGCTACATGTTTTGCATGATTGAATTAATCTCTATCCGCTGCGTATTGTGCAAATGCTTTATGTTTTGAATTAATAAAAGAGCATGACAGTTATCATGGTGAATGGTGTGAAGTGTTTGTGTGACACCCTTAATTGCATATCTACTCTGATTGATATATGTTGTTATTTTAATTAAATATTTGGGGTATTTTAGAAGGGTGTTACACACAGCCACTTGAAAAATGGTCGACTCTACCAGATATGGGTTACTTGATAGTGAATCGCTATAATGTTGTACTTGTCTGTTTAGGTAATTTGTGCATGACTTTCTTTCCTATGACAAGTTCACATTCACCAAATGTCTCCATTTATTGCATTGGTTTTGTTAACCAAAATCATTGGGTTCGGGTACGTATTTTGTATGACAAGTTATTTTATATGACTTAATATTTTAGTTATTCCACTTTATTAAATATATGTTTTAACTATTCTCATCAGGTTAACATGAAAGAGGGGTTTCCGTTGCCACCGGTCACATTAGATTGGAAGAAGTTTCATTCTCATACAACAACGTCTTTGATGTTAGGATTTGTAGGACATCTATAACATTGGCAATTACTTACGCCTATAATAGCATGAATATGTACTCAAAACATGAATATGTAATCAAAACATGAATATTATATTATGTCTATTATATTCAGTTCTAAAACTTAATACATAAATCAATGTGAACGAGAAATATGCAAAACTTCAAATAAATCAGCAAACTGTGGATCTTTCTCTTCGGCATTAACCTGTCTCAGATAACAATGAATCAATGTAGATACACGAGCCCAATTAGGATCAGATGGTCCTACGTCATAAACATGAACTGGTACCTCTCTTGGATCGTCACGATGGGGAGGGACCAAACGTGGATGCGAAACATAATAATACCACTCCAAATAGCCATCTTCTATATCAGATGGAGTGGTGCCCAGGGTAGTTAGACGGATCACAACGATAACGCTATGATGGAAACCAATCCAATCAACATCAATATCAGCCGTCATCGTACAATCAAGAGGTGGGGATGGAACATACTGCTTGTACCCGAACTGACGTAAATATTTGTCGGGAAAGTATGGAACAACTGTGTCACCCCACTTCAAACACCCCTTGTAAAGACATAACTCATCAAACTGATGTCATACTCTATGATCCTCAAATGGACGCCATATGACATCGGCAGGTGTCAGCTCGTCTAAAATAGGTCGTAAATCATCAACCTTCAGGACTCCTTGCCTATAGGACCATCTCATCGCTCAAGGAAGACCAAATTTATCAGCTGGATTCCAATTCTCTCCTCTTTCTCCAACAGTTGGAAAGTACTCGTGAATCCAGCACTGTTACAAAATAAAAACATAATAAACAAAATAAATTAAGTTAACATACTTTATAAAATGAATCCAACACTTAATAAACAAAATTAAACTATATACCTGTAGGAGAGTAGGATATCCACCGAGCTGTTTGCAACTGAACATGGACACATCTCCAAGGTATCTGTATAGGGTAACCAGTGCAGCTGCTCCCTAACTATATCCTGAACATCTATCTAAGTCCGTAAATAGTAGGAGGTATCGTGCCTCGACAGGTGTAAAGGTCTTGTCGACAAATATGGTGGAACCCGCCAACATCAACAAATATGCTCTAGTCGCATATGCCCAGCTAGAAGCAGCTCTATGATGTACGAATAAATCGTATAACCACTCCAATTTATAATACGAACCGTTGTAGCTACGAACATGTGATTGCGCCTCACCCTGTGACACTTCTAAGTAGTCAACAACAAGTTCAACAACAACCTCTTATGTGACATCCTGAGGACTCCAGAAGACACCCCTGATGGGCAAGTGAAGCAGACATGAGATGTCATCCAAAGTAATGCTCATTTCACCAATCGGCATGTGAAATGAAGATGTCTCTAGATGCCATCTTTCCGCAAATGCAGATACCAGATTTGTGTCTATCTTGTTCAGACTAGTTCTCTGAAGTGAAGATAAACCAGATCTAGATACCCAACTCTCCAGCTGTTGTGGAAGAGCTAGTGGAACCCTCGACGTCAGCTTTAGCCCGTGTCCAGCAACCTTTAACTCTTTCTTCGGACCTCTTTCCTAAAAACAATTAAAACACATATTAGAAAATACAATATAAAATATTCAAATATTATTCATTTTCAAATGAATCCTGTTTATTTACCTCACCAAACCATAAATGGCGAGCAACATGATGCTCGTACTTCACCAAAAGAGACGTATCGTACGACCCTCCTGGATATCCAGCCGGCTCTGCTGCAGATGAAGATGCTCCTCGGCCTAAATTGTGGTCTGGAATCCTACCATCTGCACCTCATCTTCGAACCACTACAAAAAAATATTATACCATAATAATTAAAAATTAAAAATAAATAAAAACGCATCGGAACACTTCTTAGAGGAGTTCTAGTGTGGAAAAAAATAAAGTTGACTACCGGAACACTTCTTAAAAGAGTTCTGATATTGTTCATTCAAACCGAAAGTCTTTAAGAAAGAGTTCTGGTACATACACTTACAAACCGGAACACTTTCTTAAAGAGTTCCGGTTCAAAGCCCCAAAAATGCAGCAAAACGAAAGTCTTTGAAGAAGTGTTTCGGTATACATTTTGTGAACCGAAAGACTACTCTTAGTGTTCCGGTTTACAATGCCAAAAATTCTCTTCCGGAAGTCTTCAAGCGCAAATGAAAAAAAAAATCTATTTATGAAAAATATACCCTATTTATATGAGGGTATTTTGGTCCAAAAAAATTGTTTGTAGGGGTATGGGTACAATTGTAGGGGTACGAGGTAAAGTTTTCCTAGTTCGTTTGAGCTTATCTAGAATTAGACTGCTCATACGTGGTTTGGGCTTGAAGCCCAATCTTTCTGGGTACACCACCATTTCTTTCATGCACCATTTTGGAGTTTTTTTTTGTTATTTTCAAGTAATTAGTATAATTAGATTTAGTTAAGATTTAATTATCATTAATTTGTTTGATTAACTTCAGAATTAAGAGTTAATTCAAGCAAATTAACTTGACTTGTTTAATTAGATTTTAGGTTGATTTAATTAGAATTTTAAGAGATTTAAGTAAAATTGCTTTGTAGAATAAATGTTACTTAGATCTTTAGAAATTAGTAAAAATATATTAGGTCATGTTTAGGGGAAATTAGGATGGTTTAGCATAATTAGGTATAATCAAGTAATTAGTTCTTGATTAAATGTTGATTCTTAGAAACTTTTTCCTAATTAATCCATTGTTGGAATATGACCGTTTTTCCCTTAGGGCTTAGAAATTCTGATTTTTATACATGTTCCCTTAGCTTAGGGCCTTAATCAGAATTGTCTGATTATATTTAGTGGATTAATTCAATAGGTTTATTATTGTACATAGTCCAACTAATATTTTCAATCCCACTGATTAGTGTTGACCAAAGGTCGCTTTGGTCAACCAAATCCTTTGTAATTGTGTTGTAAGCCCCAAGCTTATTCAAGTGATCAAAAGACCCTTGATCACTTGATACAACAAGTTCATTACGCTCAAGCTATTATGGGTACGTTGAGTCTCAGGAGCTCAAGACCTCAAGGTTCAAACGCAAGATCAAGACTTCAAGTTAACATTAAACAAGCATAGCTAGCAAAATGGACTACTTCTCAAAGCACAACAAAGGTATTAACACTTGACAAATGCGATTCAAATTGTAATCCTTAAGCCTTAAATAATGATGAATGATGAGACAAAGTTTCTCCTACCCTTGTCTAGGATGACTTTACGTACGGGGCGTAGGCCCTAGCTATTCAAAGCATTCTCCCTCATTCATAGATTTTAGCATAATTTGTATCAAACAATTGTCAAGTTTTCTCAATACAACAAACAACATGGCATCACCAAGATCAATAATCAGAAGCCTATAACAACACTTGTCAATCATGATAAGGGTTACTCACTATGAGCCTTAAGTAATGTGGAATGATGAGACGGAGTTTCCCCTACCCTTGTCTAAAGTGACTTTGCGTACGGGGTGTAGGCCCTAGCTATTCAAAGCACTCGACCTTATTCATAGACTTTATTTCAATTTGAATCATGCAATTGACAAGTCTTCTTCAAGAAAGTATCAAGATTTTAACACTTAAATAATTAAGCACCTTTGATATTAGCAACTTGTGGTTATACACCTTCTTTCATTCAATTATTTACCTTGAAAGGTGATAAACCTTGGCAGTCTAATTCAATTATTTGCCTTGTAAGGTGGTAAACCTTGGCACTTGCCCTATAAGGTGATAAACCTTGGAACTTGTTCTAAGCCTTGAGAGGTGTTAAACCTTGGCTATTCAATTCAATTCCTTGCCATGTAAGGTGATAAACCTTGGAACTTATTCTTTGCCTTGAGAGGTGTTAAACCTTGGCTGTTCAATTCAGTTATTTGCCTTATGAGTCATGGACTCTAGCATCTGTTTCTCTTTGCCTCGTAAGGTTATACACCATGGAAATCTAATTCAGGTGATAAACCTTAGCAATTCAGTCCTTTTCCCTGAGAGTCATGTACTCTGGCATCTGTTTCTTTTTGCCCTGTAAGGTGATAAACCTTGGCAGTCCAATTCGGTTCCTTGACATCATCAGTTTTAAACTATGGAAGTGATACCTTTGTTGGTGTAAGCCCTAGAGGCCAATACTTTTGGTACTTGTATAGAATTATTTATTAATAATAAAAGGCTTTTTCTTTATTATGTTTGTTTAATAAAGTCCCTGGAATAGATAGTCCGTTTAATGTATCAAGTGTGACTTAATCATGAGAGCACATTAAACATAAGGACATTATTCTTAAAGTATCCGTAGTCGAGCTTTATTGTGAAGTGGGATAACATTAAAGCATGGAGACTATTATGTTTATAGACTGATGACCACATCTCATGGATCATGGATAAGGAGTTATCAAGTCTCAAACATAGGTATGAATATTAAGAGTAATATTTATACTGGATTGACCCGCTATGAGAATACTATATAGAATGTTATGCAAAGTGTCATAAGTTATTCTCATGGTGATAATGGTGTATACCACTCTTCGACCTGACACCACTATGGACCCTAGATGTAGAGTCGAGTGCTTTATTGCTGATCCAACGTTGTCCGTAACTGGATAACCATAAAGACAGTTGATGGGTACTCCACAAAGCATGCTAAGGGACATGAGTGACCTAGATGGAATTTGCCCATCCTGCGTAACAGGATAAATGTCTATGGGCCCAATATTGAACTGGACAAGGATGACACGGTCTATGCCTTGTGTTCAATATAGACATGAGGGCAAAAGGGTAATTATACACATAATTATTATCACAGAAGGATTTGTCAGATCACATGACATTTTCGTGTCTTGGGTAGCAGTGATGTGTTGCTAGATACCGCTCACTGTTTATTATGTTAAATGCGTGATTTAATATAATTGCCAACGTCGTGAAAACCTACAGGGTCACACACAAAGGACGGATTGATGAGAAATAAAGTAACTAAGGAACACCGTAAGGTACGGTGCACTTAAGTGGAATACGAAATATGGTAAGGTACCACACGCTTAAGTGATTTTGGGCATATTATAAGATATGGGCCAAAATACACTTAAGTGGGCTTTTTAGCTTGAAGCCCACACAAGTGGTTCTATAAATAGAACCCTTGGGTAGAAGCATTGTCACTCTTGCATTCCATTTCTCTCTCTCTCAATCAAAGCCTTCATTCGTAGCAGCTAGCACTGAGATTGAAGGAATCCGTTCGTGTGGACTGAGTAGAGACGTTTGTAAGAACAAAAATAGTTCTACAACAGATTCCAGGATTTTGATGATAACAAAGGATGAAACAAAAAATGGAACTCTAACGAAAAGTTTCTAAGTGTGCAGGACTCTGAACAAGAACAAAGGAATCTGATCGATTTATCAGATACAGAATAAAATCAGATACAAAGTACCATAAGATCAGAAGCATCTGAAGTGGAAACGCGCCCTAGAAGCTCTGACTCTGAGCAAAACAACATGTCAGAATATCAGAAGCATCTGAAGAAGAAGCGTGCTCCAGAAGTTCTGACTCTGAGCAACAGCATATCAGAATACCAGAAGCTCTCAGCTTCCTCTGAAGTCAACACTGATGATCTAAAAGACCAGGACTATCAGAAGCTCTAATGTCATTTCTCAGATCTCAGATTAATAGAGTAATTCAGACTCTGACGAAGAATTTCCTTATTCAGAAAGAGTAACGACAACTACAACTTCAAATAGGAAGAAATCATATTTGGAAAGAAGTTATTCAGGGAGACAAACTTGCAATGGCAAGAAACAACAGAAGTTATGGCATTAAACTCTCATCAAGACAAAATATCTGCCATCACTACAACGGTCCTTTCACCTCTATATAAAGGACGAAGAACCTCTTTGAGAGATACACCTGAACACACAGAAATACTCTACTCTCTCTCTTAATCTTTCACGAGCTTTTGCTCATAACGTGAAACTTCTTACTTGCTCAAATTGCTGTAATACTTGCTTTATCCTAGAAGCACTCTAGATTACAAATTCTGTTTTTACCTAAATTGATTTTTATTCCTCAAGTGACTCTGCGCAGTCTGTATACATGGGAGGACTAAGAGATCTTTCTCTTAGACGTTGGTTGTAATAATCTTTCAAGATTAGTGGATTAAGTCCTTTTTGAAGGCGAAATCACCTTGGCCGGGTGGACTGGAGTAGCTTTGTGTTATAAGCGAACCAGTATAAAATCCTGTATGTTCTGATTCTGAAAAAGCGCTTATTTTCTAAAACAATTCAAACCCCCCTTTCTTGTTTTTCTCACCTTCAATTGGTATCAGAGCTTCGGCTCTGTTATTGATTTTCTAATCAAACACTTAACAGTGTAGAGAGATCCAGAACGAGAAAAACTATGGCCCACACAAATGAGAGAGACAGTTACAATGTTAAGCCTCCTGTCTTTGATGGAGAGAAATTCGATTACTGGAAAGACAGAATTGAAAGTTTCTTTCTAGGCTATGACGCTGATCTCTGGGACATTGTCACAGATGGATACAAACCTCCTGTACCAGATGCCGGAGTTGAAGTTCCCAGAAGTGAGATGTCAGACGATCAGAAGCGAGAATTCAAGAATCATCACAAAGCCAAAACGATACTTCTCAATGCCATATCGTACAACGAGTATGAAAAAATTACCAACAGAGAAACAGCTAAAGATATACTCGACTCTCTGAGGATGACTCATGAAGGAAACTCTCAGGTCAAAGAAACAAAGGCTCTGGCTCTAATCCAAAAATATGAAGCCTTCAAAATGGAGGATGACGAAGCCATAAAGGTAATGTTCTCTAGATTCCTAACTCTTATTGCAGGTCTCAAAGTTATAGACAAAGGATACACAACTGCAGACCAAGTCAAAAAGATAGTCAGAAGCTTGACAAAGAAGTGGAGACCCATGGTCACTGCCTTAAAGCTTTCAAAGGATCTGAACAACATCAGTCTTGAAGAACTTATCAGTTCACTTAGAAGTCATGATATAGAACTAGAGGAAGATGAGCCTCAGAAGAAGAACAAGTTTGTAGCATTAAAGTCCAGATCTAAAAGACGCAAATCTGACAGAAACAAAGCATTCCAGGCCGAAACAGAAGATGCTGATGACTCTGAACAGGAAGATTCTGATGATGAAGAAGAATTGTCCCTCCTAACTAGAAGAGTTAAATAACTCTGGAAAAAGAGTAACAATAACTTCAGGAGACCAAGACCCAGAGGGGATCGATCAGAATCAACCTCAAAAGGTAAAACTAATAAAGATGTCACTTGTTATAAATGTAAAGAAACAGGTCACTACAGGAACGAATGCCCAAAGTTAAAGAAAGACAGCTCCAGAAAAGAGAGTTTCAAGAAAAACGCCCTCAGAACCAAGAAGGGATTAATGGCCACCTGGGATGATAGTAAATCTGACTCATCAGAATCTGACTCTGATGAACAGGCCAATGTGGCGTTCATGGCTACCACAGGTGAAGAATCTGAATCAGAAGAGGTATTTTCTGAACTCTCTCGATCTGACCTAGAATCATGCTTGTCTGAAACTCTTAGCTCATATCAGAAACTAAAACAAAAATTTAAAGCAATAAAAGGATGTCTTGAAGAAAAATTTGAAGAATGTGGCAAACTTGAGATGACTATTCTGGAACTAAAAGATGAAAATAAAGTTTTAACATCACTAAGAGATGCAGCTAAGAAAAATTGTTTAAAACTAGAAGAAGCATTATCTCAAGCTCCACAAACTTCAAACACGATAATTTATAAATACGAAAAAGCCTTTCAAAAGTTTCTGAAAAATGGGATAGGAAGGAGTGTAATGGCATCCATGATTTATGGAGTCAGTCAGAACAATAGAAGAGGAATTGGGTATGATCCTAAGGAAGATAAAACTTCTACTAGTGACCAACCTAAATCCCCATTTTCATATCACTATACACACACACAAGAACAAAAATTTGGTAATGCTAGAAAACCCAAGGTAATCAGAAACTCTGGGAAAACTAATCATAAAGGACCCAAGAGACTCTGGGTACCAAAAGATAAGATTGTTTATGTTGCATATATCTTATGCAGCAAAGTTCAAACACCAGTCATGGTACCTGGACTCTGGATGCTCGCGACACATGACGGGAAGAAAGTCTATGTTCCAAAGCCTGGAACTTAAAGACGCTGGATTCGTAGGGTTCGGAGGAGATCAGAAACGAAGGATCAGAGGCTCCGGAACTATTGGTAATGGTACTTTTCCCTCTATATCTGATGTCCTTTACGTAGAAGGATTAATGCATAACCTGTTATCCATAAGTCAATTAAGTGATAACGGTTATGATATAATCTTTAATTAAAAAACATGTAAAGCCATAAATCAAAACAATGGATATGTCATATTCACAGGCAAGAGGAAAAACAATATTTATAAAATTAATCTGTCTAATTTAAAAGAACAAAATGTGAAGTGTCTGATGTCCGTTCACGAAGAGCAATGGGTATGGCATAGATGCTTGGGCCACATTAGCATGAGGAAATTATCTCAGCTAAATAAACTCGAGTTAGTCAGAGGCCTGCCTAAACTGAAGTTTTCTTCAGATGCTCTGTGTGAAGTATGTCAGAAGGGAAAATTTTCAAAAACATCTTTCAAAAAGAAAACTATTGTTACTACCTCTAAGCCTCTGGAACTTCTTCACATTGATTTATTTGGTTCTGTGAAAACAGCATCAGTCAATGGAAAGAAATATGGACTAGTCATTGTTGATGATTTCAGTCGCTGGACATGGGTGAAATTCCTAAAGCACAAGAGTGAGTCTCACTCTGTATTCACTAGCTTCTGTTCCAAAGTGCAAAAAGAATTTGACTCTAAAATCATAAGAGTCAGAAGTGATCATGGTGAGGAATTTGAAAACAAATTTTTTGAGGAATTATTTGACTCTAATGGAATATCCCATGATTTCTCCTGCCCTAGAACTCCACAACAAAATGGAGTTATAGAGAGGAAGAATATGACACTCCAAGAGATGGCAAGAACTATGATCAATGAAACAAATGTGGCTAAGCACTTTTGGGCCGAAGCTGTAAATAGGGCGTGTTATATTCAGAATAGAATCTCCATAAGACCCATTCTGGAAAAGACTCCCTATGAACTGTGTAAAGGAAGAAAACCAAACATTTCATATTTTCATCCTTTTGGATGCTCCTGTTTTATTTTAAATACTAAAGAACATCTGAACAAGTTTGATTCCAAAGCACAGAAAGGTATTATGTTAGGATACTCAGAACGCTCTAAAGGCTACAGAGTATACAATACAAAAACCAAAATTGTGGAAGAATCAATTCATGTCAGATTTGACGATAAGCTTGACCCTGAAAAGTCAAAGCTAGTTGAGAATTTTGCAGATTTAGAAATCACTCTTGCAGGATCTAACAAAACTCCGGAAGCAACTGCCATTCAAGATCCTGAGGAAATTAATCTTTCATTAATCCCAAAGAAAGCTAAAAGTCGCCTCAACATATCTGAAGAATTGATTTTGGGTAACAAGGACGAACCTGTCAGAACCAGATCTACCTTCAAGACCTCTGAAGAGACTCCTCTGGGACTAGTGTCTCTGATCGAGCCTACGTCCTGTGATGAGGCACTTCAAGATAACGAATGGGTTCTAGCCATGCAAGAAGAGTTAGATCAATTCATAAAGAACGATGTCTGGGATCTTGTTCCCAAGCCCAGAGGCTCTCACGTTATCGGAACCAGATGGGTATTCAGAAACAAGCTGAATGAGAAAGGAGAAGTCGTCAGAAACAAAGCTCGACTGGTAGCTCAAGGTTAGAGTCAACAAGAAGGTATTGACTACAATGAAACCTTTGCTCCAGTCGCCAGGTTAGAATCTATTCGTCTTCTTGTATCCTTCGCTATAAATCATTCTATCAAACTGTATCAAATGGATGTCAAGAGCGCATTCCTTAATGGTTATATATCAGAAGAAGTGTATGTCAACCAACCTCCAGGTTTTGAAAATCCAAATTATCCAGAACATGTTTTTAAACTTAAAAAATCTTTATATGGACTTAAACAAGCTCCCAGAGCTTGGTATGAACGATTAAGCAACTATCTTCTGGAACATAATTTCATCAGAGGAAAAGTTGACTCCACACTCTTCTGTAAAAACCTTAACAATGATCTCATGATATGCCAGATATACGTTGATGATATTATTTTTGGTTCAGCTAACGCCTCTGTTTGTCAAGAATTCTCTGAGTTAATGCAGGCAGAATTTGAAATGAGCTTAATGCAAGAACTAAAGTTCTTTCTGGGAATTCAAATTAACCAAACTTCAGAAGTCACGTACGTTCATCAAAGCAAATACATAAAAGATGTTCTGAAGAAATTTGACATGGCTGAATGCAACTCTGCAAAGACTCTCATGCATCCAACATGCATTCTTGAAAAGGAAGAAGTCAGTAAAAAAGTTTGTCAGAAGCTCTATCGTGGTATGATAGGCTCCCTTCTCTATCTGACTGCTACTCGACCTGATATTCTCTTTAGTGTCTGTCTCTGTGCCAGATTCCAATCAGATCCTAGAGAAACTCACTTAACTGCAGTTAAGAGAATTCTCAAATATCTTAAAGGAACTCCTAACCTGGGCCTGATGTATGAGAAAACATCAGAGTATAGACTTTCTGGTTACTGTGATGCAGATTACGCAGGAGATAAATTGGAACGAAAAAGCACATCTGGAAATTGTCAGCTCCTGGGAAACAATCTGATATCCTGGGCAAGCAAAAGGCAATCAACTATCGCTCTGTCCACTGCAGAAGCAGAATACATCTCAGCATCACTGTGCACGACTCAGATGCTCTGGATGAAGAATCAGTTAGAAGATCTGCAAATCTTCGAGAGTAACATTCCTATCTTTTGTGATAATACTGCTACCATTTGTTTAAGTAAGAATCCCATTTTGCATTCCAGAGCTAAGCACATTGAAATAAAACATCATTTTATCAGAGACTATGTTCAGAAAGGGATAGTCACATTGAAGTTCATTGATACAGATCATCAATGGGCATATATCTTCACTAAACCCTTAGCTGAAGATAGATTCCTCTTTATCTTAGAAAATATGAACATTCAAAACTGCCCTGAATAAAATGTGCCTCTGAAGTGGTTAAATGAGACTCTGACATAAACAAATGGATTCTGCCTCTGACTCTGATACTTCTACCCAGTTAGAAGTTATCTGAGTTGGAAATCTCCAGGAACCAATCGTTTGGTATTCTTGAAGATCAGATAAATCAAAACACGTGGAGTGACTTGCGTCTAACTTTGGAACTTCTAGACAGCTGTCCAGCAGTAATCAAAGAACAGACTCTTGAGATCTCCTCGAGCAGTGTGCAAATTGTTGGGATTAGACATCATTTATGAGCCATAATCATTTCTCCCTCTAAACGTGCTAACTTGGTTTTTGTGCTAAAACTCTGATTTGTGTGTTGTTTTGCATGCGTTTCTTTTGGGTATTTAAACACTCTTTTCACACTTTGCACACACTTCACTCTCACTCACTCGTTTAAACCCAGTTCTCTTAGGCATTTCTGCAAACAGTCCATCTTCATCTCAGTTCTTCATCAACACCATGGATACTCAACAACAATCTGTGTTCAACTACTCTCAGCAAATGGATTCCAGCAACCCAGCTCAAAGCACCAACAACCCTACTCTAACGGTTACAGGCGTAGTTACAACACCAGTTTAAAAGGAGCCTCACATTCTTGACCGTGAACCCCATATTAACCTTGCAACACCTTTTGAAAAACTGGACGTGCTGTGTGAATCCCTGGTGGATTTTGATAACATGAGAAGAAATGGCGTAGACATCACTGAAGAACTTCGTCAACACGGTTGGGGAAACTACTTTCAACGCCTCTACGGTCCAGTTTACCCAAATCTCATTAAGGAATTCTGGAGATTTGCTGATGCTGACGATCATTTCATCGTCTCATACGTTCTGGGAGTAAAGATTGTGATAACTGAAAAGTCCATCGTTGCTTTGCTGAACATGCAGAAAGATGGAGGAAGAAGGATTTACAACATCAATCCCAGGGCAAAATACATATCTCAAGAAATCAACCCAACGATCTTCAAACTAAACACAGAAGGCAACCCCTCAAAGAACAAGGAACTTCATCAGAATCTCCGGGTTTGGCTCAAAATCATTATGGGAACAATCCATCATCGCCCAACGTCAAATTCATCAGATTACATCAATACAGATCAGAAATGTATTATGTACTGTATTCATAAAGGTCTGAAGCTATGCCTCCCAGCACTCCTCTTCAAATACCTCAGAGATTCTGTACGAGAAACCAGAAATCACATGAAGCCCAGAACTTACATTCCTCTGGGAAGACTCCTCTCAGATGTGCTGATAGAAAATGGTCTCGTGGACCATCTGGTAAAACTCAGGCTTATGGAAGACATGGCAATTGACATTGGAAGGCCTCTGAACTCCAGGAATCTGAAGAGCATGGGAATTCTGGAGAAGGTCAACGTCAGACCTACTCTGGACACCTCTTGGGAAGCCTTAAAAGATCAGAGGAAAATTCCCCATGGTCTATATCTGTTCTCCAAGGAAGAACCCAAAGAGGCAATTCTCCACTACCTCCAACGTCTGAAGGATGAAGGAGTGGACATCTCAGAATTCAGGTTGAGCGAACTGCCAGATAAAGCTCCCAACTTCGTGAGGCATAAAAGAGGTCCCTCTGAGAAGACATCACAGGCGAAGAAAGCAAAGCTAGGAGAATCCTCTGAATCAAGACCTCCAGCACCTCTGCATGAGTCTTCTAGTAAGTCTGCCTCTCCTGCTCCTTCTGTACAGCAACTTCCTTCTTATATTCCTCTACCAACCCCTCTATACACCCCATCTGAAACCCCTCCTTCAACGACCAGAACATCTCAACCACTCCCAAAATTTAACCTCGCCAATACCTCTTTACCCATATCTGAAGCTGAACAAATGAATGAAACCACCTCCTCTTCTTCAGCCCCAGAATCACCTCCTTACTGTATCATCTCCTTTGACACAGAATTCTCTGACCCTGCCTCTCCCACTCTAGCCCAACTTCAGACTCAACACCTTTCCTCACAACAACCACAACAACCTCCACCTGAACCTGAAGTTACCTCACCACCCACAGAACAACCAACCGTCACTCCATCTGACGTTCAACCCTCTGACCCCAACGCCTCTGACATTACCCCTCCAAACACTTCCGCTGAACCTGAAACTCTCAACCTAAGCCCTCTTACTTCCTCTCCTCTACCATCTGAACCTGAACACTCCCTGCCAACCCTAGAAGAAGCAATTATGCTGTTTGCAGGAGCATCAGTTGAAAAGGTCAAGTCTCTGACCATCAACTCTGGCATCAATGATGATCTTGCCTCTGTTAGGACACACTGGAACAGAAACGACTTTATTAGAGACGCTGAGGCAAGACTACAGGATCGCTTAGCCAGAGAAGCTGAGGAACAGGCCAGAAGGGAAGCAGAAGAAAGAGCAAGACAAGAAGAACTTCAAAGGGTAAGGGAAGCTGAAGCCAAAGCTCTAGCTGATGCTGCTGCTGCTGCTAAAGTTGAAGCAAAAGCTGCTGCTGAAGCTGAAGCTAAAGCCGCTGAAGAACAGAATGCTCTGACTCAGGGGGAGTCCTCTACTTTTGCCCCTCTGGTTCTCAGAACCCTTGAGGAGCTTCAGAAAGAGCAGAAGGAAGTCCGAGCCAGATTGGATCAACAGGACACAGTCAACGCCAACATCCAGAATCTGCTGACTCAACTGCTTCAGAGAATGCCTCCTCCTCCCAACCCTTAAGCACTTAGGATGTTTTTCTTGCTTGTTGCTTTTTTTGTTCTGTCTCTGATGTTTTTGCTCTTATCTGGATATATCTATATATATTTTCTTCCTGCTTCTTATTTTTTTAAGTCTTTTTGATTCTGACAAAAAGGGAGAGAAATCAAACAGCTCTGATGAAAAATTGTCTAATTCCTTAAGTACTCTGCAAACATACTATTCAATAAAAATCTATCTAACACTCTTGACTTAGAAAATTGCAGAAAGGTATCTAGAAACTTCATTGCTTGGAAGCTCTGGTAAGAACTTTTGAACTCCCTAGCCTATCTCAGGGGGAGCTCACTTCTATCTGATCTGATAAACTCTTATACCTGAATGTTTCATCTGTCACTTAAGTTTGTTTTGTCATCATCAAAAAGGGGGAGATTGTAAGAACAAAAATAGTTCTACAACAAATTCCAGGATTTTGATGATAACAAAGGATGAAACCAAAAATGGCACTCTAACGAAAAGTTTCTAAGTGTACAGGACTCTGAACAAGAACAAAGGAATCTGATCGATTTATCAGATACAGAATAAAATCAGATACAAAGTACCCGAAGATCAGAAGCATCTGAAGTGGAAACGCGCCCTAGAAGCTCTGACCCTGAGCAAAACAACATGTCAGAATATCAGAAGCATCTGAAGAAGAAGCGCGCTCCAGAAGTTCTGACTCTGAGCAACAGCATATCAGAATACCAGAAGCTCTCAACTTCCTCTAAAGTCAACACTGATGATCTAAAAGACCAGGACTATCAGAAGCTCTAATGTCATTTCTCAGATCTCAGATTAATAGAGTAATTCAGACTCTGACGAAGAATTTTCTTATCCAGAAAGAGTAACGACAACTACAACTTCAAATAGAAAGAAATCATATTTGGAAAGAAGTTATTCAGGGAGACAAACTTGCTATGGCAAGAAACAACAGAAGTTATGGCATTAAACTCTCATCAAGACAAAATATCTGCCATCACTACAACGGTCCTTTCACCTCTATATAAAGGACGGCGAACCTCTTTAAGAGATACACCTGAACACACAAAAATACTCTACTATCTCTCTTAATCTTTCACGAGCTTTTGCTCATAACGTGAAACTTCTTACTTGCTCAAATTGCTGTAATACTTGCTTTATCTAGAAGCACTCTAGATTACAAATTCTGTTTTTACCTAAATTGATTTTTATTCCTCAAGTGACTCTGCGCAGTCTGTATACTTGGGAGGACTAAGAGATCTTTCTCTTAGACATTGGTTGTAATAATCTTTCAAGATTAGTGGATTAAGTCCTTTTTGAAGGCGAAATCACCTTGGCCGGATGGACTGGAGTAGCTTTGTGTTATAAGCGAACCAGTATAAAATCCTGTGTGTTCTGATTCTGAAAAAGCGCTTATTTTCCAAAACAATTCAAACCCCCCTTTCTTGTTTTTCTCACCTTCAACGTTGTCATCGTTCAACGTTCGTGATTGCCACAAGAGGTAACGATTCTACCACTGATCATTCCCATTCATAAGGATCACTAAATGGAGAAATTTTTAAATTCCGCTGCGCCTTGGATGGCAATTCTCCTTCAACCTTGCCTAGAAGGTTGTGAACCCTGGCACTCCTTTTTTCGCCTTGAAGGGTAGTGTACCATGGCAAATCAATATCGTTCCCTTTTGTTTCATCCGTAGTAGGTTGAACTACGATTGCTCTAATTTTCTCATTGTACGATGAGAATACGTAGGCACGAGGGCTCGAATCCTCCGCGTGGATAGATATTTATTCCTCCCGCCTTAGGGCACCACTCATATCTTTCACGATCTATTATCTATATTCAACCATTGAACTGTTCACCCAGTGACATATTATTTCTTTGAAACTGAAATACAATTTTCTTTGGAATTCCATTCACACCCTTTTAGGACCATATAATGGCAAATCCGCATTTGTACCTAGAGTTTTTTGGTTCATACCCAGACAATTTATTCTTCTTTTTCGGCTCAACCATACAGTAATACCATGCCTTAAGCCCCTCACTTGTGGTTTGTGCCACCTTCCCTCTATGGTACAAATTCCATTTCTCTTATGGATTCCAATGTATACTCTGACCTTTGGTTTCAAACTATACATTTTCAGTTGCTGTTATCAAAACCTTCATTTCTGTGACCTCGGTCCTTCATTCCATTCATCTCCATAATACATTCATATTCTACCTTCTTTCACTCCATGTGATATACCCTATATTTGAGCCAAATACAGTATCTCTGTGAGCTCCATACTGTATCTCTTTGTGAACCAAAAGTTGTTTGTGCTATGAAACCAAACACTTAATTCATTCTTTTTCGGTTATTCCAATACAGTGACACCATGCCTTGGGCCCCTCACTTCTTGGTTATTACCAGTTTTACTCTTGGGTTCATATTTTCACCCTTTGTTGGAGTTCAAACAACATTATCCTTTGGTTCAGACCATACCAGTTATCACTCTTCTTTTCACCTCCCACCACTAGTTCTTTGAACTACGGAGCTATGAATTTCTCATTGCATAATGAGGATACGTAGGTATGAGAGCCCCAATCCTCACCGAGCACTTTACCTATTTCTTTTTCTTTTCCCTTATTCTTTTTAGAGTAATCTTTTGATATAACACCTATGCAAGCAAGAATAATCAAAACGGTTCCCATGGAGTACCATGGATGTAAGGGGTGTTAATACCTTCCCCTTGCATAATCGACTTTCTTACCCAACATATCTCTTTCCCCCGGGTTTTATCGATGTTTTCCTTTCCTTTGGGAATAAATAAAGTTTGATGGAGACTCTGTTGTATGTTCGAGTGTGCGATACGTTCAGATATATTTCCGTTAGCTTCAGCTGGGGACTTTTGCTACTTGGAGTGTTTCCTAGTCGCTAAAAGGAGTCGAGCCTAGTTTTGATTGCTTCTCTGTTTGCTTGGGTGTTTACCTTTATGATTTCTCACTTTATTTATCGCATTCTTTATTTCTTTAAATATTGTTTATACTGGATATTATCTGTTATACTCTCTGTTGGTTTGGGATAGATTACATGAGAGAAAATCTATATACCCGAGTTTGAGTATAGACACAGGATATCAATGTGACTAGAGTCGTGTTTGACCTCCGTGGAGTTATTATGCGATTATGGTTGACACGAGACATCACACTTAGAGTAGATCCTTTTGAGAGCATCAGTGTCCGACGAGTCAGTCGTCTAAAGCAATGGTATCTCAAAATGGGTCATTAACTCTAGGAACCTCTTAGGTTGCCTTTGAAGGATAAAACCTACTTGTGATGGGGATATAGGTTTTTCTATAGGAAACCATAGACTCCACATACCTTTATCCTCGTTAACGGCGGACCTTTGATCCTACATCGGGCAGTATATGCAGATTACCTGGATTATTTTATGTTGTTGACATACTTTATTGCATATCATTTTTGCATTGTTGTATATATGTCGGAGTTTGGCCCTGAGTTATTATGCCATCAATGCTTTGAATCTATGGATGTTGCATAATTATTTGCATTCCATCCCTAACATGTGCATTCATGCATTCGTATCTCATGCCTATCAACCAGAAAGAGCTCACCTCGTCCTTTCCTCAGACAGAAAGACGACGACTCTTCGACACCAGTACTTCACAAGAGCTAACAAGTCAAGAATCATTGGTAGATCTAGAACAAGAGAATGCTACCTATAGGGAAACCTTGGCTCAGTCCCAAGGCAAAATGGATACCTTCTAAGGTAACATGAACACCATAATGGAGTATCTTCAAGTTCAGAAGGCTACTACTTCTACCTCTGCTACCAATCCTGCTACTGCTGTAGTTACTAATGTTATTGTTATCACCATTTACGTTGATGCTATTGTGGATATTGTGATTCAACCTATGGTGAGCCAACCAATTTGTCAGCCAAGTCATAGTAGGCATGCTGCTGACTATCCGTGGGGGCTACCTCCAAACTTCACTCCCCAAGTTGCTAATGGGAATGCTTTTGTGTCTTATCAACCTTTTGTAGTGCACCCTGCCAATGGGAATTTTATTGCCCATCCTTGGGGCATGACCACTCACTATGCTCAAATGGTTAATGTCGACAACCGTGAGATCAACCCAAAATAGGTTCTTCGAACTTTTTCACTAGTGATTGTTGAAACTCCCGATGACAACGAAGATGAGTATAAAGGTCTCAACCTTCACTTTCGTCTTCCACCTCGAGCTACTCAACCTACTATTCAGAATTTGAATCAAGGTGTTCAGATACCTCCTTCTTATCTTAGGGAATCTTTTACTGTTGCACCTCCATTTATGTATTCTGGGGCATCTCATGCTCTATATCAGAGTCAGTATGGTCAGACTATTGGTCAAATGGTGAATCCGAGATTGATGTATCCTCAAGGATATCCCCAATTTTCTTCTACTCCAGTCATTGCTCCGGAAACTTCTCAGGGTGTTCAATTTCCCAATCATCAAGTTAATCCCCAAACCGCTAATCTGATTGCTTTTGGTTCAGATTAGAATAGGGATGTATCCTCAAGTTAAACCCAATCATCAAGCAGACTATCAGTTACTAGATGAGAGGATTAAAGCCATTGGAGGTTTTTATGCTTATGGTATGGATGTTAAATACTTATGCTTAGTGCCTAATGCGGTGCTTCTTCATAAGTTCAAAGCACTGGACCTACCAAAATACAAGGGTTTAAGTTGTCCAAGAAGTCATGTCATCATATATTATAGGAAGATGTCATCCTACATTGATAATGATGAGATTCTCATCCATTGCTTCCAAGACAAATTATCTGGGGCATCCTTGGATTGGTATATGAGCTTAGAATGCAGTAAAATCAGATCTTGGAAGGACTTGTCTAAAGCCTTTCTCAAGCAATACAAGTATAACCTGGACATGGCTCCCAGGTTACAGCTGCAAAATCAAGCCTGCAAGTGCGGAGAAACATTAAAGGAATATGCTCAGAGATGGCGTGAGATGGCTTCCAAATTTAGACTTGCACTAACAGATATTGAATTGGTTGATATCTTCATGAGCACACTCCAAAGTTTATACTATGAGAATATGGTTAGTAGTTTATCGTCCAACTTTGTCGACATAGTTACCATTGGAGAACGTATTGAGAATGGACTGAAAATAGGAAAGATTGCTAGTGTTGATAGCCAGACAATGGCCAAGAAATCTCAGGGTTTTGCTAAGAAGAAGGAGGTTGAGGCAAGTGTCGTGATAGCCAATGTTTGCCCTCAAGTTCAAGCACCTATGGCTCTTATGCCATACTACCCTTATTTGTACATTGCCGCAACTCAGTATCAGTAACCTGCATACCAACCTCAGTATCAACAACCTCCACAAGCTCCAGTTTCTCAGAATCAGCGACCTCCGTAAGATAACCGAAACCAGAGTCAAGGTCAGCGCAAGTGATTTGATAGAAAACGTCCTCATCATGACTCGATCCTTGTATCATATGCTCAATTACTCCCATATCTTATTTAGCAAGGGGAAATTGTGCCAGAGGACATTCTGCCTGCCACTTTCCCGTATCATGCAAAGCACAATCCTAATGCTTCGTGCGCCTACCATACCAGGCATATATGACATTCTACCGAGGATTATTAGCATCTCCAATCAAGAGTACAAGAGATAATTGATCAGAAGGTTTTGTCATTCTTTGAGGTAGGGCCCAATGTCACAACTAACTCGTTGCCAAATCACCTTGGACAAATAGTGAATGCAATTAATGGTGAAGGTTTCTCGGATTCAGTTGCTTCTTCAGAGGAGTATCAAGGCAAGCAATATCATATTGATTCAATCATGTCTCATTTGTAATCTTTTCTTGTTTGTTATTTGTTGTTCATTTGTAAAACTTGTATGGTTTTCAGATGATAATAATAATGAAATAAACGTGCACGTTTTGCTTAAATTCATTTGTGTTCACTCATAATTTATTTTTATCAGTATCAAACTGTTTGTCAAATAAAATCAAAAGAGAATTATGCAATTAAAATGCGCAAAATCGTTGCCTTTATGCTTTTGAATAAGAATGTGCTGATGATGTAAGGCATTGTTCAAATCCCTAAACACCAGAGATATAAGGAAGTTAATCCCTATTCAACCCCTTTGAGCCTTGAAGTAGGAGTTTTCTTTCTTTAACACATAAAACCCTCATGTTTAACTAGGGGCAGGGTAGTCTTCAGTTAGTTTGACCTTGCATTCAAATTTCAAAAGGATAATATCTCGCCAAGTGATCAGTCACATCATATCCATCTCAAGAGGATGGAATCAAAAATTCATAATGGTTATCTCTTACTCATAAAAGGAGTGAGATAGTCATGAACCTCATAACAAATCAACCAAGAAAATGTCACAGGATTTGCTCAAATAAAAAGGAGATGAAATGAAATAAAAAAAATCAAAGGCAAATGAAAAGCCCGATAAGTCAAAAGCTTGAAAACAAGATTGACTTAGGCAAAAGTTAGGGTATCCCGGTGGGCTGCAGACCCAAAGGATCAGCCCAGGAAAAAATCATGGAAAGCAAAAGATGGAAAACAAGAGGATCAATATCAAAATCCCCAACAAGAGCAAATCTATGTGACTGCAAACAAAGACAAAAAGTAAGTTGCTAGCGCTCCAAATTCTCATGGGTTTCTTAACCATCTCTGATACTATCCAAAACCTTTTTCTGGAAGATGAACGCTTGTTTCAAGCTAATTGAACGTAGGGTCGGAGAACATCAGGAGCACCTTTAACAAGTCTATTTCAAACAAGTATCAAGCTTTCAACACTTCAATAATCGATCACCTTTGCTATTAGCAACTTGTGGTTGTACTCCCTCTTTCATTCAATTCTTTGCCTTGAAAGGTGATAAACCTTGGCAGTCTAATTCAATTCTTTGTCTTGTAAGGTGGTAAACCTTTGCACTTGCTCTGTAAGGTGATAAACCTTGACACTTGTTCTAAGCCTTGAGAGGTGTTAAACCTTGGCTATTCAATTAAATTCCTTGCCTTGTAAGGTGATAAACCTTGGCATTGCTCTTTTCCTTGAGAGGTGTTAACCCTTGGCTATTCAATTCAGTTTTTTGCCCTGCGAGTCATGGACTCTGACATCTGTTTCTCTTTGACTTGTAAGGTGATAAACCTTGACAATCCAATTCAGGTGATAAATCTTGGAAATTAAGTCCTTTTCCCTGAGAGTCATGGACTCTGGCATTTGTTTCTCTTTGCCTTGTAAGGTGATAAACCTTGGAAGTCCAGTTCGGTTCCTTGACATCATCAGTTTTAACTCTGGAAGTGATATCTTTCCTAGAAGGTTGTAAACCTTAGTACTCCTTTTTTATCCTTGAAGGGTAGTGTACCCTGGAAAATCAATCTCGTTCCCTTTTGTTTCAGTCGTAGTAGGTTGAACTATGATTGCTCTGATTTTCTCATTGCACGATGAGAGTACGTAGGCACGAGGGTTCGAATCCTCCGCATGCATACTTATTTATTCTTCCAGTCTTAGGGCACCACTCATATCTTTCACGATCCATTATCTACATTCAATCATTGAACCATTCACCCTAGTGACATATTGTTTCTTTGAAACCGAAATACAACTTTCTTTGGAATTCCATACACACCCTTTTAGGACCATATAGTGGAAAATCCACATTTGTACCTAGAGTTGTTTGGCTCGTAGCCAAATATTTTATTCTTCTTTTTCAGCCCAATCATACAGTGATACCATGCCTTAGGCCTCTCACTTGTGGTTTGTGTCACCTTCCCTCTATGGTACAAATTTCATTTCTCTTAGGGATTCCAATGTATACCCTGACCTTTGGTTTTAAACTATACATTTTCAGTCATTGTTATCAAACCCTTCATTTATGTGACCTCGGTCATTCATTCCATTCATCTCCATAATACATTCATATTCTACCTTCATTCACTCCATGTGATATACCCTATCTTTGAGGCAAATACAATATCTCTGTGAGCTCCATCTTGTATCTCTTTGTGAATCAAAAGTTGTTTGTGTTATGAAACCAAACACTTAATTCATTCTTTTTCGGTTATTCCAATACAGTGTCACCATGCCTTTGGCCCCTCACTTGTTGGTTCATACCAGTTTTACTCTTTGCTTCATATTTTCACCCCTTGTTGGATTTTAAACAATATTATCCTTTGGTTTAGACCATACCAGTAATCACTATTCTTTTCACCTCCCACCACTAGTTCTTTGAACTACGGAGCTATGAATTCCTCATTGCACCAAGGGGATACGTAGGCATGAGGGTCCCAATCCTCACCGATCACTTTATCTATTTCTTTTTCTTTTCCCTTATTCTTTTGCGAGTAGTCTTTTGATATAACACATATTCGAACAAGAACAATTAAAACGGTTCTCATAGAGTATCATGGATGTAAGGGGTGTTAATACCTTCTCATTGTATAACCGACTTTATTATCCAGCATCTCTTTTTTCTCGGATTTTATAGATGTTTTTCCTTTCCTTCCAGAATAAATAAAGTTCGATGACGACTCTATTGTATATTAGAGCGTGCGATACGTTCGAGTATATTTACGATAGCTTCACCATGTCATGGATCACTCACGTGATGACCAATTGAAGTGTCATTCTACCACTTAAAAGAGTTCTTTTTCTGTCAATACAAGGTTAAACTAACAGAAGCAGAAGCTATTGAATATCACTCTATATCAGATCCTTCGTTACATGCATGCTGTCATGTCAGTATTCATTATCTTCGGTACTAGCTTTCTAATGCAGGCAGTGTCTCAGGTTAAGCCTTAAACTATCTGAATCTTTCTTATTATATAAATATTCATAGCCTCTGCACCTGTGCCACAACACAATATCAACACAAGTGAGTAAATTTAAATATTGGGGAAACAGTCTGGTAGACTTGAATTTAGTTGAGTATAAAACTCTCAACCAATCAAAGAGTATAATTCAATGCCATATCACTTATTTATTTTAATTTATTTAAAAATAAATTAAAATTTTAAAACAATTTACACTAAAGATATCGTATCCAATTTAAACTCATGGTTACCAAAAAATTTACCTTAAATATTTTATCTCTTAAATTATTATCATTGTCGATATATTATAGTTTTGACAAAATATCATAAAGTTTGAGATGAACATATTAAAATTGGCCTCATGTATACAGGAAAACAAATTTGGTCACAAGACTAAAAAGATGAAAAGAAAAAAATTATATAAAGCAAGAATTAAAATTGCAAGGCATGACAGAAGGATAGTTTAGGCAACAGGGGATACTATAACTTGATCAAGAACAGGGCCACAAAGAGATCCAAAATCATCAATCCTTGTATGATAGAAAGAGCTATAGAATGTGATTCTAGTTCTGTCTGAAACTGCTTTGAAGTTGAAACTTGCTGTCTTGAATGCTCCCTTTCCTACAGATTTGAAAGGAACTTTAAGAGTATCTTTTGCAGCAAAAGCTTCAACCATCATAGATCCATGACAACCATTTCTTCCGTCACCAATTGTGAATTTCATATTGTAGACTTTGTTTGGAACTGTTCTTAGAATTTGTGCAATGGCACTTTCCTTTCCTGCAACAAGCTCAACCGCTCCGTGTCCAAATGGTACTTGGAAATGGTTTGAATCAATGAACTTAATTGCTTTCAGGGATTCAATAATCCAACCGGGGAGTGGGGACACAAGATCTTGTTGTTTCGGAGGGAGAAGAACACCGTTGGTCGAGTTGAAAATCGGAAACGGACCCTCCTCAAACCCAGGGTTTTTTACCAAATTATCTGCAATAGGCCAAGTAATAGTATTAGTGTATGTTTGAAAACCATGTCAAAAAGCCACTTTGACGTGGAAGTTTAGTTATGTAGCTTCTATATTTTCATGTCAAAAATGTCTTGGGACGCAAGAAATGGCTTACACATGCGGTTCCAAACACATTCTTAGTGTCTAAGGTAGAAATGTCAGTTAGATTTTCTGTAGCCTCGCAAATTAGTTCAATCAAATCTCAACAAAGACAGTTTAATTTGTTGAGATTTGATCAGATCTATTGCGAGGCGTTAGAGAATCTAGATTCATGGATATTATAATTCATTACGTTTTGTAGGCATAGGAGGGTAGAACTCTCTAATAGCAACAGCATCCAAAAGTGGACCACAAGTAGGATCTTCTTGAACACCAGGGTTATGGAATGTAACTTTTGCAGCAGAAGAACTAGCCTTGAATCCCCAAGCAATAACATCGCCATTGAGGCTATAGAGTGTTTGCAACGGAACATCACCGGATTGGGAAGGCACTGAGATTCTCAAAACTTCATCTTGAGCACATGTCCTTGTGGCTCCTAATATTAGAGCATACCACTGACCAGGTTTGACTTTAATGGTTTGGGAGATTGAAGCTTCATTTCCAAGCCTAACTGCATGAACTCCATGTGTCACTGGAAAGTACATTCCTCCTGGTTGTGGTCCTCCAGAGATGTACTCAACTAGACCATTGATTTCCCATTTGGGAAGTGCATGTTTCCCTATGAGTCTTGTTTTCTTTAGATATCTTGGGTTTGGTTTCTCTTCAAAGTTCCCATTTTGAAAGTAAACTTTAAGGTGAAAAATCAAACAAAAACATAGAACAACATATTAGAAATTAAGAATATAAAGTTATGTAGAGTAAAATATGAAGCACAAACTCCGACATGGACACCAGAACACGATATGATATGGACACTCTGACACTCATAATGTAAAAAAATTAGGAAATATCAGGATTAGATCGTTTAACATTACCTTCTGGTGACCTGTGATGATGAACATTTGCAAATGCTGAAGTAGCAAAAAGCAAAGTTATGAAAAGTGTACATATGAATGTGCCTGCCATTTTCAGAAAAGAAACAAATGTGGAACACTAATAAAAGAGAGATGAATTTGGGTTGCTAAGAAAGAAAAGGTTCGTGTGTGGAAGAGAAATGGACAGAGCTATGCTCCCTTTTATGGTGCAGTTAGAGAGAAACAGTTTGCAATTGGTTTTATCAAGGTTTTGACTTTTGAAACCGAGTTTTTCTCCTTAATTCATGCCATGAGCTTGTGAGTGAGGGAATCTAGGATTTAAGATATTTTAATGATAATTAGGACATAGGATAAGTACGTAACTTATGATGAAGTAATAATAATAACATAGGCAAGGAATCTGATTCCTACCTTTAATAATGAAGATTTATAGACTTCATGTGGTTGAAGATAATTGTTTAATGTTACGTAGATGTTTACACTAAAACTCACTAGTTAGGCAAATAGATTTGTCTAAGCAGAGGCACAAATAATGTAGAGAAACTAAGATGGTGACCACCTATATTAGTAATATAAAAACAAGGTGTGCAAGGAACATTACAAGTTGCTAATCATAAACACATTATTTCATGATTAAGCCCACCGTTTTGCTAGAATAATTAATTATGGTATTCAATCAGAAACAAAATTTCCATCGTATCACCCAACTCAAGACAATGCCTCTTCAATCACACCTACAAGGCCGCCCTTATACTGTTATAGACCGGCTAAATTGGATTTACTTTATTTATTCATTACTTTCATCATGAACACCACAAACTTCGAACTAGTTTGCTTATTCAAATTATTTGTGAAAAAATATATAATTATTTTTAAAAAAAAAACAGATTTTGATTATTTTTCAAAACTATATACAATTGTTTATGTATTTGAAAAGTAGTAAAATAGTTCACCGAATGTGACTCCACAATCATGGAATCAATAAAGATGATAATAGAGCACTCTTCAGCGCATCCCGATTGAAAATAATTTTTGTATTCAAGTTCATACATGTTTGAATACCAATGTAATACATGTATGTGTATCCTATGTAAATAGTCACATCCATTACCTACATTTTTATTAAAATAATTAGATCAAATATAAACTATCATATCATTTTTAAATTTTAAAAATATTATAAAAGTTTTCAAAAATTGTAATATTGAATTATGAAATAAATGACAATAATATTAAATATATAATAATTTAATATTGATGTTTTTTCAATTGGTGTGTGCCTGTGTGTTGGAAAATACAACAATATTAATATTGACCTATTTTATTATTTTTTAGACAACTCCATGATGGCGGTCTATTTTATTTTATTTTCCATTAGAGAAATAATTAATTGTAATTCATTGTATTCCCTATTTATAAATTGGCATTGAGCTAAGGAATAAAACATAACAATATTTTACCTATTATCTCTTAATATGGTACCAGAGCATTAGATTATGGTGCAACTCTAAAACTTTCCACAACTAGTAAGGTTCGGGGCAACCGATTTTCTTATCCTCCCCAATTCACACACATGTTTAGCTTTTTATGGCGAATGACAACAGGTGCTCTTCCCCATCACAAGCCTACACTGGATCCAACCATGGAGAATAACCACCTGAGTCTGGCGTATACGATAGTGGTGACTGCAAAAATATCGGTGACATATGAGAAGGCGGTGGTGGTGATCGCGAAGATGGCGGTGGAAGAGGAAATAACAGTAGTCGCGAAGATGACATACCAGAGGATATGATAGTGGCCGCAAACAGTGGCGGTAATGGCGACAATAATTGGAACATGAATAACAATGTTTATGGTGACAGTAACTCCAACATAACAACGGTGGTCACAAACAGTGATGATAATGAAGGCAACAATGAAAATCGGAAAAATAGTGTTTATGGTGACAATAATTCCAACATAGGCTGCAATGACCAAGAGGTTCTTCATACTCCCTCAAGGTCAATATTCCTAAGATGAATTAGAATAACCATAATGAATAGGCCCAAACTGTTTGCTTGGTATTGGATAACAAATGGAAGCTTGATTTTTTTAATAGGAGTAGTAGCTGAACCAGTAGGAGGTGATCCATTTTACAAACAATGGAAATCTGAATCCTTGATTATTTTTTGGTTGGTAAGTGATCGTGATTTTATGAGTCGAATTTGGGGTACAAACTGCAAGTGCACAGTTCTATCGCGTAGTTTTAAAAGATATCGATCCCACAGGGACTTATGAATCGATATACCGTTATCTAAGGTTACTTCGTAAAGCTAAGGCAGGTAATACTTTGATTGTTTGGGGGAAAAGCTAAAACTAAAATAAGATCTAAAATAAATATCTAATAAGTGGATATCGGTATGTAGTTCGTCGTAATTAGGGAATCAATTCTTTGTTGGTTTCTTGGTTTTAAAATAAATCTTTTCAGTTGACGCTATTGATTAAAAGTTTTATCTCAAACTCTCGCTCTGTTGAATAAACTATGATTTTATATTAACGTAGCTGTCACTTATAGTTAAGTCAAAAACCACTTTTTGAAAACAATAGGATCCGTAGAAACTCTTTTTAAGAAAACACTAATCGTTTAACCACCCTTATCTCAAACTCTCGCTCTGTTGACTTAGATTATATAATTAAATTCAAATGTTTAACTCTCGTCCTCACATTTAACTTTTAAAAATACTTTTTGAAAAAGATTAGAATTTAATTAACTCTAAAAATTGCTTTCGCCCTGATTTAGAATTAATGCTCAATTTACTATGTCCAGTTAAAAACTCAAACTTTCGTTCTATTGATTTTAACTTCTTCAGTCTTTTATTCTCGTACAAAAACCTTGTTATTAAACCTGTAAATTGGGACCATAAAAAGAGTGATTTTAATTTTAAACGTAATTAAACCGACTTAGTTTTGATTCCTTCATTCCGCTTACTCTACATACCGACACCTAAATAAATTAGCCAGACATGCTAAACAGATCTAAACAATTATTACGCTTAATTAAAGCCATATCAGGCAAACAATATAGATAAACAGCAGTGCAGAGCATATATAAATTAAAACAATAAATTAAAGAACCTGTAAAATTAATAGAAATCTTGATTGTTCTCTAACTTCGATGCTTGAACACTCCACCACAGACCGGTTGGATTTGTTCTTCACAATCTTCGATCAGACAGTAAAATAAAGGCGAAGGAATAAAATACTATGATCTAACGTAAGGTTAGATCTAGTTAAAGTTACACAATAGTTTCCGGTGTAGAAACTATTGTGAGAAAATTAATTGAATGCCTAAAAAATTAAACTAACAAAGGAAATAAATTGCTGAAGAAAAATATGGAATGCGGAAAAAAATATAATGCTGTAAAAATAATGGCAACAGAAACAAGGTTGCTGAAAAAGAAAAAAAAATGCTAAAAGCTAGAAAGCTGAAAACTAAATTGCAGAGCGTAAAAAATGTAAAAGTAGGCCGTGGCAATTTCTCCCATTTGGGTCCTTTATATAGTGTCCATTTGGTCTCGGTGGTTGAGAAAATCAAGGGAGACTTGGTTTTGGTGGTTGAGAAAATCAAGGGAGACTTGGTTTTGAATGAGGGATCCGTGGAGAAAAGTTTGTTGGAGCAAAATTTGGCACGTTTGGCTGACTGCTTCAAAGCACTTCGTGGATGCGTCAAAGCCAAAAATATAGGAGTGGGGTGTGACGTCCGTCACACCATGTGTTACGCTCGTAACACAGAGTAGCAAGGCGTGACGGTCGTCACGGCTTGTGTGGCGCTCGTCACACTTCAGCGCCCCTGGCTTGTGATTGTGGGCTGGATTTTGGCTTGGTGGAATTTGCTTCTTTTTCATTCCTTTTTCACCTCCTTTTCTTCCTTTTTTACTTGTGCTTCAAATAAACTACCTGAGATAAATAGAAAGAAAATACCGCGTAATATCGAAATAAATGAAATAAATTGAAGTAAATAATAATATAATTTAATAAAATTGAGTCCTAAAATATGATATAATTTCATGTTATCAAACTCCCCCATACTTAGACCTTTGCTTGTCCTCAAGCAAGATACAATATAGAAATCGTTTTAAAAGTTTGGCCAGATGAAATTTCAAAACACACATCAATTCGTACTAGGTTGCAAGTAAACCTTGTTTAGAAGTAACCTGTGTTTAATCTTGACATCAACAACTACCGTTACAACCTCAGATAACCCCACCTTATGCAAACCAGTTCGAGTAATGCCATTATAGCTATCCTAGTTCCTCTACTCTTATTTCACCCGTTTTCATTCTAGCGAAATCACATTAAGCCCTTTATCTTTTCGCGCACATAGTGGAGTAACCGGTTAGTGATTCTGATCCCCTTTTATCTAGAAGTTCTGGTACATAAGTCGGATAACTTCGTTATTCAGTCCATTGCAAATTGCGGGGGATCGGATCGTAGTCCGCCCTACCAAGTTCAGCACCAGATACCTGCTGTACCAACTCATAATGAATCTTTCATATTATGCTTTTGTATGATCTGCAACCTTTAGATTAAATGATCTGGTAAGGATCACCTAACTTAATTAGTTCATTTCCTGATATATATATATTTTTTTTATGTTACTTTGGGAATCATTCACTTATATTCATCGGCTCTCCACGTAGTTTGCTATTAAGATGGTGCTGACTTCTCGTATAAACTACTCGGGGTTACTATAAAACTAAAAGTTCAAGGGATTGGTATAATAGGTACTTATCCTGATCTAACATGTTGAGGTTCTCAGAGCGTTGTTATGGTAATAATTTTTGTTTTGATTTGTCCCAAGTTCGATAAAATAAGCAACCTTTATACTTACTGGGTGTGTTAAAATTTTTTTTGTTATGGCTCATGAAAATTGAGGGGAATAGATAATAGAAAGTTTTCACACTTGGGACTTAACTTAAAATAAATCTAT
Organism: Lathyrus oleraceus; assembly: GCF_024323335.1. Taxonomy (NCBI): domain Eukaryota; kingdom Viridiplantae; phylum Streptophyta; class Magnoliopsida; order Fabales; family Fabaceae; genus Lathyrus; species Lathyrus oleraceus. The sequence continues at coordinate 362,828,800 of NC_066585.1, read as the reverse complement.
ATTATAATAATATATATTTTTTTTATATATAAGAAAGGGAAATAACAATGAAAAGGGAAAGATAACATACTTGAAAAAGAAAAAGGAGGATAGAAAGAACACGGTTTTCCCCCCGCACTTAAATGAAACATTGTCCCCAATGTCTCAAAGAAAACAAAAGAAAATGAATAGAAAAATGAAAGAAAAAGTCAATGCTGCCTTCTCTGAACACTGCCTCTGAAAATGGTATCTACTGGTTGCATGATGAAAGTCAGTAGCTCGATGAATTCAAGTAGATAATGGAATTAAGTCAGTAATAGTTATTAAAGAAAAATACGGATTGACTTTATAAAGGGAAGAAAGAAAAAAATTGGACAGAGAGAAAAATTGACATTAATAGAATTGGAAATATTCGCTATGTTTTACGTAGATAGCGCGGCGACTCAGGAGTGTAAGTACTCATGGTGGTTCTTTCGAGGATGAATCCTCGGTCAAACTTTTAATTATCCTTGATTTCCATGGCCACTTATCAATCCATCTCTCATAACCATCACTTTTTCTTCTTTTTCTTCTGCGAGGTAGTTTATCCTCCTGAACTTGTGGTGGTGGTTCTGGCTCTATTCTGGGAGCTAGCTTTTCAGGTTTAGGTTCAATTTTTGAAAACACCACCTCAAAGTCTGGTTTGCCCCTTTTTATACTAATTAGTTCCCTAATTTCATGGGCTTCAAATTCTCTCTTCTTGTTCAGGGTGGCAGATAAAGGTGCATTGGTGTGGATATTTTCTGATAGCTCCTTATTTCTTTCGGATTTGGGGTCTACCTTAACTTCCACAGACCTTCGCGGGAAAGGAATTGGTGATTTATAGGGAGGAGGGACAACACATAGCTCTTCCTTCTCTACCTTTTTGACAACCTCCCTTTCGGGTGGTGTTTGTGGAACTTTCTCAATCTCTACTTTTTTCTCACCTGAACCCTCCTCATTATCACTATCCTTAGGATTTTTGGTAAATCTTTCACTGGTGGTTGTTACCATATCCGCATGTTTCTCAGGGAAAGGTCCTAGAGGTGTCTGCGCAAGTAGGGAGATTTGAGTCTCCAATGCCTCGTTGTGAGTGACGAGGGACTCGACCACAATGTTCAGTTGCGTAAGGGTTTTATTGGTATAGAGACTTTGTTTTCTAAATTCTTCATTCTGAAGAGTTTGTGTAGCCACAAAGCGTTCCATCATAGATTCTATCCTTGAGTGAGCTTGCGTCTCAATGAAATCCTCCATTAATATTTCCAGGTTGGATTTATAGGAATCTTGTGATTCCTCAAAATACTGGGAGTGATAATCGTAGAGAAAGTTTGGGTGATACATAGTAATAGAAAAAAAAAATTGCCTTAGTCTCTACAGCGTAACAGAAGAGTTACGATATCGACTAAATAAAAGTCCTCGGCAACGGCGCCAAAAACTTGATCGCGTTTTTATGAGTCGAATTTGGGATACAAACTGCAAGTGCACAGTTCTATCGCGTGGTTTTAAAAGATATCGATCCCACAGGGACTTATGAATCGATTTACCGTTATCTAAGGTTACTTCGTAAAGCTAAGGCAGGTAATACTTTGATTGTTTGGGGGAAAAGCTAAAACTAAAATAAGATCTAAAATAAATATCTAATAAGTGGATATCGGTATGTAGTTCGTCGTAATTAGGGAATCAATTCTTTGTTGGTTTCTTGGTTTTAAAATAAATCTTTTCAGTTGACGCTATTGATTAAAAGTTTTATCTCAAACTCTCGCTCTGTTGAATAAACTATGATTTTATATTAACGTAGCTGTCACTTATAGTTAAGTCAAAAACCACTTTTTGAAAACAATAGGATCCGTAGAAACTCTTTTTAAGAAAACACTAATCGTTTAAACACCTTTATCTCAAACTCTCGCTCTGTTGACTTAGATTATATAATTAAATTCAAATGTTTAACTCTCGTCCTCACATTTAACTTTTAAAAATACTTTTTGAAAAAGATTAGAATTTAATTAACTCTAAAAATTGCTTTCGCCCTGATTTAGAATTAATGCTCAATTTACTATGTCCAGTTAAAAACTCAAACTTTCGTTCTATTGATTTTAACTTCTTTAGTCTTTTATTCTCGTACAAAAACCTTGTTATTAAACCTGTAAATTGGGACCATAAAAAGAGTGATTTTAATTTTAAACGTAATTAAACCGACTTAGTTTTGATTCCTTCATTCCGCTTACTCTACATACCGACACCTAAATAAATTAGCCAGACATGCTAAACAGATCTAAACAATTATTACGCTTAATTAAAGCCATATCAGGCAAACAATATAGATAAACAGCAGTGCAGAGCATATATAAATTAAAACAATAAATTAAAGAACCTGTAAAATTAATAGAAATCTTGATTGTTCTCTAACTTCGATGCTTGAACACTCCACCACAGACCGATTGGATTTGTTCTTCACAATCTTCGATCAGACAGTAAAATAAAGGCGAAGGAATAAAATACTATGATCTAACGTAAGGTTAGATCTAGTTAAAGTTACACAATAGTTTCCGGTGTAGAAACTATTGTGAGAAAATTAATTGAATGCCTAAAAAATTAAACTAACAAAGGAAATAAATTGCTGAAGAAAAATATGGAATGCTGAAAAAAAATATAATGCTGTAAAAATAATGGCAACAGAAACAAGGTTGCTGAAAAAGAAAAAAAAATGCTAAAAGCTAGAAAGCTGAAAACTAAATTGCAGAGCGTAAAAAATGTAAAAGTAGGCCGTGGCAATTTCTCCCATTTGGGTCCTTTATATAGTGTCCATTTGGTCTTGGTGGTTGAGAAAATCAAGGGAGAGTTGGTTTTGGTGGTTGAGAAAATCAAGGGAGACTTGGTTTTGAATGAGGGATCCGTGGAGAAAAGTTTGTTGGAGCAAAATTTGGCACGTTTGGCTGACTTCTTCAAAGCACTTTGTGGATGCGTCAAAGCCAAAAATATAGGAGTGGGGTGTGACGTCCGTCACACCATGTGTTACGCTCGTAACACAGAGTAGCAAGGCGTGACGGTCGTCACGGCTTGTGTGGCGCTCGTCACACTTCAGCGCCCCTGGCTTGTGATTGTGGGTTGGGTTTTGGCTTGGTGGAATTTGCTTCTTTTTCATTCCTTTTTCACCTCCTTTTCTTCCTTTTTTACTTGTGCTTCAAATAAACTACCTGAGATAAATAGAAAGAAAATACCGCGTAATATCGAAATAAATGAAATAAATTGAAGTAAATAATAATATAATTTAATAAAATTGAGTCCTAAAATATGATATAATTTCATGTTATCAAACTCCCCCATACTTAGACCTTTGCTTGTCCTCAAGCAAGATACAATATAGAAATCGTTTTAAAAGTTTGTCCAGATGAAATTTCAAAACACACATCAATTCGTACTAGGTTGCAAGTAAACCTTGTTTAGAAGTAACCTGGGTTTAATCTTGACATCAACAACTACCGTTACAACTTCAGATAACCCCACCTTATGCAAACCAGTTCGAGTAATGCCATTATAGCTATCCTAGTTCCTCTACTCTTATTTCACCCGTTTTCATTCTAGCGAAATCACATTAAGCCCTTTATCTTTTCGCGCACATAGTGGAGTAACCGGTTAGTGATTCTGATCCCCTTTTATCTAGAAGTTCTGGTACATAAGTCGGATAACTTCGTTATTCAGTCCATTGCAAATTGCGGGGGATCGGACCGTAGTCCGCCCTACCAAGTTCAGCACCAGATACCTGCTGTACCAACTCATAATGAATCTTTCATATTATGCTTTTGTATGATCTGCAACCTTTAGATTAAATGATCTGGTAAGGATCACCTAACTTAATTAGTTCATTTCCTGATATATATATTTTTTTTATGTTACTTTGGGAATCATTCACTTATATTCATCGGCTCTCCACGTAGTTTGCTATTAAGATGGTGCTGACTTCTCGTATAAACTACTCGGGGTTACTATAAAACTAAAAGTTCAAGGGATTGGTATAATAGGTACTTATCCTGATCTAACATGTTGAGGTTCTCAGAGCGTTGTTATGGTAATAATTTTTGTTTTGATTTGTCCCAAGTTCGATAAAATAAGCAACCTTTATACTTACTGGGTGTGTTAAATTTTTTTTTGTTATGGCTCATGAAAATTGAGGGGAATAGATAATAGAAAGTTTTCACACTTGGGACTTAACTTAAAATAAATCTATATAATAATAATATATATTTTTTTTATATATAAGAAAGGGAAATAACAATGAAAAGGGAAAGATAACATACTTGAAAAAGAAAAAGGAGGATAGAAAGAACACGGTTTTCCCCCCGCACTTAAATGAAACATTGTCCCCAATGTCTCAAAGAAAACAAAAGAAAATGAATAGAAAAATGAAAGAAAAAGTCAATGCTGCCTTCTCTGAACACTGCCTCAGAAAATGGTATCTACTGGTTGCATGATGAAAGTCAGTAGCTCGATGAATTCAAGTAGATAATGGCATTAAGTCAGTAATAGTTTTTAAAGAAAAATACGGATTGACTTTATGAAAGGGAAGAAAGAAAAAAATTGGACAGAGAGAAAAATTGACATTAATAGAATTGGAAATATTCGCTATGTTTTACGTCGATAGCGCGGCGACTCAGGAGTGTAAGTACTCATGGTGGTTCTTTCGAGGATGAATCCTCGGTCAAACTTTTAATTATCCTTGATTTCCATGGCCACTTATCAATCCATCTCTCATAACCATCACTTTTTCTTCTTTTTCTTCTGCGAGGTAGTTTATCCTCCTGAACTTGTGGTGGTGGTTCTGGCTCTATTCTGGAAGCTAGCTTTTCAGGTTTAGGTTCAATTTTTGAAAACACCACCTCAAAGTCTGGTTTGCTCCTTTTTATACTAATTAGTTCCCTAATTTCATGGGCTTCAAATTCTCTCTTCTTGTTCAGGGTGGCAGATAAAGGTGCATTGGTGTGGATATTTTCTGATAGCTCCTTATTTCTTTCGGATTTGGGGTCTACCTTAACTTCCACAGACCTTCGCGGGAAAGGAATTGGTGATTTATAGGGAGGAGGGACAACACATAGCTCTTCCTTCTCTACCTTTTTGACAACCTCCCTTTCGGGTGGTGTTTGTGGAACTTTCTCAATCTCTACTTTTTTCTCACCTGAACCCTCCTCATTATCACTATCCTTAGGATTTTCGGTAAATCTTTCACTGGTGGTTGTTACCATATCCGTATGTTTCTCAGGGAAAGGTCCTAGAGGTGTCTGCGCAAGTAGGGAGATTTGAGTCTCCAATGCCTCGTTGTGAGTGACGAGGGACTCGACCACAATGTTCAGTTGCGTAAGGGTTTCATTGGTATAGAGACTTTGTTTTCTAAATTCTTCATTCTGAAGAGTTTGTGTAGCCACAAAGCGTTCCATCATATATTCTATCCTTGAGTGAGTTTGCGTCTCAATGAAATCCTCCATTAATATTTCCAGGTTGGATTTATAGGAATCTTGCGATTCCTCAAAATACTGGGAGTGATAATCGTAGAGAAAGTTTGGGTGATACATAGTAATAGAAAAAAAAATTGCCTTAGTCTCTACAGCGTAACAGAAGAGTTACGATATCGACTAAATAAAAGTCCTCGGCAATGGCGCCAAAAACTTGATCGCGATTTTATGAGTCGAATTTGGGGTACAAACTGCAAGTGCACAGTTCTATCGCGTGGTTTTAAAAGATATCGATCCCACAGGGACTTATGAATCGATATACCGTTATCTAAGGTTACTTCGTAAAGCTAAGGCAGGTAATACTTTGATTGTTTGGGGGAAAAGCTAAAACTAAAATAAGATCTAAAATAAATATCTAATAAGTGGATATCGGTATGTAGTTCGTCGTAATTAGGGAATCAATTCTTTGTTGGTTTCTTGGTTTTAAAATAAATCTTTTCAGTTGACGCTATTGATTAAAAGTTTTATCTCAAACTCTTGCTCTGTTGAATAAACTATGATTTTATATTAACGTAGCTGTCACTTATAGTTAAGTCAAAAACCACTTTTTGAAAACAATAAGATCCGTAGAAACTCTTTTTAAGAAAACACTAATCGTTTAAACACCCTTATCTCAAACTCTCGCTCTGTTGACTTAGATTATATAATTAAATTCAAATGTTTAACTCTCGTCCTCACATTTAACTTTTAAAAATACTTTTTGAAAAAGATTAGAATTTAATTAACTCTAAAAATTGCTTTCGCCCTGATTTAGAATTAGTGCTCAATTTACTATGTCCAGTTAAAAACTCAAACTTTCGTTCTATTGATTTTAACTTCTTTAGTCTTTTATTCTCGTACAAAAACCTTGTTATTAAACCTGTAAATTGGGACCATAAAAAGAGTGATTTTAATTTTAAACGTAATTAAACCGACTTAGTTTTGATTCCTTCATTCCGCTTACTCTACATACCGACACCTAAATAAATTAGCCAGACATGCTAAACAGATCTAAACAATTATTACGCTTAATTAAAGCCATATCAGGCAAACAATATAGATAAACAGCAGTGCAGAGCATATATAAATTAAAACAATAAATTAAAGAACCTGTAAAATTAATAGAAATCTTGATTGTTCTCTAACTTCGATGCTTGAACACTCCACCACAGACCGATTGGATTTGTTCTTCACAATCTTCGATCAGACAGTAAAATAAAGGCGAAGGAATAAAATACTATGATCTAACGTAAGGTTAGATCTAGTTAAAGTTACACAATAGTTTCCGGTGTAGAAACTATTGTGAGAAAATTAATTGAATGCCTAAAAAATTAAACTAACAAAGGAAATAAACTGCTGAAGAAAAATATGGAATGCTGAAAAAAATATAATGCTGTAAAAATAATGGCAACATAAACAAGGTTGCTGAAAAAGAAAAAAAAATGCTAAAAGCTAGAAAGCTGAAAACTAAATTGCAGAGCGTAAAAAATGTAAAAGTAGGCCGTGGCAATTTCTCCCATTTGGGTCCTTTATATAGTGTCCATTTGGTCTTGGTGGTTGAGAAAATCAAGGGAGACTTGATTTTGGTGGTTGAGAAAATCAAGGGAGACTTGGTTTTGAATGAGGGATCCGTGGAGAAAAGTTTGTTGGAGCAAAATTTGGCACGTTTGGCTGACTGCTTCAAAGCACTTCGTGGATGCGTCAAAGCCAAAAATATAGGAGTGGGGTGTGACGTCCGTCACACCATGTGTTACGCTCGTAACACAGAGTAGCAAGGCGTGACGGTCGTCACGGCTTGTGTGGCGCTCGTCACACTTCAGCGCCCCTGGCTTGTGATTGTGGGCTGGGTTTTGGCTTGGTGGAATTTGCTTCTTTTTCATTCCTTTTTCACCTCCTTTTCTTCCTTTTTTACTTGTGCTTCAAATAAACTACCTGAGATAAATAGAAAGAAAATACCGCGTAATATCGAAATAAATGAAATAAATTGAAGTAAATAATAATATAATTTAATTAAATTGAGTCCTAAAATGTGATATAATTTCATGTTATCAGTAAGCTCTATGGAAACTTGAATAAGTAGGTCTTACATGTTTTTTCCTTCTGCAAATGATGTCTAGAAATCTGTTAAAGAAACATATTTTAATATTTTTCTCCCAAATATTTGGTTTGAAATCAAAGTTATGGCATGTGAAACAAGGTGGCAGGAGTGTAACTACTTATTACAATGAGTTGGTGGCCATGTGGAAAAAGTTGGATATCTGTTATCATGACAATTTGAGGTGTACAGAAGATAGTGTTATGTTTGTCAAGAGAAAAGAAAATAATCATGTCTTAATGGAAATCATAATCTTTTTGGAAAAAATAGCCAACACATGAATCAGGACAGGGAAAAAATTATAATGGGGAAAAATTAACGAGATGAAGAAACTGAACAAATCCCCTAAAACATGCACTTCCAATATCTTCTTCCTGGTTTAGCTTTGGATTTCTATACATGAATTTCATTGGTAACTCATGTCCACAAGAAAGAGCTTTTCTCCTATTTAAATTGACAACACTTGAATTGATATTTCCAACCATTATGAGGCAAATGATTTGGATGACTTGCAACAGACGAGCACAATGATTGCTAATTTTTGTGAAAAAACCTAGAGGCTCAACAATGGAGGTGCGGACATGGGAGAACGAAGATACCATTTATTTGACAAATGAGAGAAAGAGAGAGAGAGAGAGAGACACACACACACACACACACACACACAGAGTGTGACAATTTGAGTAGTAATAACCCAAATAATGACTCATTTGGGGAATAATTAGGTAATTTTATTCTCTTATTTCTGAGGATCGATGAGAAGAACAATGAGATTAGTGATGGCCTTTTATAACGCAAGATTGAATCACTTTTGTGATGAGGTAATGAACTCATCATTAAGGCAAGAGTGAAGGAATTACGTGAACAACTAATGAACTCTCCTCTTGGCAATCGGGAGATTGTCATTTTAAAATCATGCATGAAGGGCGAGAAGGAATGCATGAGGCATTCACAGGAAGTAATATGCGATTAATTACCCTTATACGCATCCGTTTTATCAAACATGGGGGTGAAAATCCCCTTCACCCTCAACTGGAAATGAAGAGGAAGTTATTTCTGAACAATGCATGAAGTACAAGAAGGCATGAATGAGGCAGACTCAAGGAATGATAGGAGAGTAATTCATCTTATATGCAGGTTTTTAATTAAATCTAGAGGACCTAAATATGATTAACATTGGCTCCTCCCAACTTCTCCCCAATAGTTAGGCCTTTGTGACGGGCTTGAAATCCTATGCAAGGGCTTATGGATCACACCTATTATAGGAGTTTTCATCTATTTCTACGAAAATGAAATGGGTTAAAAAGGTGAACTATATTTCTATAATTTTCCTCCTAAATAGGGGGTTATTCTCTTTATATAGCCCAAACTACAAGAACTAAAATAAGAAGTTCTTTCGATTATGTGGAGATGAAAATTTCAACATGGTCATTTTAACATTAATGAGGGCATATGTTTCCTCTTTATTGGACAAATGGCCATGTGTCATTGTCCTTGATTATGATAAGGATGGCTTCGACCTCTTAAAACAGATGTACATTAAAAATGTTAAGGATTTAATGGAATTTAAGGGAGGCCATGTCAGCATTGACGACTTCGTACGTAAGTTTGTTTTATAAATTCATTATCACTTCTTCGTTATCGTTATTTTTGGATAATTGTTTGTTTTATCTCATGGAGAAGGAATGTATTTGGTATTACTAGTATAATGGAAAATGTTCCTTGAGAAGGCCTAAGTGAAAAGGGACTAGGATTTTGGTGTCATTGAAAAGAATAACCTTGTCGGGGTGTTAATGTGAAGATCTAAGAGGAAGGAAGAAGGAGAGTCCAAGGTTACAAACTCCATAAATCTTACAATTTTCCCATTCTCGAGTATTGGCATGTCTAAGACTTTGTCAATAAAGAAGCAAAAGATGGAAAAGGGAAAAGACATCCATATTCACAAGGATACTTTGAGTGAAGGAGAAGAGCGACCCAAAACACAACAGAATTTAAAAATTTTCTCCTTTAGTTATCCCTACGAATGGGCATGATCAGTGATAGAATCGTTACCTCTTTTGAATATTGTAACCTTTGATGCAAATCTACGGAGCGATCACGAACGTTGAACGATGACAACACCTCTACTCAGTCCACACGAACGAATTCCTTCAATCTTAGTGCTAGCTGCTAAGAATGAAGGCTTTAAGTGTGTGTGTGTGTGTGTGTGTATGTGTGTGTGTGTGTGTGTGTGTGTGTGTGTGTGTGTGTGTGTGAGAGAGAGAGAGAGAGAGAGAGAGAGAGAGAGAGAGAAACGAAATTGCAATTGCACAAATGCTTCTGCACAAGGGTTCTATTTATAGAACCACTTGTGTGGGTTGCAAGCTAAAAAGCCCACTTAAGTGTATGTGGCTCATATCTTATAATATGTCAAAATCACTTAAGCGCGTGGTACCTCACCATATTTCGTATTTTACCTAAGTACACCGTACCTTACGATGTTCTACAATTCACTTAAGTGCACCGTACCTTACGATGTTCCTTAGTTACTCTATCTCTCATCAATCCGTCCTTTTGTATGTGATCCTATAGGTTTTCGCGGCATTGGCAATTATATTAAATCACATATTTAACATGATAAACAGTGAGCGGTATCTAGCAACACATCACTACTACCTAAGACACGAAAATGTCATGTGATCTGAAAAATCCTTTTGTGAAAATACTTATGTATACAATTACCCTTTTGCCCTTATGTCTATATTGAACACAAGGCATAGACCGTGTCATCCTTGTCCAGTTCAATATTGAGCCCATAGACATTTATCCTGTTATGCAGGATGGGCAAATTCCTAAAGGAGAAGGGCGATCCAAAATGCAACAGAATTTAAAATTTTCTCCTTTAATGATCCTTACGAATGGGCATGATCAGTGATAGAATAGTTACCTCTTGTGACGATTGAAACCTTTGATGCAGATCTACGGAGCGATCACGAACGTTGAACGATGACAACACCTCTACTCAGTCCACACGAACGAATTCCTTCAATCTTAGTGCTAGCTGCTAAGAATGAAGGCTTTAAGTGTGTGTGTGTGTGTGTGTGTGTGTGTGTGTGTGTGTGTGTGTGTGTGTGTGTGTGTGTGTGTGTGTGTGTGTGTGTGTGTGTGACAGAGAGAGAGAGAGAGAGAGAAACGAAATTGCAATTGCACAAATGCTTCTGCACAAGGGTTCTATTTATAGAACCACTTGTGTGGGTTGCAAGCTAAAACGCCCACTTAAGTGTATGTGGCTCATATCTTATAATATGTCAAAATCACTTAAGCGCGTGGTACCTCACCATATTTCGTATTTTACCTAAGTACACCGTACCTTACGATGTTCTACAATTCACTTAAGTGCACCGTACCTTACGATGTTCCTTAGTTACTCTATCTCTCATCAATCCGTCCTTTTGTATGTGATCCTATAGGTTTTCGCGGCATTGGCAATTATATTAAATCACATATTTAACATGATAAACAGTGAGCGGTATCTAGCAACACATCACTGCTACCTAAGACACGAAAATGTCATGTGATCTGAAAAATCCTTTTGTGAAAATACTTATGTATACAATTACCCTTTTGCCCTTATGTCTATATTGAACACAAGGCATAGACCGTGTCATCCTTGTCCAGTTCAATATTGAGCCCATAGACATTTATCCTGTTATGCAGGATGGGCAAATTCCTAAAGGAGAAGGGCGATCCAAAATGCAACGGAATTTAAAATTTTCTCCTTTAATGATCCTTACGAATGGGCATGATCAGTGATAGAATAGTTACCTCTTGTGACGATTGAAACCTTTGATGCAGATCTACGGAGCGATCACGAACGTTGAACGACGACAATGCCTCTACTCAGTCCACATGAACGGATTCCTTCAATCTCAGTGCTAGTTGCTACGAATGAAGGCTTTGAGAAAGAGAGAGAGAGATAGAAAATGAAAATTGCAAATGCACTAAATGCTTCTGCACAAGGGTTCTATGTATAGAACCACTTGTGTGAGATTCAAGCTAAAAAGCCCACTTAAGTGTATGTGGCCCATATCTTATAATATGCCAAAATCACTTAAGCGTGTGGTACCTTACCATATTTTGTATTCTACTTAAGTACACCGTACCTTACGGTGTTCCTTAGTTACTCTATCTCTCATGAATTCGTCCTTTGTGTGTGACCCTATAGGTTTTCGCGACATTGGCAATTATATTAAATCACGCATTTAACATAATAAACAGTGAGCGGTATCTAGCAACATATCATTGCTATCCAAGACACGAAAATGTCATTTGATTTGACAAATCCTTCTGTGATAATACTTATGTGTATAATTACCCTTTTGCCCTTATGTCTATATTGAACACAAGGCATATACCGTGTCATCCTTGTCCAGTTCAATATTGGGCCCATAGAAATTTATCCTATTACGCAGGATGGGCAAATTCTATCTAGGTCACTCATGTCCCTTAGCATGCTTCGTGTAGTACCCATCAACTATCTTTATGGTCATCCAGTTGTGGACAATGTTTGATAAGCAATAAGGCACTCAACTCTACATCTAGGGTCCATAGTGGTTTTAGGTCGAAGGGTGGTATACACCATTATCACCATGAGAATAACTTATGACACTTTGCATAACATTCTATATAGTATTCTCATAGCGGGTCAATCCATTATAAATATTACTCTTAATATTCATACATATGTTTAAGACTTGATAACTCCTTATCCATGATCAATGAGATGTGATCATCAGTCTATATACATAATAGTCTTAATGCTTTAATGTTATCCCACTTCACAATAAAGCTCGACTAAAGATACTTTAAGAATAATGTCCTTATGTTTAATGTGATCTCATGATTAAGTCACACTTGATACATTAAACGAACTAGCTATTCTAGGGACTTTATTAAACAAACATAATAAAGAAAAAGCCTTTTATTATTAATAAATAACTCTGATACAAGTACCAAAAGTATTGTCCTCTAGGGCTTACACCAACAATCTCCCACTAGCACTAAAGCCAATTAGGCATACCCTTAATTCCCATAGATCTAGTATGGCCATCATGCTTCTGCTGCGCAAAAGGCTTTGTCAGTGGGTCAACAATATTGTCAAGTGTAGGTACTCTGCATATTTTCACATCTCCTTTATCTATTATCTCTCGAATGAGGTTATAACGCCTACGTATGTGTTTGGATCGTTGGTGAGATCTAGGCTCCTTAGCTTGTGCGATAGCACCATTGTTATTACAATAGAGACCAATGGGATCCACAATGCTAGGAACTATGCCAAGTTCACTAATGAACTTTTTGATCCAAACAGCTTCCGTTGATGCACTTAAGGCAGCAATATACTCGGCCTCAGTTGTAGAATCAACAACTGTATCTTGCTTTGAACTTTTCCAGCTCACAGCGCCACCGTTTAAGCAAAACGCATAACCAGATTGCGATCTAAAGTCATCCTTATCTGTCTGGAAGCTAGCATCGGTGTATCCATTTACAACAAGCTCTTCCTGACCTCCATATATAAAGAATAAGTCCTTAGTCCTTCTCAAATACTTAAGGATATTCTTGACAACTACCCAATGAGCATCACCGCGATCAGATTGGTACTTACTCGTTGCACTTAAAGCATACGAGAAATTTGGTCGAGTACATAACATGGCATACATGATAGATCCTATTGCAGATGCATATGGAATCTTATTCATGTGATCCCTCTCTTCCTTAGTTGAAGGGAATTGTGTTTTTGATAGACACATGTCATGTTGCATAGGTATGAATCCTTTCTTGGAATCATGCATATTAAAGCGTCTCCGCACTTTGTTTATGTATGTACTCTGACTTAGGCCAAGCAGTTTTTATGATCTATCTCTATAGATCCTGATTCCTAATATATAGACTGCTTCACCCAGATCCTTCATAGAAAAGCATTTCCCTAACCAAGACTTTACTTTTTGTAGGGTAGGGACATCGTTTCTAATGAGTAACATGTCATCTACATATAATACCAGGAAAATGATCATGCTCCCACTAACCTTCTTGTAGACACAAGGCTCATCTTCGTTCTTGATGAATCCATATTGTTTTACTGTTTCATCAAAACGAAGATTCCAACTTCTGGAAGCTTGCTTCAATCCATAGATTGACCTTTGTAACTTACATATCTTTTGGGCTTCTTCAGGTATGTCAAATCCTTCAGGCTGTGTCATGTACACATCCTCAATAAGATTCCCATTAAGGAAAGAAGTTTTGACATCCATCTAACATATTTCATAATCATGATATGCAGCGATAACAAGTAAAATCCGAATAGATTTAGGCATTGCAACTGGTGAAAAGGTTTTATCATAGTCAACCCCATGAATTTGTTTATATCCTTTTGCAACCAGTCTTGCCTTATAGGTATGTACCTTACCATCCATGTCAGTCTTCTTTTTGAAGACCCACTTGAATCCTATAGGGTTAACTCCCACAGGAGGCTCTACCAAGGTCCAAACTTGGTTTGTGTACATGGAATCCATTTCAGATTTCATGGCTTCTAGCCACTTCTCAGACTCGGGGACCAGTTATGGCCTCTTGGTAGGTCACAGGCTCATCTTGATCCATGAGTAATACATCACCTTGATCAGTTATGAGATATCCATATCTCTCAGGTAGGTGATGTATCCTGCCTGACCTACGCTGGTCTTGTTCTACTTGAGCAGGTTGCTCTTCCATAACTACTTATGTTTCCTGCTCTAATTCCTCCATAGGTGTATCAATGCTTTGTGATTCTTGAATTTCTTCCAGCTCTACTTTCCTCCCATTGATTCCTTTGGAAATAAAATCCTTTTCTAGGAAAACTCCAGTTCGAGCGATAAACACTTTGCCCTCAGAAGGATTGTAGAAGTGATACCCTCTTGTTTCTTTAGGATACCCCATAAATAAGCATTTGTCAGATTTGGGCTCAAGCTTAGTTGAAATCTGTCGTTTCACATAAACTTCGCAACCCCAAATCTTCATGTAAGACATATGTGGTTTCTTACCACTCCATATCTCATATGGTGTCTTTTCAACCTTTTTGGATGGAACACGGTTAAGTGTGTAAGCTGATGTCAATAGTGCATGTCCTCAAAAGGAGTTTGGAAGATCGGCGTGACTCATCATGGATCGGACCATGTCCAACAGGGTTCGATTTCTTCTCTCAGATACACCATTCCATTGGGGTGTTTCAGGAGGAGTTGGGATAGGATCCCACACTCTTTCAGATGGTCATCAAACTCTAGGCTTAAATACTCACCACCTCGATCTGATCGAAGAGTTTTAATATTCTTACCTAGTTGGTTTTGTACTTCATTCTTGAATTCCTTGAACTCTTTAAAGGACTATGATTTGTGTTTCATTAAATACACATAACCATATCTACTGAAATCATCAGTAAATGGGATGAAGTACTGAAAACCTCCTCTGGCTGGCATGTTCAGTGGTCCACATACATCAGTATGTATGAGGGCCAAAAGATCATTAGCTCTTTCACCTTTTCATGTGAATGGAGACTTTGTCATCTTTCCAATTAAACAAGATCTGCATGTCTCATATGATTCATAATCAAAAGAGTCCAACAGTCCATCTTTATGGAGTTTGGAATTGCGTTTCTCATTTATGTAGTCTAATCGACAATGCAAAAGGTAAGTTGGATTTAACTCATTAGGTTTCATCCTTTAGTATTAATGTTATAAATAGGCATTTCAAGATCAAGGACATATAGTCCATTGTCCTTTTGTGCAGTAGCATAGAATATATCATTCAAATAAATTGAACAACAATTGTTCTTTATTATAAATGAAAAACCAAACTTGTCCAAACAAGAAACGGAAATAATATTCCTGCTAATTGCAGGTACATAATAACAGTTCTCTAACTGAATTATTAAACCACTAGGTAAAGTCAATACATAAGTTCCTACGGCTAAGGCATCAACCTTTGCTCCATTTCCAACTCGTAGGTCGACTTCACCTTTTGCCAATTCTCTACTCCTTTTTAGTCCCTGCACATTTGTACAAATGTGAGAACCACATCCAGTATCTAATACCCATGATGCAGAAGTAGATAAATTAATAACAAAAATACCTGAAGTTGAAGTCTCTACTCCATTCTTCTTATCTTCCAGGTACTTTGGGCAGTTCCTCTTCCAGTGTCCGGTCTTACCGCAATGGAAGCAGGTGCCTTCTTTTGCTATGCCTCCACTAGGCTTTAAAGCAACAACGGTGGGTTTAGGTTTGGCAACTTCTTTGCCTTTCCCTTTATCACCCTGCTTAGTGGGCCTTTTGTTCTGTCTCTTTCCATTTCCGATCATCAGAATGGACTTCCCTTTTGACTTCAGATTCTGCTCGGCAGTTCTTAACATGGCGAGCAGTTCAGGAAGAGATTTGTCCATATCATTCATATTGAAATTTAGGACAAATTGACCGAAACTATCTGGCAACGATTGCAAGATCAAATCAGTCGCAAGTTCCTTTTCGAGGGGAAAACCCAATCTCTCAAGGTTTTCCACATACCCAATCATCTTGAGTACATGGGGACCTACAAGGGCTCCCTCAGCTAACTTGCCTTGAAAAAGGGCTTTTGAAACTTCAAACCTTTCATGCCTTGCTTGCTCTTGATAGAGCATCTTCAGGTGTTCGATCATATCGAACACTGCCATATTCTCATGTTGCTTTTGCAACTCTGAGTTCATGGTAGCTAGCATGAGGCAAGCAGTTTCATTGACATCATCAACATGCTTCTTATAAGCATATCTTTCTGCCTTAGGTGCAGAACTAGGAGGTTCCTCTTCAGGAACAAGTTTCTCCAAGACATACAACTTTCTATCATGTTTGAGGATAATCCTCAGATTTCGGTGCCAATCCAGAAAATTTGTCCCATACAATTTTTCCTTGTCAAGGATTGATCGCAAAATGTTGTTAGAGGTATTTGTTGTCATGGTAATCTACATGAAAATAATAAAAATATAAGTATCAATAACATATTTAATTAGGCCTTTAATTAAATATGCTCCCACTATTTTACTCAAAACAAATGACCCTCATCATTTGATTCGGAAAATCCCATTGGAAGATTTTCTAGTGGGTAGAGATCCACATTTCACTTTGTTTTAAGTCCGCGTAGGCGGATTACACAAAATTAGGTTATTTAGGTAGGAACTCCTTCCAATTGTATCTAATACAACTCTCGAATATTTTAGTTGGGTGAATAACTCCTTATTCCAATCCATCACATGGATCATTTCCAACTCTTGCTTCTAAACATATATAATCTTATTATAATTTGTTTAGTTAAGTTTGACCCATTGTTTTAGCAATTGGATCTTACAATCATCCCATCGCAGCTTACTAATATAAAACATGCACCTCGCGTAGGCGAAACCTACATTATCCGATACTAGTCTTGATGAGTGCTAAAACATGGAAAGCCTAAAATTAATATTTAGTTTGAGGGAATTTGCAATTATTCTGATCCCACTGGCTTATTTATCATATAAATCGTCTCTCACATGCATCAATATACATTCACATGCATCAACATACATAATGAAACAGTTATGGCCCCTAGCGCAATTATTCTCCCAAGCCAATGAGAGAACCTAAGCTAACCTAATAACGATCTAAGCTTCTCCAAGCAAGATCTTCAAGGTTGTCCTCCTTTGATATTGTATTCTTCTCTTTCTTTATAACATTACATTACATAAAAGAAACTCGTTTTACATACGAGGGAGTGAGATGAGAAAAGAAGCTACATTAAGAGATTAAAAGAGAGGCACGACACGCAGGTCGTATTTTAAAATCCCAAAACAAAATAAAGGAAAACTAAGTCCATAACCGATCACCACAAGACAATAATAATAAACACATTATTATTAATTTAAATTCAATGAATTAAATAAAACCAAATTAAATTTCGGCGACCGATCACAAAACTCTTGCGCAGTCACAACCCTAATCGCATAACTCTTTGACATCACAACCCTTGCACCGTCACTAACCCTAATGCACCAATTTCAGACCGTCAAACACACCTCGATTGTTAATTCAGTATGATTTATCAACACGTTATTGCTTCATCATACTAATGTTGGATCAAGAAGCAAATGACCATTGATCGCTCAAAGGAAAATAACCATTAAGTGTTTGAATGAACGAAATAGAAATAGTATATCATATATACCGTATTTTGCATCAGGATTACTTATATCATATATATAACTTGATCGATCTCAATTACGTAACCTATGGACGATCGATGTATAGTCAACATCAATCATCCAAATCATACACACATGATGCCAAATTTAATTAATCGTTTATTCTTTGATTAATTCTTTCTTTTAATCGTATTAATACAAAAAATACAGAAAATAAATAGCTATCAGATGCATGGTTTCGTAAGTGGCTCTGATACCACTGAAGGAGAAGAGTGATCCAAAACGCAGCGAAATTTAAATTTTTTCTCCTTTAGTGATCCCTACGAATGGGCATGATCAGTGATAGAACCGTTATCTCTTGTGGAGATTGTAACCTTTGATGCAGATCTATGGAGCGATCACAAATGTTGAACGATGACAACGCCTCTACTCAGTCCACACGAACTGATTCCTTCAATCTCAGTACTAGCTGCTACGAATGAAGGCTTTGAGTAAGAGAGAGAGAGAGAAACGAAATTGCAATTGCACAAATGCTTCTGCACAAGGGTTCTATTTATAGAACCACTTATGTGGGCTGCAAGCTAAAAAGTCCACTTAAGTGTATGTAGCCCATATCTTATAATATGTTAAAATCAGTTAAGCGCGTGGTACCTTACCATATTTTGTATTCTACTTAAGTACATCGTACCTTACGATGTTATACAATTCACTTAAGTGCACCATACCTTACGGTGTTCCTTAGTTACTCTATCTCTCATCAATCCGTCCTTTTGTGTGTGACCCTGTAGGTTTTCGCGGCATTGACAATTATATTAAATCACGTATTTAACATAATAAACAGTGAGCGGTATCTAGCAACACATCATTGCTACCCAAGACACGAAAATGTCATGTGATCTGACAAATCCTTTTGTGATAATACTTATGGGTACAATTACCCTTTTACCCTTATATATATTGAACACAAGGCATAGACCGTGCCATCCTTGTCCAATTTAATATTGGGCCCATAGACATTTATCCTGTTACGTAGGATGAGAAAATTCCATCTAGGTCACTCATGTCCCTCAGCATGCTTCGTGGAGTACCCATCAACTGTCTTTATGGTCATCCAGTTACGGACAATGTTTGATCAACAATAAGGCACTCGACTCTACATCTAGGGTCCATATTGGTTTCAGGTCGAAGGATGGTATACACCATTATCATCATGAGAATAACTTATGACATTTTGCATAACATTCTATATAGTATTCTCATAGCGGGTCAATCCAGTATAAATATTACTCTTAATATTCATACCTACGTTTAAGACTTGATAACTCCTTATCCATGATCCATGAGATGTGATCATCAATCTATATACATAATAATCTTAATGCTTTAATGTTATCCCACTTCACAATAAAGCTCGACTACGGATACTTTAAGAATAATGTCCTTATGTTTAATGTGATCTCATGATTAAGTCACACTTGATACATTAAATGAACTAGCTATTCTAGGGACTTTATTAAACAAACATAATAAAGAAAAAGTCTTTTATTATTAATAAATAACTCTGATACAAGTACCAAAAGTATTGGTCTCTAGGGCCTACACCAACATTGAGTTCCTCTCATGAGTTACATTCGGAGAAACCTCCAGAATGTCAGGTGGTTTATTTGTTGTGGGACAGTAAGTTCAACGACATTATTTTTGTTTGCAAACATCTTAACTTGTCGACATATGTTCAAGTGGCATGATATATGAGTTCTCAGCAAATGGGCCAAATGATTGAGACATATCTGCTAAGGGGAGCATTTTCTGGGACATGCCATTATTTATGAGTTCTCCTTAGCACAAGAAAGTTGATATGGATTTAGGTTTAATCTTTAAGAGATATACAATTGCATGAAGTTTTATTTACGTCGATAAGAGAAAGCTTGTCATCTATGGAGACGGTATACTTAGAGACTCAACAAGCTATAGAGAAGTTAGAAGGATATATGAAAGAGAAAGATGATTTCCTCCAATATATGAAATAGGAAGTGACCAAGATGAAGTGAAGAGCTTGAAAGAGACGGTTACATCTGACGCCATTACCAAGAAGAACTTTGCAAAGCCAAAGAGCATATCAATTTTTTACACCCTCAATCTTGCTTTAGGAGTGCTTGGCCTCTTTAAGATGGTAGTGGACAGAAAATTGGTAGAAGCTCCGAAGGAAGAAGAAGTGGTCCCGCCTTCCCGGAACAACTAAAAGGTTGTCTATTATTTATTTTTATCTTTCTCTTGTGATTTTTATTCTCATTTTTCCTCGTTCTCGTGTTTGTAAATGGTCTTTTTTATGAATAGCACTAAAGGAAAAAAATTACAATTCCTATGTTTTTATTTTATTTTATATCACTTTTAATGTGCGGGTATTTAATAATTTATGACCATTTGCAGTTCAGGTTGTAAGCTTTATTGATGTTGAGAATAGAGGAAAAAAAAGTTAACAAAACATAGATATGGGGAAAATGAGGGATGTTTTACAAAAATAACCCACTTTTTCAAGGAAATTCCCAAAATACCCTTGGTTTAAAAAAAAATCCCAAACTACCCCACTTTTAGAAGGAGTCGCCAATTGAATTGGAGACTCCTCTTAAAACTTGAATGGAGGCGCCAATTGGATTGGCGCCCCTGTGTAGGGTTTAAGAGGAGGCGCCAATTCAATTGGAGACTCCTCTTAAAATGCAATTTTTTTGTTATAAATAGATGCGTTGTGTGAGTAATCGTTCCACATCTTATATAATCATTTGGCAATCATGTTTGGTGTTCGTCACCGATACGGAAATGTGATTTATGCGAGAGACAAACCTCAGATGCTGATGTTGTTCTGGAACATCACTACGTTCGATCAACTGAAGAAGGAGCTGGTTCGTTGGTTAGATGGGAAAATACCAGAAGGGGAAAAAATTAGAAGTATTGAGAGACTTGACAGTATCTTTGGTTGGGTGCGAATGAAGACTGATAAGGATGCTAGGGAAATGATGTTCGGTCGAGACGACATCAATTTGATTATTGTAATCAGTTAGAAATATTTATGTTTTCAGATAGCTTATTTTGTACTGATGTTTGTTGTGAACCTCGTTGTAACAAAAACTTAATGATATATAATGATTGAAGGTTATAGAAATACAATGTTACAAAAAGCTTAAGACCTAGATGATGCTCCTCGATTGGGACAGTTGTTCTTGTTGTGTCCTGGTTGACGACAGATACTACATAATCTTATCATTTTATCTATGAAATCCATCTCTGTTCTGATACGTGTGCTGTTTGGCCTTCCTTTTTTCTTTCTACGCATCTCGTCATTGTGCCAAACAATATCACCTTCATATGGAGGCCAGTAATCCTCCATTGGTAGTACTGAGAAGCTTTGATTATATATATTCATGATGGTGTTGGCCTTGTACACATCAGATAAATGGTTGTAAGCATCTTGACGAGTATAAGCACATGCTACAATGACATGGGAGCAAGGTATGCGGAAGGCCTGAATTTTTCCACAATCGCACCAACTTCTGTTTAGTCTAACATCGTAGGCTAAATTTGGTCTCCCCTCGTTATGGTCCATTGTTTCCTGGACGCTGAAATTTTTCCTATGACGGTCATGAAGGAGAATTGCCATCCAAGGCGCAGCCGAATTTAAAAATTTCTCCATTTAGTGATCCTTACGAATGGGCATGATCAGTGATAGAATCGTTACCTCTTGTGGCGATTCAATCCTTTGGTGCAGATCTCTTGCAACGATCAAAACCTTGGATACAAATCCACGGAGCGATCACGAACGTTGAACGATGACAACGTCTCTACGCAGTCCACACGAACGGATTCCTTCAATCTCAATGCTAGCTGGTACGAATGAAGGCTGAAGGTGAGAAAAACAAGAAAGGGGGGGGGGTTTGAATTGTTTTTGGAAAATAAGCGCTTTTTCAGAATAAAACCATACAAGGAATTTATACTGGTTCGCTTATAACACAAAGCTACTCCAGTCCACCCGGCCAAGGTGATTTCGCCTTCAACAAGGACTTAATCCACTATTCTTGAAAGATAGTTTACAACCAACGTCTAAGAGAAAGATCTCTTAGTCCTCTCAAGTATACAGACTGCGCAGAGTCACTTGAGGAAATAAAACAATAGATAAAAAGACAATGTAATCTAGAGTGCTTCTAGGATAAGCAAAATATTACAATGGTAATAGCAAATAGAATGTTTCACGTATGAGCAAAAGCTTGTGAAAGATTGAGAGAGAGAGAGAATGTTTCAGTGTATCCTTGCGCGCCCCTCAATGTTTGTTTGCTGTCCTTTATATAGGAGTGAAAGGACCGTTGAAATTGATGGCAGATGATTTGTCTTGAATAGGAATTAATGCCATAACTTATGTTGTTTCTTGCCAAAACAACTTTGTCTCCCTGAATAACTTCTTTCCAATAATAGTTTCTTTCCATTTGAGATTGAAGTTGACGTTACTCTTTATGCATTAGGAAATCCATTATCAAAGTCTACGTGACTCTGGGAATCTTGGAATCTTGCTATGTGGATTCGGAGCTTCTGATGTTGATCTCATAGAGTTCTGATGATGTCTTCGGATATCGCTGAGAGCTTCTGGAAATGCTATACCAGTTTCAGAGTCAGATCTTCTAGAGAGCACTTCTTCTTCAGATGCTTCTGATATCCTGATCCGCTTTTGCTTGGACTTAGATCTTCTAGAGCGTGTTTCCACTTCAGATACTTCTGATCTTTTGATATTTTGTATCTGATTTGATTCTGTATCTGATGACGTCATCAGATCTCTTTCTTCTTTCCTTAGAACCCTGCACACTTAGAAACTTTTCGTTAGGGTGCCATTTTTGGTTTCATCTTTTGTTATCATCAAAATCCTGGAATCTGTTGTAGAACAATTTTTGTTCTTACAATCTCCCCCTTTTTGATGATGACAAAACAAACTCAGATGATAGATGAAATATGAAAAGATTAGAGTTTATCAGATCAGATAGAAAAACGCTCCCCCTGAGAAAGACTTGGGAGTTCAGAAGTTCTTACCAGAGCTTCTAAGAGTTGCGGTTTCTTGATACCTTATGCAATTTCTTAAGTCCAGTGTTAGATGAATTTATTTTTAATGAATAGTATGTCTGCAGAGTGCTTAAGAATTAGGCAATTTTTCATCATCAGAGCTATATGATTTCTCCCCCTTTTTGTCAGAATCAAAAAGACTTAAAAAAACAAAAAAAAACATTATATTTAGATAATAGAGCAACAAAGACAAAGACAAGAAAAACAAACAAACAAACAAAAGAAAACAGGGAAGCAAGGCAACAAGCAAAAAATTCTAAGTGCCTAAGGGTTGGGAGGAGGAGGCATTCTCGGAAGCAGTTGAGTCAGCAGGCTCTGGATAGTGACGTTCACAGAATCCTGTTGATCCATTC
Organism: Lathyrus oleraceus; assembly: GCF_024323335.1. NCBI lineage: Eukaryota > Viridiplantae > Streptophyta > Magnoliopsida > Fabales > Fabaceae > Lathyrus > Lathyrus oleraceus. Next base: position 362,805,568 of record NC_066585.1, on the reverse strand, counting down.
TGGCACGGAGTTCCTTCTGGTCTTTCTGAACTTCTTCAAGCGTCTTGAGAACCAGAGGGATAACGGCCGAGGACTCCCTCTGAGTCAGAGCATTCTGTGCTTCAGCAGCGGCCTTCGCTTCAGCTTCAGCAGCAGCTTGTGCTTCAGCTTCAGCAGCAGCAGCAGCATCGGCAAGTGCTTTGGCTTCAGCTTCCCTTGCCCTTTGGATTTCTTCTTGTCTGGCTCTCTCTTCTTCTTGTCTTCTGGCTTCTTCTTCAGCTTCTCTGGCAAGTCTCTCCTGTAGTCTTGCCTCAGCATCTCTGATGAAGTCGTTTCTGACTTGCTCAGAGATGTGCTTCAGTTTGAAAGCCTCAGAGGTCATCCAGCCAATGACTCTGTTCCAGTGTGTCCTTACAGAGTCAGGATCATCACTGATGCCAGAGTTAATGGTCAGAGACTTGACCTTTTGTACCGAAGCCCCTGCGAACAGCATTATGGCTTCCTCTAGGGTAGGCAGGGAATGTTCAGGTTCAGATGTTTGGGGTGAAGAGGTTGGAGGGCTTAGGTTAAGTGTTAGAGGTTCAGGTTCAGCGGAAGTGTTTTGAGGGGTGATGTCAAAGGGTTGGAGGTCAGAGGGTTGAGCTTCAGAAGGTGTGTTGGTTGGTTGTTCTAGGGGTGGTGAAGTTACTGCAGGTTCTGGTGGAGGTTATTGTGGTTGTTGTGTGTTATGGTTTAGAGAATAGAGGTGGGCTAGAGTGGGAGAAGCGGGGTCAGAAGGTTCTGGGTCAGAGGAGAGGATAAGGTAGGGAGGTGATTCTGGGGCTGAAGATGAAGAGGTGGTTTGATTGAGTTCTTCAGCTTCGGATGTAGGTAGGGATGTATCGGCGAGATTAAATTTGGGTAGAGGTTGTGAGGTTCTGGTTGTAGAAGGTGGGGTGTTAGAGGAGGTGTAGATAGGTGTTGGGAGAGGAGTAGAGGAAGCCAACAGTGGTTCAGAGGGAATAGTAGGGGCAGACTTACCAGAGGTTTCTTGCAGAGGCGCTGAAGGTCTTGATTCAGAAGGTTCTCCTAGCCTTGCTTTCTTCGCTCTTGAAGACTTCTTTTCAGATGGACCTCTTTTGAACTTAACGAAGTCTGATTCTGAATCTAGCATATCGTCTAGTCTGAAGTCTGAGATGTCTACTCCTTCATCCTTCAGACGTTGGAGATAGTGGAGGATTGCCTCTCTGGGTTCATTCTTGTAGAACCTTGCGAGACCATGTGGCAGCTTCCTCTGATCTTTTAATGCGTCCCAAGAGGTGTCCAGCGTAGGTTTGACTTGAATCTTCTTCAGAATTCCCATGCTCTTCAGATTTCTGGAGTTCAGAGGCCTTCCAGTATCTATTGCCAAGTCTTCCATGAGTTTGTTCTTCTCCAGATGGTCTATGAGCCCATTTTCTATTAATACGTCAGAGAGAAGTCTTCCCAGAGGGATGTAGGCTCTGGGTTTCATGTTGTTTCTGGTCTCCCGTACGGAGTCTCTGAGATATTTGAAGAGTAGTGCTGGGAGGCAGAGCTTCAAACCCTTGTGAATGCAATACATAATGCACTTCTGATCTGTATTGATGTAGTCAGAGGAGTTTGATGCTGGGCGGTGATGAATGGTTCCCAGAATAATCTTGAGCCATACCCGGAGGTTCTGATGAAGTTCTTTGTTCTTTGATGGATTTCCTTCTGTGTTGAGTTTGAAGATAGTGGGGTTGATTTCCTGAGCAATGCTCCTTGACCTAGGGTTGATGTTGTAGATCCTTCTTCCCCCAGCTTTCTCCATGTTCAGTAATGAGGCAATTGACTTTTCAGTAATCATTATCTTGACCCCCAATACATAGGAGACTATGAAGTGGTCGTCAGCGTCAGCAAATCTCCAGAATTCTTTGATGAGGTTTGGGTAAACAGGGCCATAGAGCCGTTGAAAGTAGTTTTCCCAACCTTGTTGACGGAGTTCTTCAGTTAGGTCTACTCCATTCCTCTTCATGTTGTTAAAATCCACAAGTGATTCACACAACACTTCCAGTTTATCAAAGGGAGTTTCCAGGTTGATATGAGGCTCACGATCAAGAACATGGGGTTCCTTGTATACTGGAGTGATGGTTACGCCTGTAACGATAGGAGTGGGAATGCTTGTGCTTTGGGCTGTGTTGCTGGATTCCATTTGTTGAGAATAGTTGAAAACTGATTGTTGTTGAGCATCCATTGATGAGGAAGAACGAGATGAAGATGAACTGTTTGCAGAAATGCTTCAGAGAACTGGTTTGAGAAGGTGAGTGAGAGTGAAAAGTGTGTGAAGTGTGAGAGGAGTGTTTAAATACCCTAAACAAAACACATGCAAAACGACACATAAAACAGCGTTAGCACAAAAATCAAGTTAGCACGCTTAGAGGGAGAAATGATTATGGCTCATTAATGAATGTCTAATCCCAACAGTATGCACACTGCTCGAGGAGATCTCAAACGTCTGCCCTTTGAATTTCTTCTGGACAGCTGTCTAGAAGTTCCAAGGTTAGACGCTACGTGCTCCACGTGGTTTGATGTATCTGATCTTCAGGAAGACCAAGGGATTGGTTCCTGGAGATTTCTAACTCAGATATCTTCTTAACTTGGTAGAAGTATCAGAGTCAGAGGCAGAAGCTCATTTGTTTATGTCAGAGTCTCATTTTACATCTTCAGAGGCACAATTTATTCAGGGCAATTTTGAATGTTCAGATTTTCTAAGATAAAAAGAAATCTATCTTCAGCTAAAGGCTTAGTAAATATATCTGCCCATTGATGATCTGTATCAATGAACTTCAATGTTACTATTCTTTTCTGAACATAGTCTCTGATAAAATGATGTTTTATTTCAATGTGCTTAGCTCTGGAGTGTAGAATGGGATTCTTACTTAAACAGATGGCAGTTGTATTATCACAAAAGATAGGAATGTTACTCTCGAAGATTTGTAGATCTTCTAACTGATTCTTCATCCAGAGCATCTGAGTTGTGCACAGTGATGCTGAGATGTATTCTGCTTCTGCAGTTGATAGAGCGATAGTTGACTGTCTTTTGCTGGCCCAGGATATCAGATTGTTTCCTAGGAGCTGACAGTTTCCAGATGTGCTTTTTCGTTCCAATCTATCTCCTGCATAATCTGCATCACAGTAACCCGAAAGTCTATACTCTGATGTTTTCTCATACATCAGGCCCAGGTTAGGAGTTCCTTTCAGATATTTGAGAATTCTCTTAACTGCTGTTAAGTGAGTTTCTCTAGGGTCTGATTGGAATCTGGCACAGAGACAGACACTAAAGAGAATATCAGGTCGAGTAGCAGTCAGATAGAGAAGAGAGCCTATCATACCACGATAGAGCTTCTGACAAACCTTTTTACTGACTTCTTCCTTTTCAAGAATGCATGTTGGATGCATGGGAGTTTTTGCAGAGTTGCATTCAGCCATGTCAAATTTCTTCAGAACGTCTTTTATATATTTGCTTTGACGAACGTACGTGACTTCTGAAGTTTGGTTAATTTGAATTCCTAAAAAGAACTTTAGTTCTTGCATTAAGCTCATTTCAAATTCTGCCTGCATTAACTCAGAGAATTCTTGCGACTGGAGCAAAGGTTTCATTGTAGTCAATACCTTCTTGTTGACTGTAACCTTGAGCAACCAGTCGAGCTTTGTTTCTGACAACTTCTCCTTTCTCGTTCAGCTTGTTTCTGAAAACCCATCTGGTTCCAATGACGTGAGTGCCTCTGGGCTTAGGAACAAGATCCCAGACATCATTCTTTGTGAATTGATCAAGTTCTTCTTGCATGGCTGAAACCCAGTCGTTATCTTGAAGTGCTTCATCACAGGACGTAGGCTCGATCAGAGACACTAGTCCCAGAGGAGTATCTTCAGAGGTCCTGAAGGTAGATCTGGTTCTGACAGGTTCGTCCTTGTTGCCCAGAATCAAATCTTCAGATACGTTGATACGACTTTTAGCTTTCTTTGGGATTACTGGGGAATTAATTTCCTCAGAGTTCTGAGTGGTAGTTGCTTCTGGAGCTTTATCAGATCCTGCAAGAGTGATTTCTAAATCTGCAAAATTTTCAACTAGCTTTGACTTTTCAGGGTCAAGCTTATCGTCAAATCTGACATGAATTGATTCTTCCACAATTTTGGTTTCTGTATTGTATACTCTGTAGCCTTTAGAGCGTTCTGAGTATCCTAACATAATACCTTTCTGTGCTTTGGAATCAAACTTGTTCAGATGTTCTTTAGTGTTTAAAATAAAGCAAGAACATCCAAATGGATGAAAATATGAAATGTTTGGTTTCCTTCCTTTACACAGTTCATAGGGAGTCTTTTCCAGAATAGGTCTTATTGAGATTCTATTCTGAATGTAACACGTTGTATTTACAGCTTCTGCCCAAAAGTGCTTAGCCACATTAGTTTCGTTGATCATAGTTCTGGCCATCTCTTGGAGTGTCCTATTCTTCCTCTCTACAACTCCATTTTGTTGTGGAGTTCTAGGGCAGGAGAAATCATGGGATATTCCATTAGAGTCAAATAATTCCTCAAAGGATTTATTTTCGAATTCCTCACCATGATCACTTCTGACTCTGATGATTTTAGAGTCAAATTCTTTTTGCACTTTGGAGCAGAAACTAGTGAATACAGAGTGAGACTCACTCTTGTGTTTTAGGAATTTCACCCATGTCCAGCGACTGAAATCATCAACAATGACTAGTCCATACTTCTTTCCATTGATTGATGCTGTTTTCACAGGACCAAATAAATCAATGTGAAGAAGTTTCAGAGGCTTAGAGGTGGTAACAATAGTTTTCTTTTTGAAAGAGGTTTTTGAAAATTTTCCTTTCTGACATGCTTCACATAGAGCATCTGAAGAAAACTTCAGTTTAGGTAGGCCTCTGACTAACTCGAGTTTATTTAGCTGAGATAGTTTTCTCATGCTAATGTGGCCCAAGCGTCTATGCCATACCCATTGCTCTTCGTGAACAGACATCAGACATTTCACATTTTGTTCTTTTAAATCAGAAAGATTAATTTTATAAATATTGTTTTTCCTCTTGCCTGTGAATAGGACTGAACCATTGTTTTGATTTATGGCTTTACATGTTTTTTGATTAAAGATCACGTCATAACCGTTATCACTTAATTGAATTATGGATAACAAATTATGCATTAATCCTTCTACGTAAAGAATATCAGATATAGAGGGAAGAGTACCATTACCAATAGTTCCGGAGCCTCTGATCCTTCCTTTCTGATCTCCTCCGAAGCCTACGAATCCAGCGTCTTTAAGTTCAAGGCTTTGGAACATAGACTTTCTTCCCGTCATGTGTCGCGAGCATCCAGAGTCCAGGTACCATGACTGGTGTTTGAACTTTGCTGCATAGGATATCTGCAACATAAACAATCTTATCTTTTGGTACCCAGAGTCTCTTGGGTCCTTTCTGATTAGTTTTCCCAGAGTTTCTTATAACTTTGGGTTTTCTAGCATTTTCAAATTTTTGTTCTTGTGTGTGTGTGTAGTGATATGAAAATGGAGATTTGAGTTGGTCACTAGTAGAAGTTTTATCTTCCTTAGGATCATACCCAATTCCCTTTTTATTGTTTTGACTGACTCCATAAATCATGGATGCCATAACACTCCTTCCTATCCTATTTTTCAGAAATTCTTGAAAGGCTTCTTCGTATTTATAAATTATCGTATTTGAAGTCTGTGGAGCTTGAGATAACGCTTCTTCCAGTTCTAAACGATGTTTAATTGCTCCATCTCTTTGTAATGTTAAAGATCTGATTTCATCTTCTCGTTTTAGAATTGTCATCTCAAGTTTGCCACATTCTTCAAATTTTGCTTCAAGACAGCCTTTTATTGCTTTAAACTTTTGTTTTAATTTCTGATATGAGCTAAGAGTTTCAGACAAGCATGATTCTAGATCAGATCGAGAGAGTTCAGAAAATACCTCTTCAGATTCTTCATCTGAACTGTTCTTGGATGTGGTAGCCATGAATGCCACATTGGCCTGTTCATCAGAGTCAGATTCTGATGAGTCAGATTCGCTATCATCTCAGGTAGCCATTAATCCTTTCTTTGTCCTGAAGGTATTTTTCTTGAAACTTTCTTTTCTGGAACTGTCTTTCTTTAACTTGGGGCATTCATTCCTGTAGTGACCTGTTTCTTTACATTCATAACAAGTAATATCTTTGTTAGTTTTACCTTTTGAGGCTGATTTTGATCGATCCCCTCTGGGTCTTGGTCTTCTGAAGTTGTTGTTCCTCTTTTTCCAGAGTTGTTTAACTCTTCTGGTCAGGAGGGACAATTCTTCTTCCTCATCAGAATCTTCTTGTTCAGAGTCATCTGCATCTTTTGTCTCGGCCTGGAATGCTTTGGTTCTGTCAGATTTGCGTCTTTCAGATCTAGACTTTAATGCTACATACTTGTTTTTCTTCTGAGGTTCGTCTTCCTCTAGTTCTATCTCATGGCTTCTGAGAGAACTAACAAGCTCTTCAAGACTGATATTGTTCAGATCCTTAGACAGCTTTAGAGCAGTGACCATGGGTCTCCACTTCTTTGGCAAGCTTCTAACTATCTTTTTGACGTGGTCTGCAGTTGTGTATCCTTTGTCTAGAACCTTGAGACCTGCAATTAGAGTTTGGAATCTAGAGAACATTACCTCTATGGCTTCGTCATCTTCCATTTTGAAAGCTTCATATTTCTGGATAAGCGCCAGAGCCTTTGTCTCTTTGACCTGAGAGTTCCCTTCATGAGTCATCCTCAGAGAGTCAAGGATGTCTTTTGTTGTTTCTCTGTTGGTGATCTTTTCATACTCGTTGTAAGATATAGCGTTGAGAAGAATGGTTCTGGCCTTGTGATGATTTTTGAAGACACGCTTCTGATCTTCTGACATCTTACTTCTGGGAACTTCAACTCCATTTTCTGAGACTGGAGGTTTGTATCCATCTGTGACAATGTCCCAGAGATCAGCATCATAGCCTAGAAAGAAACTTTCAATTCTATCTTTCCAGTAATCGAATTTCTCTCCATCAAAAACAGGAGGCTTAGCATTGTAACTGTCTCTTTCATTTGTGTGGGCCATAGTTTTTCTCGTTCTGGATCTCTCTACACTGTTAAGTGTTTGATTAGAAAATCAATAACATAGCCGAAGCTCTGATACCAATTGAAGGTGAGAAAAACAAGAAAGGGGGGTTTGAATTGTTTTTGGAAAATAAGCGCTTTTTCAGAATAAAACCACATAAGGAATTTATACTGGTTCGCTTATAACACAAAGCTACTCCAGTCCACCCGGCCAAGGTGATTTCGCCTTCAACAAGGACTTAATCCGCTATTCTTGAAAGATAGTTTACAACCAACGTCTAAGAGAAAGATCTCTTAGTCCTCTCAAGTATATAGACTGCGCAGAGTCACTTGAGGAAATAAAACAATAGATAAAAAGACAATGTAATCTAGAGTGCTTCTAGGATAAGCAAAATATTACAATGGTAATAGCAAATAGAATGTTTCACGTATGAGCAAAAGCTCGTGAAAGATTGAGAGAGAGAGAGAATGTTTCAGTGTATCCTTGCGCGCCCCTCAATGTTTGTTTGCTGTCCTTTATATAGGAGTGAAAGGACCGTTGAAATTGATGGCAGATGATTTGTCTTGAATAGGAATTAATGCCATAACTTCTGTTGTTTCTTGCCAAAACAACTTTGTCTCCCTGAATAACTTCTTTCCAATAATAGTTTCTTTCCATTTGAGATTGAAGTTGACGTTACTCTTTATGCATTAGGAAATCCATTATCAAAGTCTACGTGACTCTGGGAATCTTGGAATCTTGCTATGTGGATTCGGAGCTTCTGATGTTGATCTCATAGAGTTCTGATGATGTCTTCGGATATCGCTGAGAGCTTCTGGAAATGCTATACCAGTTTCAGAGTCAGATCTTCTAGAGAGCACTTCTTCTTCAGATGCTTCTGATATCCTGATCCGCTTTTGCTTGGACTTAGATCTTCTAGAGCGTGTTTCCACTTCAGATACTTCTGATCTTTTGATATTTTGTATCTGATTTGATTCTGTATCTGATGACGTCATCAGATCTCTTTCTTCTTTCCTTAGAACCCTGCACACTTAGAAACTTTTCGTTAGGGTGCCATTTTTGGTTTCATCTTTTGTTATCATCAAAATCCTGGAATCTGTTGTAGAACAATTTTTGTTCTTACAAAGGCTTTGAGTGAGAGAGAGAGGGAAACGAAATTCCAAGTCTTTACTTGAGTTTCAGTCTGAGTGGAGTGACAATGCTTCTACCCAAGGGGTTCTATTTATAGAACCACTTGTGTGGGCTTCTAGCTAAAAAGCCCAGTTAAGTGTATTTTGGCCCATATCTCACAATATGCCAAAATCACTTAAATATTTGGTACCTTAACATATTTCGTATTCCACTTAAGTGCACCGTACCTTACGATGTTCCTTAGTTACTCTATCTCTCATCAATCCGTCCTTTGTGTGTGACCCTGTAGGTTTTCCCGACGTTGACAATTATATTAAATCACACATTTAACATAATAAACAATGAGCGGTATCTAGCAACACATCACTGCTACCCAAGACACGAAAATGTCATGTGATCTGACAAAACCTCCTGTGATAATAGGTATAGACCGTGTCATCCTTGTCCAGTTCAATATTGGGCCCATAGACATTTATCCTGTTACGCAGGATGGGCAAATTCCATCTAGGTCACTCATGTCCCTCAGCATGCTTCGTGGAGTACCCATCAACTGTCTTTATGGTTATCCAGTTACGGACAACGTTGGATCAGCAATTGAGCACTCGACTCTACATCTAGGATCCATAGTGGTTTCAGGTCGAAGAGTGGTATACACTATTATCACCATGAGAATAACTTATGACACTTTGCATAACTTTCTATATAGTATTCTCATAGCGGGTAAATCCAGTATAAATATTACTCTTAATATTCATTCCTATGTTTAAGACTTGATAACTCTTTATCTATGATCCATTAGATGTGATCATCAGTCTACAAACATAATAGTCTTAATGCTTTAATGTTATCCCACTTCACACTAAAGCTTGACTACAGATACTTTAAGAATAGTGTCCTTATGTTTATTGTGCTCTCATGATTAAGTCACACTTAATACATTAAACGGACTATCTATTCCAGGGACTTTATTAATCAAACATAATAAAGAAAAAGCCTTTTATTATTAATAAATAATTCGATACAAGTACCAAAAGTATTGGCCTCTAGGGTTTACACCAACAATCTCCCACTAGCACTAGAGGTAATCAGGCATACCCCTAATGCCCATTGATCTAGTATGGCCATCATACTTCTGCTGCGCAAGAGGCTTTGTTAGTGGGTCAGCAATATTGTTAAGTGTAGGTACTCTACATATTTTCACATCTCCTCTATCTATTATCTCTCGAATGAGGTGATAACGCCTGAGTATGTGTTTGGATCGTTGGTGAGATCTAGGCTCCTTAGCTTGTGCGATAGCACCATTATTATCATAATAGAGACCAATGGGATCCACAATGCCAGGAACTATGCCAAGTTCACTAAGGAACTTCTGATCCAAACAACTTCCTTTGCTGCACTTGAGGCAGCAATATACTCGGTCTCGGTTGTAGAATCAGCAACTGTATCTTGCTTTGAACTTTTCTAGCTCACAACGCCACCATTTAAGCAAAACACATAACCATTGGAATTATTCATATTAAAGCGTCTCAGCACTTTGTCTATGTACTCTGACTTAGCCAAGCAGTTTTGTGATCTATCTCTATAGATTCTGATTCCTAATATATAGGTTGCTTCACCTAGGTCCTTCATAGAAAAGCATTTCCCCAACCAAGACTTTACGTGTTGCAGGGTAGGGATATCATTTCCAATGAGTAATATGTCATCTACATATAATACCAGGAACACGATTATGCTCCCACTAACCTTCTTGTAGACACAAGGCTCATCTTCGTTTTTGATGAATCCATGAGTAATACATCACCTTGACCAGATATCCATATATCTCAGGTAGGTGACGTATCCTGCCTGACCTACGCTGGTCTTGTTCTACTTGAGCAGGCTGCTCTTTACACAACTATTTGTGTTTCCTGCTCTAATTCCTCCATAGGTGTATCGATGCTTTGTAATTCTTGAATTTCTTCAAGCTCTACTTTCCTCCCACTGATTCCTTTGGAATTAAAATCCTTTTCTAGGAAAAACTCCAGTTCGAGCGACAAACACTTTGCCCTCAGAAGGATTGTAGAAGTGATACCCTCTTGTTTCTTTAGGATACCCCATAAATAAGCATTTGTCAGATTTGGGCTCAAGCTTAGTTGAAATCTGTCGTTTCACATAAACTTCGCAACCCCAAATCTTCATGTAAGACATATGTGGTTTCTTACCACTCCATATCTCATATGGTGTCTTTTCAACCTTTTTGGATGGAACACGGTTAAGTGTGTAAGCTGATGTCAATAGTGCATGTCCTCAAAAGGAGTTTGGAAGATCGGCGTGACTCATCATGGATCGGACCATGTCCAACAGGGTTCTATTTCTTCTCTCAGATACACCATTCCATTGGGGTGTTCCAGGAGGAGTTGGGATAGGATCCCACACTCTTTCAGATGGTCATCAAACTCTAGGCTTAAATACTTACCACCTCGATCTGATCGAAGAGTTTTAATATTCTTACCTAGTTGGTTTTGTACTTAATTCTTGAATTCCTTGAGCTCTTCAAAGGACTATGATTTGTGTTTCATTAAATACACATAACCATATCTACTGAAATCATCAGTAAATGTGATGAAGTACTGAAAACCTCCTCTGGCTGGCATGTTCAGTGGTCCACATACATCAGTATGTATGAGGGCCAAAAGATCATTAGCTCTTTCACCTTTTCATGTGAATGAAGACTTTGTCATGTTTCCAATTAAACAAGATCTGCATGTCTCATATGATTCATAATCAAAAGAGTCCAACAGTCCATCTTTATGGAGTTTGGAATTGCATTTCTCATTTATGTGGTCTAATCGACAATGCCAAAGGTAAGTTGGATTTAACTCATTAGGTTTCATCCTTTAGTATTAATGTTATAAATAGGCATTTCAAGATCAAGGACATATAGTCCATTGTCCTTTTGTGCAGTAGCATAGAATATATCATTCAAATAAATTGAACAACAATTGTTCTTTATTATAAATGAAAAACCAAACTTGTCCAAACAAGAAACGGAAATAATATTCCTGCTAATTGCAGGTACATAATAACAGTTCTCTAACTGAATTATTAAACCACTAGGTAAAGTCAATACATAAGTTCCTACGGCTAAGGCATCAACCTTTGCTCCATTTCCAACTCGTAGGTCGACTTCACCTTTTGCCAATTCTCTACTCCTTTTTAGTCCCTGCACATTTGTACAAATGTGAGAACCACATCCCGTATCTAATACCCATGATGCAGAAGTAGATAAATTAATAACAAAAATACCTGAAGTTGAAGTCTCTACTCCATTCTTCTTATCTTCCAGGTACTTTGGGCAGTTCCTCTTCCAGTGTCCGGTCTTACCGCAATGGAAATAGGTGCCTTCTTTTGCTATGCCTCCACTAGGCTTTAAAGCAGCAACAATGGGTTTGGGTTTGGCAACTTCTTTGCCTTTCCCTTTATCACCCTGCTTAGTGGGCCTTTTGTTCTGTCTCTTTCCATTTCCGATCATCAGAATGGACTTCCCTTTTGACTTCAGATTCTGCTCGGCAGTTCTTAACATGGCGAGCAGTTCAGGAAGAGATTTGTCCATATCATTCATATTGAAATTTAGGACAAATTGACCGAAACTATCTGGCAACGATTGCAAGATCAAATCAGTCGCAAGTTCCTTTTCGAGGGGAAAACCCAATCTCTCAAGGTTTTCCACATACCCAATCATCTTGAGTACATGGGGACCTACAAGGGCTCCCTCAGCTAATTTGCCTTGAAAAAGGGCTTTTGACACTTCAAACCTCTCATGCCTTGCTTGCTCTTGATAGAGCAACTTCAGGTGTTCGATCATATCAAACACTGACATGTTCTCATGTTGCTTTTGCAATTCTGAGTTCATGGTAGCTAGCATGAGACAAGCAGTTTCATTGGCATCATCGACATGCTTCTTATAAGCAAATCTTTCTGCCTTAGGTGCAGAACTAGGAGGTTCCTCTTCAGGAACAGGTGTCTCCAAGACATACAACTTTTTATCATGTTTGAGGACAATCCTCAGGTTTCGGTGCCAATCTAGAAAATTTGTCCCAGACAATTTTTCTTTATCAAGGATTGATCGCAAAATGTTGTTAGAGACGTTTGTTGTCATGGTAATCTACATAAGAATTAATGAAAATATAAGTATCATTGACATATTTAATTAGGCCTTTAATTAAATATGCTCCCACTATTTTATTCAAAACAAATGACCCTCATCACTTGATTCGGAAAATCCCGATGGAAGATTTTCTAGTGGGTCGAGATCCATATTTCACTTCGTTCTAAGTCCGCGTAGGCGGATTACACAAAACTAGGTTATTTAGGTAGGAACTCCTTCCAATTGTATCTCATACAACTCTCGAAAATTTCAGTTGGGTGAATAACTCCTTATTCCAATCCATCATATGGATCATTCCCAACTCTTGCTTCTAAACATATATAATATTATTATAATTTGTTTAGTTAAGTTTGACCCATTGTTTTAACAGTTGGATATTACAATTATCCCATCGCACCTTACTAATATAGAACATGCACCTCGCGTAGGCGAAACCTACATTATCCATTACTAGTCTTGATGAGTGTTAAAACTTGGAAAGCATAAACTTAATATTTAATTTGAGGGAATTGCAATTTTTCTTATCTCACCGGCTTGTTTATCATATAAACCGTCTCTCACATGCATCAACATACATTCACATGCATCAACATACATACATATATACATAATGAAACAGTTATGGCCCCTAGCGCAATTGTTCTCCCATGCCAATGAGAGCACCTAAGCTAACCTAACAATGATCTAAGCTTCTCCAAGCAAGATCTCCAAGGTTGTCCTCCTTTGGCACTATCTTCTTTGCTTTCTTCATAACATTACATTACAACAAGAAACTCGTTTTACATACGAGGGAGTGAGATGAGAAAAGAAGTTACATTTGGGAAATTAAGAGAGAGGCACGACATGCAGGTCGTATTTTAAAACCCAAATCAGAATAAAGGAAAACTAAGGCCATAACCGATCACCACAAGAAAATAATAAACACTTTATTATTATTATTATTATTATTATTATTAATTCCTTTAATTAATTAAAATCAAATCAAATTTCGACGACCGATCACACTACGCAGAGTTAGCCGGGGGCCCGCTGCCCGGTCAGCGGGAACGGGTGTTAGTGAATTTTGCCTTGCGTTAACCGGTTAACCATATGTGTTAACCGGTTATCACTGTTTGAAATCTGTTCAAAAAATTGTTTTCTGCCTTGCGTTAACCGGTTAACCAAATGCGTTAACCGGTTAACACTGTTTGAAAATCTCTTGGAAAACTGTTTTCCGTCTTGTGTTAACCGGTTAACCAAAAGCGTTAGCCGGTTAACACTATTTGAAAAACTCAAAAAAAATTATTTCGTATTGCGTTAACCGGTTAACCATACGCGTTAACCGGTTAACACTGTTCTAAAAAGTGTTTAGAAAGCACAACTCTTGTGCAATCACAACCCCAATCACATAAGACTCTGACAACACAACCCTTGTGCCGTCACTAACCCTGATGCACCAATTTCAGACTGTCAAACACATCTCGATTGTTAATTCAGTATGATTGATCAACACGTCATTGCTTCACCATACTAATGTCGGATCAAGAAGCAAACGACCATTGATCGCTCAAAGGAAAACAATCATTGAGTGTTTGAATGAACGAAACGAGAACACTATATCATATATAATGTATTTTGCATCAGGATTACATATATCATATATATATATATAACTTGATCGATCTCAATTTAATCTTTGATTCATTCTGTCTTTAATCATATTATTACAGAATAAAAAGTTATCAGATTCATGGTTTCGTAAGTGGCTCTGATACCACTGAAGGAGAATTGCCATCCAAGGCGCAGCGGAATTTAAAAATTTCTCCATTTAGTGATCCTTACGAATGGGCATGATCAGTGATAGAATCGTTACCTCTTGTGGCGATTCAAACCTTTGGTGCAGATCTCTTGCAACAATCAAAACTTTGGATACAAATCCACTGAGCGATCACGAACGTTGAACGATGACAACGTCTCTACTCAGTCCACACGAACGGATTCCTTCAATCTCAGTGCTAGCTGGTACGAATGAAGGCTTTGAGTGAGAGAGAGAGGGAAACAAAATTCTAAGTCTTTACTTGAGTTTCAGTCTGAGTGGAGTGACAATGCTTCTACCCAAGGGGTTCTATTTATAGAACCACTTGTGTGGGCTTCAAGCTAAAAAGCCCACTTAAGTGTATTTTGGCCCATATCTCATAATATGCCAAAATCACTTAAGTATTTGGTACCTTACCATATTTCGTATTCCACTTAAGTGCACCGTACCTTACGATGTTCCTTAGTTACTTTATCTCTCATCAATCCATCCTTTGTGTGTGACCCTGTAGGTTTTCGTAACATTGGCAATTATATTAAATCACGCATTTAACATAATAAACAGTGAGCGGTATCTAGCAACACATCACTGCTACCCAAGACACGAAAATATCATGTGATCTGACAAAACCTCCTGTGATAATAATTATGTGTATAATTACCCCTTTGCCCTTATGTCTATATTGAACACAAGGTATAGACCGTGTCATCCTTGTCCATTTCAATATTGAGCCCATAGACATTTATCCTGTTACGCAGGATGGGCAAATTCCATCTAGGTCACTCATGTCCCTCAGCATGCTTCGTGGAGTACCCATCAACTGTCTTTATGGCTATCCAGTTACGGACAACGTTGGATCAACAATAAAGCACTCGACTCTACATCTAGGATCCATAGTGGTTTTAGGTCGAAGAGTGGTATACACTATTATCACCATGAGAATAACTTATGACACTTTGCATAACTTTCTATATAGTATTCTCATAGCGGGTCAATCCGGTATAAATATTACTCTTAATATTCATACCTATGTTTAAGACTTGATAACTCTTTATCCATGATCCATGAGATGTGATCATCAGTCTACAAACATAATAGTCTTAATGCTTTAATGTTATCCCACTTCACACTAAAGCTTGACTACGGATACTTTAAGAATAGTGTCCTTATGTTTAATGTGCTCTCATGATTAAGTCACACTTAATACATTAAACGGACTATCTATTCCAGGGATTTTATTAATCAAACATAATAAAGAAAAAGCCTTTTATTATTAATAAATAATTCGATACAAGTACCAAAAGTATTGGCCTCTAGGGCTTACACCAACAGGTCAAAGACTGTTACAACGTGTGTGCTAGCTTTGATGCTCTCCTCTTTCATGACCTTCATGCAACACTCACTGAATACTTTCCTGGACATTAACACCGCACTCCATCTTTCACCTCTGGTTGCGAACGTAGAAGCCAACCTATAATAGGTGGATCTTACTAAGGCGGTTATCGGCAGATTTCGAATTCCTTTGAATACCCCACCCCGTTCATACATTCCACAATGTTTGTTGTCATGTGGCCTCATCGACAACCTCTGTCAAATTCCCTTGTCCACTGCTCCACTGATATATTATTTAGCCATCTCCTTGCGTCTTCATTAGACAGTCTAATTTCATCACGATAATATTGAAATGACGGCTGAGTTAGAGCATACCCAACATTCACCACCTTCTTGCGAAGATTCTTATCTTTTATAGCACGCATGAAGTTTTGTGCAATGTGTCTGATACAGTAGACATGGGTAGAAGGAGGATCATGCCATCCGTTGTCATGGTTGTTGTAGGCACTCTCAATGGAAGCATGTCTATCATAAATCAAGTAGAGACTGGCTTGTGGAGCCACATGCGTTCTGAGATGTCGAAGAAAGAAACCCCATCCACCAACCTTTTCACCTTCAACAAGAGCAAAGGCAATGGGAAAGACATTGTTGTTGCCGTCTTGTGCAACCGCTATGAGCAAAGTACCCTTGTATTTTCTGTATAACCAAGTGCCATCAATTTGAGTAATAGGTTTGCAGAATGCGAAACCTTTGATGCACGGGTCAAATGCCCAAAAGACACGATGAAATATTCTATTACCTGTAGCACATGTTCCTTCTGGCATCATCGCTGGCAATGTCTCCATAATTGCCACAGTTCCTGGGACATATGTTTTTAGTGCCCAAAAAAACCGAGGCAATTCCTTGTATGAATCCTCCCAGTTGCCGAAAACTTGTTCAACAACCTTTGTCCTCGCAATCCAGGCTTTCTTGTAAGATGGAGTATAATTATATGTTGTTATGATATGGGATATAATTATACTCACCTTCACTGATGGGTCTTTATTAACCAATGGCAGAATGTCTTGACATATCAACGCTGCGCTTAGTTTATGGTGATCTTGTTCAACGTTAGTTGCAATGCAACTGTGAGGTGGGTCTATTGAAGAGATCTCCCAAGAGTCATTTTTCTTCTTGTAAGACGCAACCAAACGAAACTTACAAAGCATGTTATGACATTCGATAACATACCTTCTAGAATCAGTGCGTTTCACTGTAAAGTCAGCAGAGTTGTTCATATGGAATTTTTTGATTGCCAGAACACATTCTCTTTGGTACGAAACATGTCTCCCATCTTTAATTCTCCTTCTGATCTCGGATACGGATTATAGAAAACACTGTTGGATATTTCATCGTCGTGAAGATCCATATTTGTCATATGTTGAGGCGTATTATAGACATGACTAGGAGGTATTGGTGGTGGTTGATCATCATCTTCATCGTCGTTGTTCAGCATGTGATCAACTTGTATCTCGGTCTCCTCTTCTTCTTCATCAACGACGTCCACTTCTGCTTTTGCTTCTGGGTTGACGTCATCTGACCATTGTCGATCATCTTCACCAGATTCATCCTGACTGGTTAGTTGAGACTGTTGAGATGGTATACATGGTTGAAGAGTAATGTACAACTCAATACAGTTGCAGCTTGAATGTTCATGACTAACAAACATGTATTCAACATTTTCATCGTCTCGTACCTCAAGGGGGAAATACAGTTGCAACTCAATACAGTTTTATCTTTTATCTTCACCAACCTTCTTTTTATTTTAACATACCAACTTAGTCAAGTTTTTTGTTCTTTCTTTTATAGGATGTATCAAGGTTCCGAACTCGGGTCCACGAATATGTCCATATGGACCCGATGATTCAACCTTATGTTGAACTCGTCGGTTTTGGTCATATAAGCAATATTTTATCTTGGTCCATAGATAACAAATTCATTCTAGCTTTATACGAAAGATGGAGACCAGAGACACACACATTTTGGTTCCCAACCGGTGAGTGTACCGTGACGTTAGAAGATGCCTACATGCTTTTGGGACTACCCATTGAAGGTAAGGCTGTTAATGGTAAAACCAACTATGCAAGTTCAATTTGCATGGATATCTTGGAGACTGATTTGTTAGATGATAATGCAAGAGGTCAAGGTGTACTACTCTCACGCCTTAAGTCGTACTATAATAGTTTATACTTAGATGAGCATTCTACTGAAGATGCTCGAATAATAAAAACTAGGTGTTACATTATGTTGTTAATTGGATCGTTTTTATTTCCCGAAGGTAGTGGTTCTAGCATGCATATTATGTATTTACCTCTACTTAGACATGTAGATAGAATAGGAAGTTACAGTTGGGGATCTGCTTGTCTAACCTATCTCTATTGCTCCTTGTGCAAAAACTCACACAAAGACACATCTACATTTTCTGGATGTGCTGTTTTGCTACAAGCATGGGGTTGGTCAAGACTACCGTCTCTAGCACCCGTCAATAACAACCCTTTCACATTTCCGTATGCACAAAAGTAAGTTGTTTAAATTGCTATATCTTTACTTACTTCTTTAAAGATTATTACCTCTAACTAATATTTTTTGACTTTTTGGTGTAGATGGTCTGCACGTGGTATGAGTTACAACAGATGTCCAAGATATTGTATTACTCAGTATCGTAACCTATTGGATCACCTTCGACCGACAGACGTAAGGAAAATAACTTAATTATTTCGTTATATTTTGTTAACTTCTTCTACATTGACTATAATCCTATCTCCTTTCACATTTCAGTTCATTTGGCATCCATACCTTAATTTGGATCATGACCATGAGGTCAACGCTGAAGACGCGACAGTATGGACTGCATGCACACCGATAATACATTTCACAACTATGGAGATGCACATCAGTGATCGTGTGAAGCTGCAGTTTGGTATGCTCTAAAATATCCTAGATCCCCCAGCTAGCCTAGGAGAATGGCATCTGCCCAAAGTTAACGACCAATGGAACTTCAATCCATAGCAAAGCTTCGCAAGATCGGAGTGTCGCAAATGGAAGCACCGTCATGACCATGTGTTAACTGACGCAATCATGCCAACTGAAGAAAAACCAAGTCGTACTTATATGGCTTGGTACAAATCGGTTGGTTTTCAGTTCATCACCGAGGATATGTACTTGTACGACCCACGCTAGATGACTTACACACCTGACACCTCAATATCAAACCCCTAACAACAATGTCAGACCGGATACACACAACCCCCTGTCCGTCAAATATTCTGTTCAACCAACACATAAACATACAACCAAAACATTCCATACACCCAACCTCAATACCAAGAGCATACCCCATACCACCACCAACAAATTGACCATCAACCTGAGACTCAACATCGCTTCGCACCCACCCCATCACCCTACCAAAGTCGCCTAAGCCAGAACACCTAACGATCATTCAACACCAACCGCCCCTCCTCCTACTGTAGCCAAGAAGCCCAAACCTCACAAAACCAAAACATCCAACAACCCTATCTCTACCAAACACCCCAACAACCTTTCCAACCTTTCCTTGACACATCATTCACACCCATGTCTCCCTTCAACCGTCCTGGTCGCCCATCAATGAGTCAACCACATCCCAACTTCTCTGGCATGGGTCATGAGCTCAGCTACGACGGTACACCATCGATGCATACTGAAGACTATGCCGACTTGTCTGACTACCTCAACAGACCTTCTACTGTAGTTGGTAGTGACACTCCTGTCCCCTCAGATGATCAAACACCGGTACAGAATCGTCAACGTGGGTTAGGGCCACGGGTTAGGGTAGTTAGAGGATGTGGGACCGGAGGTCGGTTAGGTGATCTCGGTCATCACCATTAGGTTTCTTTGTGTAAACGGAAAATTTTATTAATATCAAGTGGTCCTATATCAAATTTATCTATCACGTATACCATTTACAAAAAAAAAATTGCATTTTAGGAGGAGTCTCCAATTGAATTGGCGCCTCCTCTTAAACCCTACACAGGGGCGCCAACTGGATTGGCTAGGACACCTGCTCTAGCCAATCTAATCGATGCCTCCATTCAAGTTTTAAGAGGAGTCTCCAATTCAATTGGCGACTCCTCCTAAAAATGGGGTAGTTTGAGATTTTTTTTGAAACCAGGGGTATTTTGGGAATTTCCTTGAAAAAGTGGATTATTTTTGTAAAAAATCCGAAAATGGGAGAACGAATTTTAATAATTCTTACCTTCTTCATCAAAATAGTCATGTCATCAAGTGGGTTTGTCTATCTCCATGGACAACATTGCATATGAGTAATATACCATATTTAATAGTGTTTCCTCCGTGGAATACTAGGGTGTCGTGAGATACGACCAAAGTATCTCGTATAGTTGTTCCGTCTATAATTTTTTCATTTATTTCAATTTATTTTTATCCATAGAGGATAACTGTAACACCTAAAATTCAATTAATTAATTAAATTAAATTATTTAGATTTTTATGAAATTATTTGGTGTTAAAAGATAATTGGTGGTTATATGTGTTGTTGGAGTGTAATGGTAATGGTAGGGTATGGTGAGAATATAGAAGTTTGATAGAATAATTAGAAAATAAATAGAATATTAATATTTTTAATTAATAATAGAAATAAATAAAAATAGAAATTTGTGGCTTTATATTAGAAATTATTTAATTAATTATATAATAGAGAAAATATGAGTTAGTAGAGAAATAAGGGACAATGAGGATATTTAGGAGAATAAGTTGGGGGATAGTAAAAGAAATAGATAAGTGGATAATTAAGTTTTATTTATAAATAGGGGATTGGGTGAAAAATTAAATTCATTACTAATATGAGTTTAATAATTAAATTAAAAAAATAGAATAATGTGAGTTTTTGGTGATAATATGAATTAAAAATGTTAAGGGCTGATGAGGCAATTAAAAAAATTATGTAGAAAACCGTAACTATGTATTCTAAAAGGTGAGGGAGAGTTCATACAATTCTTAGAGAACTTGAGAAAGAGGCAAAAGGAGAACCCTAGAGCTAGAAAAGGAGAGAAAAATCATTGGAGAAAAGTTTGTTTGCTGGAATTCTAAGGTAAGTGGGAGAATAAGGCTTATGCATGAGAGGAAGGGTAGAAGAGTCCTTAACCTCCAATAGGGCATTGGGTTGTTTATAAAATTTTGAGTTTCTATGATATGATGATGTTGATTGGCTGAATTGATGTGTATTTTCGTGTATAATTTGGTATGTGATTCCTATTTTAAAATTGTTAATATTTTCCACCATTTTCGAAGGTTTGAAGCTTTGGGATTAATATATTTTCGAGAAAATTGAGATTTATATGTGTTAAATTGTTGTTTTAATCATTAGATAATTGTAGTACGTCGAATTCTGAGATCCGAGTTTTTTACAAAATCAAAATCGGAGGTCCGTAAGGGCTTCAATGTTGGAAAACACAGAAAAGTAAATTTTGGGTATTTATCCACGGATTCAGGGACTTAGTGACGAACTGGCCGTGGGAAAAAACTCAGTTATGGGTGACGTCTGTCAACCCTCATGACTTCCGTTATTCCAAACTAAAAGTATCATAACTTGAGATCTGTGACTCTGTTTGAGACGCGATTCAAAGTGTTGGAAAGCTAACACGTGATACTATCTCATGATGATTCCTTAAGAGGCTGAATATGCACTTAATGACGTGAATATACTATTTTACTTAAGGTTTAATGTCAGTGGTTATGTTTCTAGCTGCTGAGTTGGATTTTATGTGTTGTGTTGTCGTGCAATTCATGTTAACTGTTGTTGGGCATGTCTTGGGTGATTAAATTAATTAATGCATGATTACATTAGGTTGTTAAGTGTTAATAATTGATTTAGAAAAATTAGTTGATTGTTATAATTAAATCGATAATGTTATTTGGTGTTGTTATGTGATTAACGATAAAATGATATTTTGTATGCATAAATATGGTTGTATATGGTGTATGAATATTTGAGTTGTGTGTGCTTGTATGTGAATATGCATAATTGTTGTTGTGGTGGTGGTAGTTTGAAGGGGGAACTACGTTGTTGTATGATATTTATGTTTTGATGTTGTTTATGGAACATTGTATGATTAGTTATTGTGATCCTTATATTTGCACAATGAGTTGATTAAATTGACGTCTTGTTTGAAATATAATTTTGTTAAGATGCTAGCATGCTTGTGTTGCACTGTTGATTGATAATTTGCATTTTATGATTTTTGAGTGATGCAATTCATAGAGGGGATACTAGAATTGTCAATGCATTACGTTAGGATCAGAAGAGGGGTCTTAACTTATTGATTTGATGATATGATCATGCATCATAAGATTTGTGTTAAGAGGAATGTCTTCTAGTTCAGAAGATGGAACTACTGGTTTATCCCAAGCTCAAAAGAGGGAGCTCATGGGTTCAAAAGAGAGGACCCGATTCTAGAGAGAAACGAATATTGAGAGTTGGTACCACATGCATATGCATAGAGTTACATAGTCGAGTTGCATATGCATAATTGTTGAGTTGTGATTGATTGATGAGTTTGAGTGTGAGATTGTGGTGAGATATACTGTGAATGAAATTGTGTAGAGGATGTTGTGTTATTATCCTACCTTATAATATATGCCTGTTATTATTATTTGTGATTTCTCACCCCTTCTATTTGAATGTTGCTTTTACATGGGCATCGTACAAATACTTAAGAGTAGAGACTCTACTTTGAGTGGAAGCTAGCTCTTGGAGCTATTTTCATTAGTTTCGTTGTTTTAGTTTTGGTTATGCTCTGATATGTAACACTGGGAAACAATTTTTTTTTGTTTTATGTTGAGGTTTTCTGAGAGACATTGTATGCTCTCGTTTGTTTATGTTTTGGTGTGATGAGAATTTGAAGAAGACTTACGAGTCGATAATTTTAATTATAATATGAAATTTTATTATGGGATTTAAATTGGTGTGTGTGTGTGTGTGTGTTATTTATGATTCTACTGTCATGATATCAAATGAGTTGGATGTCGTGTAAACATCCCAAGTACAAATCAGATGAATTGATGTTATGTAAACATCTTAAATGCAATTGTTTACATTAAAATATTGTGTTGAATGTTCATTTAAACTAAATGTTACATGATCAGCAGGTGTGCGTGTTTCGAGATGTGTAGCATCCCATGTATGAATGTTGTGAAAAATCTATGATTTAATTATATTTATGCGTTGGGGAAATATGATGTTACATTACTGGTATCAAAGTCGGCCGGTCAGTCCGCCCAAGTTGTTATAATGTGTATGTTCTTTTGTATGTCACATGTGTGTGAAAACACTGTCCGTACTCGTTTGTTTTTCTAACCACTGGTTTGCAGGAACAGGTTTGAAACAAATGAGAGAGAAGCTTCCGATTCTCTAGGATGTTTTAGGTGTGGGGAGTTGGTTCAGTGTGCCGTTATTGTAAGGGTACATGTGTGGTTTGAAAGCTTTAAGGCCAGATGAGAGAGTCATATCCGACTCAGTTGCTTAAGAACTATTTGAGGGATTTTTTTAAACTAGGGGAGAGTTGTAATACCCCAAATTCGATTAATTAATTTAATTTAATTATTTATATTTTTATTTAATTAATTGGTGTTTGTTGTGCCTTTAAAAGAAATTTGGTGATTATATGTCTTGTTTGAGTGTAATGGTAATGGTAGGGTGTGGTGAGAATATAAGTGTTTGGTAGAATAATTAGAAAATAACTAGAATATCAGTATTTTTAATTTATATTAGAAATAAATAAAAATAGAAATTTATGGCTTTATATTATAAATTATTTAATTAATTATATAATAGAGAAAATAGGACTTTGTAGAGAAATAAGAGACAATTAGGGTATTTAGAAGAATAAGTTGGGGGTAGTAAAGGAAATACCTAAATGGAGAATTAAGTTTTATTTGTAAATAATAGATTGTATGGAAAATTAAATTTATTACTAATATGAATTTAATAATTAAATTAGAAAAATAGAATAATATGAGTTTGAGGTGATAGTATGAATTAAAAGTGTTGAGGGATAATGAGTAATTAAAAAGAATTGTGTAGAAAATCATAAGTATATATTCTAAAGGGTGAGAGAGAGTTAGGTTTTATCCAATTCTTAGAGTACTTGAGAAAGAGGCAATAGGAGAACCCTAGAGCTAGAAGAGGAGAGAAAAATCATTGAAGAAGAGCTTGCTTATTGGAATTCTAAGGTAAGGGGGAAGATATCTTTCAACAGGGCTTATGCATGAGGGGTAGGATAGAGGGATCCTTAACCTCTAATAGGGCATTGAGTTGTTCATGAAATTTTGAGTTTCTATTGTATTATGATATTATGATATTATGATGTTGTTTGGCTGAACTGATGTGTATTTTCATGTATAATTTGGTATGTGATTACTATTCAGAAATTGTTAATATTTTCCACCATTGTATAAGGTTTGAAGTTTTGGGGTTAATATGTTTTCGAAAAAATTGAGAATTATATGTGTTAAATTGTTTTTTTGATCATTAGATAATTGCATTACGCCAAATTCTGAGATTAGAGTTTTTTACATAATCGAAATCGAAGGCCTGAAAAGGCTTCTTTGGTGAAAAACACAGAAAAGTAAATTTTGGGTATTTACCCATGAATTATGGGACTTAGTGACAAAATGACAATGAAAAAAAACAGTTTGGAGTGACGTCCGTCAAACCTATCATAACTTGGGATCTGTAACTTCGTTTGCGATGCGGTTCAACGCGTCGGAAAGATAACGTGTAGTACTATCTCATGGTGATGCCTTAAGAAGCTGAATATGCACTTAATTATGTGAATATACTATTTTACTTAAGATGTAATGTCAGTGGTTGTGTTTCTAGCTGTTGAGTTGGATTTTATGTGTTGTGTGTTCGTGTAATTCATGTTAGCTGGTGTTGGCCATGTTTCAGGTGACTTAAATTAATTAATATAATTGATATACAAAAGTTATTTAATTGTTATAGTTAAATCGATGATGCTATTTGGTGTTGTTATATGACTAACGAAAGATGATGTTTTATATGCATAAATTTGGTTGTATATGATGTATGAATATTTGAGTTGTGTGATGCTTGTATATGGATATGCATAAATGTTGTGGTGGTGGTGGTAGTTCGAATGGGGAACTATGTTGTTGTATGTTATTTATGTTTTGATGTTGTTTACGGAACATCATATGATTAATTATTATGATTCTTATGTTTGCACAATGAGTTTATTAATTGATGTGTTGTTTGAAATATAATTCTGTTGAGATGAATTACTAGCATGTTTGTATTGCACTGTTGATTAATAATGTGCATTTTGGTGTGATGTAATCCAGAAAGGGGATTACTAGAGTTGTCAATGCATTATGTTAGGCTCAGAAGAGGGGTCTTAACTCGTTGATTTGATGATATGATCATGCATCAAAAGAGTTGCGTCATGAGGCATATCTTCTAGTTCAGAAGAGGGGACTGGTGGCTTGTCCCAAACTCAGAGAGGGGGCTTAGAGCTCAGAATAGTGGGCTCATGGGTTCATAAAAGAGGACCCGATTCTAGGGAGAACCAAATATTGAGTTGGTACCACATGCATATGCATAGAGTTACATATCAAGTTGCATTGCATAATGAGTTATATGCAGAATTGTTGAGTTGTGATTGATTGATGATTTTGGATGTGAGATTGTGATGAGATATACTATGAATGAAATTGTATAGAGGATGGTGTATTATTATCCTACCTTGAAGTATATGCCTATTATAATTGTTTGTGATTTCCCACCCCTTCTGTTTAAATGTTGTTTTACTTGGGCATTATGCAGATACCCAAGAGTAGAGACACTGTTGTGAGAGGAAGCTAGCTCCTGGAGCTATTTTCTTTAGTTTCGTTGTTTTAGTTTTGGTTGTACTCTGATATGTAACACTGTGGAACGATTTTCTTTGTTTTATGTTGAGATTTTCTGAGAGACAATGTATGCTCTCGTATGATTATGTTTTTGTGTGATGAGCATTTGGAGAAGGTTTACGAGTCAATGATTTTAATTATAATATGAAGTTTTATTATGGGATTTAAATTGGTGTGTGTGTGTGTGTGTGTGTGTTATTTATGATTTCGCTGCCATGATATCAGATGAGTTGGATGTCGTGTAAACATCTCAAGTACAGATCAAATGAATCGATGTCGTATAAACATCCTAAGTGCAATTGTGTGCATTAAAATATTGTGTTGCATATTTATTTAAATTAAGTGTTACATGATCAACAAGTGTGTGTGTGTGTGTGTTTTGAGATGTGTAGCATCTTATGTGTGAGTGTTGTGAAAAATATCTGATTTAATTATATTTATGCGTTGGGGAAATAGAGTGTTACAATAACCTTGTTGTGATATTCATCTAGACCATTAACAATGGTCTTCAATTGAGACGAACTTGGTTTTTGGTTTAAGATCATAAATGTTGGAAGAATTATCTCATTGTTGAGCTGGAAAATAAGGTTATGTTTTCTAAGATAACACATTTTGGTATGCCAAACTTGGAAAATTAAGGGTCTTTGTCATAATATTTGACATCGTCTCTATTTTTATCCACTTAGTGAAGTAACCTACAAACATGAATTTTAATTGTCGATGAGCCAATGTGAATGGTACAAGAATTTCAACTCCCCACATGTGGAATGGCCACAACAAGTTAACTTGATAGAGAACCTTAGTTGGGGCGTGTCAATGGTCCAAAAATCATTGGCACTTTTCGCATTTGTTAACGAAGTCTTCGACATCTCTCAGCTAAGTGGGTTAATAGTATCCGTCATTCAATAGCTTGTTTTCGAATTTTCTTCCACCAATATGGCTTCCACATACGCCTTTATGCATATAACTTTTTAATTCATCTCGTCTCTTCTTCAAATAAGGGAAAGGGATCACATGTTAAGTAATGGAATATGGGCATCATCCAACCATTTTTATATGCTTTGTCGACGATATTAACTTCGACAACTTCAGTATTAAGAGCACATTGTTTCATGTATTACTGAATTGTTGGCCTTGCAAACACCAGATTAATATAAACATCAATTCCGCGGTTTTTTAAAATGAAAATTGAGAATCCACCTAACTAACTGAATTTTCATTGGTTCTGCTCAGTTACCGGATTGGAAGAGATCAATATCTTTTATTTGAGTTGGTTTGAATTTTCAATTTGAACGATTTTGTTAGATCCACTTCCATCCCTACTAACATATGTTATAGCTACATGTTAAGAATTTTAGAATTAAATTTTTATTCTAAGAAACAAATTTTATTTTATTTTAAATTAAATAAAAAATATTTCTATATTTAATTTTTTAACATGCGTCTTAAAGACGGTGATGAGAATTAACCGAAAATTTACTAAAAAAATTAGACCTATTATTTAAAATTAAAGCATGTATCATAGATACATTCTTTTTTGTTAACAAGATTTATTTTAAGTCTAATGCAAAAAATTTCTAACTTTTGTTTTATTAATTGTTGATATATAAATATCAATAATTTGTTTATACAAGGAAATGCAAAAAAATAAGATGATGTTAATAATTAGATTTTGGATTAATAATTTAAATAAAATATATTACTTGAGCTATCTCATCCACACACTTACAAGTTTTGTTTGAAACTATTAAAATATAGTTTTTGATAGAATATTATGTAAAATGATTCTATTTAGTGAGATAAAGTTGTTACTATATTTATTAATTTATAGAAGTTTTAAAATTTTAAATTTTTAATATTTAATCTGTTTAAATAAATAATATTTTTTAACTTTAAAAATAAATAAATTAGGTTGAACAGAATTTTAAATCGGCGGATCATATCCATATGTCCATCCAACGCCTAGTCTGAGTTTCTATCAGTCTAAAATCATTATCAGTACCTTGTGCATATGCTTTATTTGGCGGTAAACAACTTTTAAGCAACAATTTTATTAGTTTGATTTCCATTTACTTAACCTACAAAAGGCTCCATGTGGGCTCTAATTTTTAAACAATTGGCTGCAAGTGGTCCCTATAAACCACGACTATGGTTCCCTAATAAGAAACAACATCTATTGGTTTCCATTAAAAACTGATGAAGAAAACTGTACTTGGTGTCCTTTGTAATTTCAAACCTTGTTGTGTTTATAGTGACCACATGACTTTCGCTTGCATTATTAATAACTCTGTTTATTTTTTAGAAAAAATACATAATTTAAAGCTATTACAGTGCCTAGTTCTTCGCTCCTGACAACCTTAATGTAACTCACCAAGATCTCGTTTTGTTAGTTAATTTTTTATGGCTCATTTATGAGGAGAGGCAAAGCATGGTATGGTACTCATGTGCTTAACAAACTTGAGTTTGTATTATCCGTAAACACATTAACCCGTTGCCAATTTCCTTAGGAATCTACTAGAGCATAGTGCAGAGTGATCAATCATCAAAATCAGAAACAGTGGAATCCATTATGTAGATCTCATGATCAAAATCAGAAGCAGTGGAATGCATTATGTAGATCTCATGCGTGTAAGCCATGCACACGTAAAAGCTTCATCACATCACATGGATGAATGTATTCAAGCATGCATAAAAACTATATATCCTAGTATGAGTGTTGTTATCATTAACTTCATAATCAAAAGTGAAATGAACTTCACAAAAGACATTTCCATTATGATATTGTTCACCTCGTGTCGGTTCCTTCCGCCCTTTAATAATCTAACTGTTCTAACTTAATTCAGTTACACTCCATCTCCATTGGTGTAATTGCTTTTTCTTTCTTGAACGATCATGGTTGCATTCATAGAACCTCAGCAAATTTCATCATCTGTTGAGAACTTCTCGACAAATATATCGATAGTGTCGTAGTAATAAAATATCAAATCTACATAGACTGCTTTTTAACAAGACAAAAAGTGTGCAATGCATTCATACAGAATTATGAAAGCGGTCATGTTGTGTATATAATCCTCTATTTCTCTATTGTTTATGTTTGATGTCTTACATGAATAATCTAATCACTATAATCCAACGACGAATTAATAAAACTGCTATAACCAATCCCTTGTGATATAGCTCACTAATCACTACTCGGAGCTTCCTATCCCTACCTAGTCCACTAACGTAAGTAGGATTAGGCGACGCAACCGAGTGTTAATTCACTAACCACTACTCGGGGTTTCCGATTCCTATTTAACCAACGTAAACATGACAATTGCCCTAGGTCCAACACATAGACTAATGGTTAACATTCCCTATGTGCCCAAAATTAGATTAAAAGAGTATTCACATAAAAAAAATATTACGAATAAGAAATAATAGAATAGAATTATATATTAAAGCATTCATGCAAAGTCAAATCAACATATTGCCCAACAATATTGAAATAGGTTCATCAAAACACAACCTAAACTAGAGGAGTTTAGCTACTCATAATTCAAAATACAATACCAAAAATAATTGAGGAGAATTGCATATAAGATCCCTTAAATGATTGACCTCCAATGACTCTAAATGCTCTCAAAAACCACTTTTGATGCTGCAAAATCGCACTCTTTATACCAAAATATGTAATTCTTGTGAAAGTGGAGAAAATCCCCTTTAATAGCCTTCAGAATGGACCAGAACATGTCAGAAAAGTCTATAAAAAGTAGCCATCGCGCGCGTGATGACCTGCATCACGCACGCGATGCAACCTTTATGTCCCTATCGCGCGTGCGATGTTGCGCATGATTATTCCAGTGGATGCACACTTTTGCTCCCTTTACACCTGATATTTCACTAAGTCCAATTTCTTCATACTTAGCTATTTTTTCCTCATTATTTGGTTTTCTTTCTTTATTTTTTCTTCTCTTTAACTTGTTTTGATCTATTTCTTTGGCCGAATTCATGCAATGACGGACTGTCATCACAACCCCAAACTTGAATGGTTGCTTGCCCTCAAGTAACTTGTCTACAACTGCACATTTCAACAGAAAATAAGTCGCACAACAACAATTGAACATCACCCTATAATTTTTCTTTAGCGATCATTCTAGCTTCCAAATCTCATCTTCCAAATTTGGAAAACGTCCTCAAACTTTGACGAGTACTCAACATGTCTCTCATCTCACTTTGACTCACTCAATGGATAACGTCATCTCTCAATCAACATGCAAAATCGTTTATGCTTAGCTTGATCATGGTCTAATATAATTCATCAAAGAAATCAAACCACACATATTTTAGGACTTTTTAGATTATATCTTTGTTTATGTTCAGGTAGGATACTTTTGGGAAAGTAGGTTTAAACCTTTGGAGTTAGGTACCTAGTTCTCTTTCTATCATCATACCCCTTTGTTCCTTCTTGATGGTACTAGAGACTTTTCTATCGTGGTCCTTATTATGCTTAACCTTCTTTTACTTTTTTTTAAGTGTCTTTTTCCATTTCTTATTTTTTTCATGATTTTTGAATTTTGACCAATTTTCTCTAGTACCCCAATCCCAAACTTAAAATTTTGTTCACTTCCAAAAGCAACCCCAAACTTAATATTTTTCATACCACTTAAGAACTCAAATTCTACCTAACTCCAAATATAGGGTGGAAAGATAATTTCTTTCAAGTCATACGGCTAAAAGTTAAGGCTAACTCACCAAAAGAAAGGCTAAGCTCAAATTGGTTGGCAACAAATATACCTATTACTACAGGATGATTTAAAAAGACTCAAAGTTATAAACAAACAACTGTCTTAGTGTGTGTTAATCAATTAAGACAAATTTAATCGGAAATAGTTCAAATCAGATAAAACAATAATGCATGAATACACTCAATAAGAAAGAATAATGAATAACGAAATTTATTTGGCTCAAACCTTACTAGTTGAGGTATCTGAATGTTGAGTACAAGTCCTTTGATTCCTTTTTCATCATTTTCCTTCAAGTTGTAAGTCACTTTCCTAATGATCAAGTTTCCTCATATGATACTTTTGGTTTATTTGTTCAATGCTACGAGTGCAAATTTTGTAAATCTGAAAGAAACAACAACTACAAACTTGTTTCATTAAAGATAAACATAAATCTATTGGTAGAAAGGGGGACTAAGTATTGTAGATAATACTCTTGATTCACTTGAGATATTGACTTGTTGGGCGTAAAAGAGAATCGCAAAAATTAATATAAATTTAGAAAATTTCAAATTAACATGTCATTAGAGTGTAAAAAGTCTTGCACGTCTTGCATAGTGTTGTTGAAGTCTTGGTTCTGTTTTGTCCCCTCTGCCCTCGTTTGATTGATGATGATGCTCAAGAGGAGCGGCTTAGCTTTGGACTCATTGCTTGAAACAACAACAACAACAACACTATAAAGTGCGAAGAGATTAAAATAATAGGATTAGAGAGAGTTTTTAGTGTCCCTTTCTTCTTTCACTCCCTTTCTCAAGTCTTTGTCATACTGCTCCTAAATGTGACATGCTACAAAACAAAAATAATTAATTGAAATAAAATGAAATAAAAACTTATCTGATTGGTTGCCTCCTTTTAAGCGCTTCTTTAAGGTCCTAAGCTTGACCTTTCAATTTTTGGGTTAGGGCGACATATATGACACGAAAAATACATCATTCTTCTTTTTTCTTTTGTTTAGTAGGAATTCCATTACTTTCAAGAATTGAAGGTTTTTCTTCCATATTCTCATCCAATACTTCATCTATTTCTCCTTTTTTATCAGCCCTGTTGTTAGGTATAAGACTATTCTTTTATTGAAGATCTTGTAGCTGTATATCTAAGTCTAAACGAATTATTGAAATTAGAGATTCCTCCAGAATGATACAATGTTCATCTTACATTCTTGCTCTTATCCCACATGTCTTTCTCACCTCTGTTGCTTCTATTTTTGCTTCTATATCTTTAACAGGTGTTGTGCATTTTCCTTCTTATTTCTCTTTTTCAACTCCTTCTTCATTGACTACCTCACAATCCTGTCTAATTTCTCTTTCAATTTCTACATCTCTAGCACTATCTAACATATTTTAATAGAACTCCCCACTAGATATCAGTTTTAATGTTAATTGGCTAGATATTTGACCAAGTTGCATCTCTAAATTCTCGAAGAATGTTTCCATGTTACTTCACATAGTTTTTTTATGCATGTTGATTTTCTCGAAATTGTGTTGAGTCATCTTTATATACTGAGTCAAAGTTTCTTCAAGCTGAAATAGTGAATCCTCCTCCAATGAATTATCAGTGTAAGGCTCTGGCTCTGAATGATTTCTCGCATTTTGTTGAATTAGAGTTTTTGCTGGAAGTTCCTTTGAATGATATTTAAACTTCTTCAAGGTAGCATAAATGTCATCTTGCATTACTGTCTTGACCTTGCATACAAACAAAAAGAAAAATACCTTAGCAGCATTGTACTAGATACAAAAAAAATTTAAAAATAAAATTAAAAAGTGAAAGAATAGGAAAGAAAATTTAAGAAGAAAGAAAAATAACTAATAATAAAAAAGTATTTACAATTGAAAACAAAAATAAATAAATAAATAAAATTAAACGTTGCACAAGCGTCTCCTTGTTAAAATTACCAACAGTCCCCAGCAACGACGCCAAAAACATGATAACTTCTCTGCAAGAGTACCAATATTGTCACAATAATAAAATATCGAATCCACATGGTATGCTTTTTAACAAGGCAAAAAGTGTGCAATGTGTAGAAAATAGTAAATGGTAGGGTTTTAGATTTCAAAGCGAAAATAAACAGTGTTCAGACAGAATTATGGAAGCGGTTTAGTTGTGTATAGAATCCCTTATTTCTCTATTATTGATGTTTGATGCCTTACATGAATAATGTCATCACTATAATCACACAACGAATTAACAAAAGCTCTATAACCAATCCCTTGCGATATATCTCAGTAATCACTACTTTGAGCTTCTTATCCCTAGTCCACTAGCGTAAGTAGGATTAGGCGATGCAACAAAGCATTAATTCACTAGCCACTACTCGGGGTTTCCCATTCCTAGTTAACCAGCGTAATCATGACAATTTCCCTAGGTCCAAAACATAGACTAATGGTCAGTATTCCCTATGTGCCCAAAATTAGATTAAAAGAGTATCTCACATAAAAAGCATTACGAACAAGAAACAAGTAAATTGAATTATAGATTAAAGCATTCATGCAATGTCAAATCAATATATTGCCCAAAAATATTGAAATAGGTTCATCAAAACACAACCTAAACTAGAGAAGTTTAACTACTCATAACTCAAAATACAATACCAAAAAAATTGAGGAGAATTGCATATAAGATCCCTTAAAGGATTGACCTTCAATGGCCCCAATGCTCTCAAAAGCCACTTATGATGTTGCAAAATCATACTCTCTATGCCAAAATCCGTAACCCTTGAGAAAGTGAAGAAAATTACCTTTAATAGCATTTATAATGGAGCAGAACACACCAAAAAAGCTCATAAAAAGGAGCCTCGCACGTGTGATGACATGCATCGCGCGTGTGATATAACCATCATGTCCCTATCGTACGCCTGATGTTGCATGTGATTATTCCAATGGTTGCACGCTTTTGCTCCCTTTTTCACGTGATATTTACTAAGTCCAATTTATTCATGCTTATCTATTTTGTCCTCATTATTTGGTCTTTCTTCTTCATTTTTTATCCTCTTTAACTTGTTTTTATATGTTTCTTTGGCCGAATTCATGCAATGACAGACTGTCATCACCTGCAACAACGGTGGCGTAACTTTAGAATCTTGCATTTCCTGCGTCAGAATATTCTTCTTCACATCACTTCGGTCCCAGTCTCTCAATCAAATTTCAAGAAAATAATTATTTGTTGTGGAATCAACAAGTTAAGAGTGTCATACTTGCCAAAGATTTCACAAAATAGTGTCGAATCCTTGCATACCTCTAAAATTCAAAACCATGCAAGATCAAGATGAAAACAAAGCATCTGAAAACAAAGATCAAGATCTCACAATCTCTAAGCTTCTATCAACCATCTTAAAATTCATGCTACCTAGAGTACTCTGCTGCAAACACACGTTTGAAGTGTGGGACAAGATCCATAAGTACTTCAATGCACACATGAAGGCTCGAGTGAGGCAACTTCGAGTTAAACTCAAGTCATTCAAGAAATGTAACAACTGAATCACTGAATATGGTCTTCGTGTCAAAATTATTGTAAACTCGTTACTGGCAGTTGGTGATGTTGTTTCGGAACAAGATTAAATAGACTCAATACTTAATAGATTACCTAAATAATATAATCCATTTGTGATGCAAATGTATGGTACAATGGGGTATTTTTCTCTCTATGATGTTGAGGTGCT
This sequence comes from Lathyrus oleraceus, assembly GCF_024323335.1. Classification (NCBI taxonomy): domain Eukaryota; kingdom Viridiplantae; phylum Streptophyta; class Magnoliopsida; order Fabales; family Fabaceae; genus Lathyrus; species Lathyrus oleraceus. The sequence continues at coordinate 362,771,682 of NC_066585.1, read as the reverse complement.
TCTCTATGTGCACGAAGCGCAACTGGACAAGTTTTGGCAAGAACTAACTATAGCAACTATGTCAGTAAATATGGCTCATGCAAATCATCAAACATGTGGTGTACGTGATCAACATACAAATTCCAATGGAAAAGGTTGCGTATCTCGTGGAAGATGGCGTGGTAGAGGGCGTATCTGAAGGTGTGAAAAACACAAGAAATGGGGGTTTGAATTGAGTTTTACAATCAAAAGCTTTTTCCAAAACAATAATACCACTTACAAGTTAATAAAAAAGAGATAAAAACACAAGTATTTTTTATCCTGGTTTGCTTGAAACTCAAAGCTACTCCAGTCCACCCGCCAAGGTGATTTTGCCTTATACACAAGTACTGAATCCACTATAATCAACAGATTACAATAATCGCAAAGAATAACCTTCTTTGTCTTCTCAAGGATCCTACTATACCTTAGTCTCCTTAAGGACTCACAAAAAACAACCCTCTTTGTCTTCTCAAGGATAACATCCCTAAGGAATCAAACAAACAGTTTGAAAAATATTTTGCATGTTACAAGATACTTCTATACAAGTAGGTTTTACACAAATGAATAACAAACACTTAAAGAAAAACTGTGCACAAAAGAATGATAGTTTTTCACAAAGAAATAGACTTGTCAAAATATTGTGTTACCAATATTTTCTTCAAGTCTCCACGTCTCACTTATATAGCATAAGAAGAAGACAATTGGTGGACCAAATGGGAAAAGCTCATAGAGCGGATGTCCATTGTTGGATGGGAGAGGAGTGATATTGCTTACTGACCTTCGCCCATAAAATCAGTGACAAGTGTGATGTATAGTATTGTCCTTGCCCACAAAATCAGGTAGTGGAAAGGATGTTCGATTTTTATTTTGTACTATTTGACCATGTTCCCATTTGATCTTATATTCAAGTTCATTGGCTTCTAACGAAAGCTGATGAAGCATGGAATGAAGAAACATAAAGCTGGATTCAGAAACTTCATAATCTTTGGTGTTTCATGCAGACGACTTTTAGATTCTGACTCAAACTTCCTCAGAATCTTACCAATGTTAGGAGAGGATTTTGGTGGTTTGGGGTAGCTAATGGTGAGGTTAATTTTAGATTCATCAAAATCAGGACCATAGACTGATGGAAATGATGGAAAAATAATATAAGATGATTCATGGTCAGATGATATTGGTTCGGGTTCAAAGTTGAACATACCCTCAGGAGTTTCGTCAGACATATGGCCATCAGAAACTCTTGAAGGAGATCTTCTGGGAGTTGTGATATTTGAGATTAGTTGGTTGGGGAGCTGAAACACATGGTGGTGGAGTGGGTGAAGCTTGTAACTGTGAAGGAGATGGTAGTGATTGTATCTGTTGTTATTATTGTGACAAAGGTTCGGAAACTAAAGGAGTTTTTGTGGTAGATTTTATAGTGGGTGATTTAAGAGGTGGTGGAAGTAAGATAGGTTCGAAAATAATGGGTTAAGGTGAAGGAGGTGGTTGGATTGGTAAGATCCTTTTGGAAATAACAGAATCAAAATTAATTAGAGTGCTAGTTGTAGAAAGCTTACCAGATGCAGTGTTAGAAGCTCTTGAAGAGTGTTGGACATCTCCAGAAGTATCCTTCAGAAGCATGGCTTTCTGACGCTCACTGAGAGGCACCTCGCTTCATCCATAAAGACAACAACTTTCTTCTTCTTCTTCTTATGAGGCCTTGAATATCCTTCTCCTCTGGATTCCTTCTTCCTCTTCCCGTGAACATCTGGATAGGTCTCAGGTAGATTGAAGGGATCCACCATTGGGTCAATTCCATCCTTCAGACAACTTTCAAGATATGCCATAAGAACCTCTGGAGGATCAATCTTAGTGAAGATTGGGTAGTTGTCAATTGGAGTCCTTGTTCCACAGATATCATCCTTAGAAAGAATGAAATTTGGCCTTTAAATTCTAGAAATGAGACCCATACTCTTCAGATTCTTCCCCCAAAATACCTTTCCAGCATCCTTCACAAGTTCATCGGTCAATCCACTAACCAGAAGGTCATCTACTAGACCACTCTCAACGAGAATATTAGAAATCAGCCTTCCACTGGGGATGAACTTGCTTTTATTCTTCTTCGAAGATCCACTAGTTCTGGATTCTCAGATAGAATCCCTCATGAACTTGAACAAGATTGAGGGAAGTCCCAGCTTGAGACCCTTCTCCAGAAAGAACAGCATGAACTTCTGACGAGTGTTGATGTAGTCAGAACTGTTGGTGTTAGGCCTGTGATGAATGCAACCAAGAATTAATTTGAACCAAACTCTTAGGTGTCTTATCAAATCCTTAGCACTGGGACGTTTATTATCCTCAAGGTTTGTTCCACTTTTGAAGATAACTGGAGTGATAGCAACTTCTCTCCTATCATTAATCTTGGCATTGTGAATTCTTTTTCCTTTTCCATCGTGACAGATTAAATCAACAATGGATTTTTCAGTTATGACAATTTTCCTGTTCATGACGTAGGAAGTAATTGTTTCTTTCTCAACAGTGGCGTGCACCCATAATTGCTTTACCATAATTGGATACACAGGGCTAGTTAGTCTCTCAAATAAGGTTTTCCAACCTTGAGGTTCCAGAGTGTCAGAGAAATCAAAACCATTTTCTTTCAAGTTCTTGAAGTCAACAATGGTTTCGCAGAGCACTGTTAACTCGTTGATTGGAATGTGTAAAGTTAATTCTGGTATCCCTTCCATGATGGGATTATTTTCATCAGCCATTGATCGACTGGGATAGATTTGTTGTTAAGCAGCCATTGAAGAAGATGATGAAGATGAAGAACAGTTGCAGAGAGGGTTGTTTTTGGTTTGAAAGATGAAAGTATGGAAGTATAGTGCATGTGGTGTGAAAATGTGAGTGAAGTGGGTTTATATAGAAAATTTTGCAATTATGACAAAATGTAAATTCACAGACATAGGGGGAAGCACAAGGGTTTAACCTAATTCCAAGAATTATGAAACCCAATGTGTCATGCTTTTATTACGCATGCTTAGAAAGTGGGGCAACTGTCACCACTTAGAACCACATGAAATCAAACGAGATGACAACCATTTAATGCAACAATAGTTCAGAATCAAGAATAAAAATTGATAAGATTGCTTCTGATCAGAACCTTTCTGATTCATGAAAACTTCCCTACTTCAGAAAGCTCATGTTTCAGAGTCAACAAAAACATTCTCAGAATCTAATCTAGAGTTCTGAGTACTTTAAACATTATGAAATACATATTTTAATTCTGGACATAAATTCATAAATAAGTTTTTTAGAATGAACACAAATCTATCTTCAGCAAGGGGTTTTGTTAAGATATCATCCCATTGAAGGTCTGTATCAAAAAAATTAAATGAAAAATACCCTTCTGAATATAGCCACGTAAAAAGTGATGTTTAATTTCAATATGCTTAGCCCTAGAATGAAAGATAGGATTCTTAGATAAACAAATAGCAAAAGTATTATCACAGAGAATAAGAATGTTACTATCAGATATTTGATAATCTTCCAGCTGACTCTTCATCCAGAGTATCTGAGTGCTGCATCCAGAAGCTGCAATATATTCAGCTTCGACTGTTGAAAGCGCAATTGTTGACTATCTCTTGCTGGACCATGAGATCAGGTTATCTCCCAGAATAGTCAGCATCACAATAGCCTACTAATTTGCATTCACTTGATTTTCTATAAAACAAACTAAGGTTAGTAGTACCTTTCAGATACATAAAGATTCTCTTAACAACAATTAAGTGAGTTTCCCTAGGATCTGATTAGAAGGGAGCACATAAGTAGACACTGAATAAGATATCAGGTCTAGAAGTGGTTAGATATAAAAGAGATCTTATCATACCTCTGAAAAGCTTCTGATTTACCTTACTGCTTACCTCTTCTTTCTCCAGAATACATGTAGGATGAATTGGAATCTTTGCTAGCTTACATTCTGATAAGTTAAACTTCTTCAGAAGTTCCTTTGTATATTTGCTCTTATGAATGTACGTTCCTTCTGAACGTTGTTCAATCTGAATTCCCAGAAAGAATTTGGATTCTCCCATCAGGCTCATTTCAAATTCTGCCTGCATTGACTTAGCAAAATCCTTGCACAATGACGCATTAGTAGAACAAAAAATAATATCATTAACATAAATTTGTACAACCAGAATATCATTCTTAAAGGTTTTTCAAAAGAGAGTTGTGTCTAATTTCCCCCTGATAAAATTATTTTCCTAAAGAAAGTTACTTAGTCTATCATACCAAGCACTGGGAGCTTGCTTCAGACCATATAACAATTTTTTCAGTTTAAAAACAAAGTCAAGATTTTGAGAACTTTCAAAACCAGGAGGTTGATGCACATATACTTCTTCAAAAATATATCCATTTAAGAATGCACTCTTAACATCCATCTGATAAAGGATGATGTTTTGAGTTACTGCAAATGAAATTAAAAGACAAATAGACTCTAACCTGGCAATTGGAGAAAAGGTTTTTGTAAATTTTATACCTACTTGCTGACTATAAGCTTGTGCTACCAATATAGCCTTATTTATGACAACCTCACCTTTCTCATTCAGCTTATTTCTGAAGACCCATCTGGTTCCAATGAGACGGGAACCCTTTGGTTTCTGAACAAGATCCCAAACATCATTTCTGGTGAATTGATTCAGTTCTTCTTGCATAGCCAGAATCCATTCATTATCCAGAAGAGCTTCATTAATATATGTGGGTTCTATCAGAGATATCAAACCTAGAAGAGTCTCTTTAAAAGGTTTGAATGAAGATCTTGTTATGACTAGAGAATTTTTATCTCACATAATCAGTTCTTCAGAATTAGAGGTTCTTGATCTACTCTTCTTCTGATAAGTTGGATCACTGATTGCTTCTGGTTGAGTTGTTTCTTCAGATTCTTTATCGTTGTCTTCTGAGTCTTTTTCTCCAGAATCAGTAGCATTGGATTCTGAAAGATTGATCTTCTGATCTACAAATTTCTTAACTAGCTTTGACTTTTCAGGGTCAAGCTTATGATTGAATCTAACATGAATTGATTCCTCAACAACTAGTGTTTATGTGTTAAATATTTTATAGCCTTTAGAGCGTTCAAAATATCTTAACAATAAACACTTATGTGCTTTAGAATCAAACTTTCCAAGATTCATTTTAGTGTTTAACATAAAACATTCACATCCAAAAGGGTGAAAGTAAGAAATGTTGGGCTTTCTGTTCTTCCATAATTCATAAGGAGTCTTACCCAGAATATGTCTGATAGAAATCATGTTCTGAATATAACAAGTTGTGTTAACTACTTCTGCCTTGTAACACCCACATATAACTAGAATACACATTATACATAGTGTAATACTGGTACTGAAATACATAAGCGCCTAGTGGCAACAGTGTACATATTTACATGCCCAAAAGAAAACACTACATGGTACAAAACGTACACAAAAGTGCCCAAAATAAAACTAGGAGCTAGATCATTATGGAATGATCTGAAAAATATCTACACAATGGAGAAGCCATCCAAAACATCAGGTAAGCAAGACATCACTCTATCTTGTCCTTACCCTTCGCCTTCTCAAAACTACTTGAAAAATAATCAACAACATGGGGTGAGATCATAATCCCAATGGGTTCCCTATCTTATGGATACACTCGGCTCTACAGGGTTTTCTAATCAATATCCAACTTAAGCCAACAAGGGAAGCAAGACTTGAGTGATGAGGAACTAGATCGCAATGTATTGCAACATGCTCCTGAGTTCTCGCAACTCAAAATAAGATCACTATTCGGATTCACGAAACATCAATCCCTGAGCGGACCTATGTCTAGGGCAAGCCCAATTCATGTATGCTCGTATGATTCGACTTTCGCGGTGGATATCGGGTCCTCTATGAGTTCCAAACTAAATTCAAGTGACCGTCACCCATATGGGAATCTAACCCACTTAGGGTATCTTTCACCGTATAGGACTCTAACCCACTTAGGTGTCCACCTTTCCCCCATGTCCGCCATGGTTAAGGCTTAAACCCAATTGAGGCACGATTCATTGGTATCACATCCTATTGCTTACTCATCTAAGCATATCAAATAGGGATGTGCACCACCAAGGGAAAAACATTATGAATACATGATCGGTTCCACAAAGTATAACTAGATTCACCAATCACTGGTGACTTCATTCACCAACATACAAGTAATGTCTCACTCTCAACTATGGCAACCATTCATTTACGACTTCGATATAAGCATCGTACGAGTGAATGCCGCCTTCTAATGTTATCTAAGATATAAGTCTAACTTATGGCCTAATACTAATCACTAGGTTAACACACTAGATTCAATATGTAATTCTCACATTCAACATTGATTCAACACAAGTATAACATCACAAATGATTACTGGTTGATGAAATGCACTTAGAGACATTAAAGAAACGAATTTTGAAATTTTTGGTATAAGCCAATCGATTGGTTGGGGAAGCCCAATCAATTGGTACCTCTCACATTTCTGTTTTTCAAATAATTCAGAGGATCAATCGATTGATCCCCAGTGTCAATCGATTGGTACCTGAAAAATTTCCAGTTTTCCAAAATAGAAAGTTTGTGCAATCGATTGGAGTCCCCTGTCAATCGATTGGTCCTGCTAAAATTTCCTTTTTTTCAAAGCAGAAAGTTTGTGTAACCGATTGGTACTAAGGACCAATTGAATGGTCCCAACCGATTTCCACTTTTTCACACACAAAACTCCATTTCCTCTGCACCACAAATGGTCTTCAACCTGCATAATGTTTGCTTCACTTCTAACTACCAATCTCTTGACATGAACATAATAACACATCAACAAACTTCCAAACAACAACCACATTATTATATTACAAGAATCCAATAAATGCAAGAACACACATAGAGACAACATCAATGAAAATTCACATGATTCATAGAGAAACTAATCATAATATCATCTATCTTGCTATAAATTCCAAGATTCATCAACCCTAACTTCTAAATCTAGAGTTCTACCTAGAACCCACCTTAAGAATGGAAGAGGAGGTTGAAGAAGATGATGAGATGATATGGTGATGAAGTGATGATGATAGATTCCAAGCTTTCCTTCCTCCTTCTTCTCTCTACTAGCTTGTTTCCTCTTATTCTCTTGAGCTTCTTCTCCCTTCCACTAGCTTGTCTGATACATAGAGAAAATGAAGTGGTACAAGGGTAGTTGGTAAGAGACCACTAGTGAGAACATGTGGACAACAAGTCATGAAACATTGTGTGGTTAGAACGTGGGTAGGAGTAGTAGAAAGAATATATTGAGTGATACCACACTTAGATAACTTTTCTACCAGAGCAATTGACCCATTATTAGTGTTACCAAAATGTACCAATTAATAAAAGGTTAGTCCCAGTTAATATTAATTAAGTCAATCTAAATTCACTATTTACTCTATTTATCCCAACTGATAACATTTAGAGCATATAAGAACTCAATTGATCTCAATTAATAGGAATTTGAGTGTTTAAGGAAATACGGGGTATTACATCCTCCCCCCCTTAAATAAAAATTCGTCCCTAAATTTAAATATTATCTGGAAGAGATGAGGGTAAACTTCTCGCATTTCCAACTCCAGTTCCCAGGTAGCATCGCCCGGATGTGATTTGTCCCACTGAACCTTAACAAGAGGGATCTCCTTATTCCTCAATACCTTAACTTCCCATCCTGCAATACGACTTGGTAGAGGTTCAAAAGTTAGGTCTGCTTCTACTCCTATTGAATCTAGAAGAATAGGCTGAAGAGAATCTGGAATGAACTTTCGAAGTTAAGATACGTGAAAAACGTCATGCATTTCTAATAGAGAAGGTGGTAAGGCTAATTTGTAGGGTACTTATGCAATCCTCTCTATAATCTGGTATGGCCCTACGTATCTCAGACTTAGCTTCTGTGACTTAAACGGTACCTTTAGTCTCAATCTTGGAGTCTCCTTCAGAACTACATGATCACCTTCATCAAATTCCAATGGTCTTCTTCTGTGATCTGCATAGCTCTTTTGGTGATCTTGTACTTTCTTTATCTTGTCACGAACCATCCTTATCTTTTCCGTGGTCTCTTCTCCGACCCTAAGATTCTTTCTTCATTGTACCAACCTGTATAATATATATCTAGAATAATATCATACAAGTGTTATTATTTGATATTGAGACAATCATAAGCGCCTAATGGCATCATTTACATACTTGACCACTTATACAAAATAGATACCACATATGGTTCAAGATATGGAAAGTGCCAAAAATAAAAATCTAAGATCTATGTATAATATATACCATTGTACAAAATCCACAGCGGAAGATCACAACATCACAACAACATTGAAACATCATCAAGCGACTCCTCTTGACCAAACCTGCAAAAACACCTGAAAAACAACAACATTGATGGGGTGAGATAATAATCTTAGTGAGTTCTCCTATCCTATGGGTCCACTCGTCTCTACAGGGTTTTCTAGTCAAATCCTAACTTAAGTCTTCATTTCTCGTTCTTATGTACCATGTACACAAGATAACTAAGACTCAAATATCTAAAGGATATTCACAATGTATGTGAACATGTCACTTAAGTGCATCGACTCAACAAATCACTATTCAGATTCATGAAACATCAATCCCGAACGGACTTACGTCTAAGTGTAATACCCCAAAATTTACCCTTCATTTTTCCTGGAAGCATACGCTTTACACCTCATGCATGCATTCATTTTTAGGTCATTTAGCATTTGCATTTTATCATGGCAATCGGAATCGGATCCAAGAAGCTTGAACATCATCCAGGACACTTTGTGGGCTCTATTTAGATGATCAGTCAACACAAGGGAAAGACTTGAGTTACTTCCAACAGGGGTCTATTCGTTAGTCAAAACGTTAATCTTGAAGGAGCAAAGGTTTGTTCATGAGCTGTCATGCTCGCTAGGCGAAGCACACGTGTTTTGAAAAAATAAATAAATAAATAAAATAAATAAATAAATAAATAAGTAAATAAATAAATAAATAACTAAAAGAAAAAATCTTGGACTTGGACCTCTCTCATTTGAGCCCACAGGTCCACAAAAATCTGGTTATAAATTCAGAGTTTTAGTGAAACAAAGGGCCATTCTATTCCTATTACCATATCTGGGAAAAAGATAGTGAGAGAAGAACCCTGGGGAAAAGATAGTGAGAGAAGAGCTAACAGAGTTCAGAGCAACCTCCAGGAAACTCTGAAAGGTTCATTCTGACTCACACACTTTCAACTCAAGCAAACCCTAACATTGGTTTGCAAATCCAGCCGTGCCATTTGATTTCAACCGATCTCTCCAATCAGGTTTGCCCTTATTCCCATTACCTTTGTGCTTTGAAGTTGAATACTCTGAATGCTTGAGGTATGATGGATGAATTTCATTAGGTTTTTGCCCACGGGTTCATAATTATGTATGAATGTATAAATAATGCCTTGAATGCTTAATCGTTTAATTTCTGAAGTGTATGCCACAGGGTTTGAGGTTTCTGAAACCATACTGTTATCCATGAAAAACCATACTGTTTTGCTCTAATCTGACTTACGTTTGTCATAGCATGTTTTCTCCTAATCCTTATCTTGTTTCACTAACCCTTTTGTTGAGTTTTTGTGAAGGCTCACATGAATTTTGCAGGGATAGCTCGCTGGATATTCCACTTTGCTTGTGGGATACCATTTGGGAGATTTATTCTGGTTGCCTTGTTGGCACATTTACTTTATACATGTTTGTTTTGTATGTGTTCGTATCCCCGCAGGTAGCGCGGTTCCTTCGTCAAGGACTGCCTTTTTGCATGAGCATCCCAAACCCTAACCCTTCATTGATTTTTCTTCTCCTAAACACACGTTTACTCCTTCTACTACAGGTGAGTAAGTCTCCAAAGGTCGAGCATCCGGTAGATTGCATAGTAACATCGTCCGCCCCTAAAACATAATCCTTAACCCCGTAGTTAGCCGAACTACGGCTTGCTCTGATTCTCATTCCAGATGAGATACGTAGGCATAAGACGCGATGTCTTAGGGAGCACACATTCCCCCAACCCATAGGCAGCCGAGCTACGAAGACTCTGATTCTCATATTCAGATGAGATACGTATGCAGTGGATGCGACATCCGCGCGAGTCATTTTCATTTAACCCCTTTTTAGTAAACATCACAAGATAAACTCACACCCTTTAGACAAGAACTACAAAAGTGGATCCCGTAGAGTACTACGGATGCGTAGGGGTGCTAATACCTTCCCTTCGCATAACCGACTCCCGAACCCAAGATTTGGTTGCGAGACCTTGTCTTTTCCTTTCCTTTTTCAGGTTTACTCCGAGCGTTTCCTTTCCCTCCTTTGGGATAAATAACGCACGGTGGCGACTCTTCTGTCATTTTCTTTCGCCGGTTGTTTTTTTGCACACTGTATTTTTCAGGTTGCGACACTAAGCCAGGCCCGGTTCATCCACGCTCGTATGATTCGACTTTCACGGTAGATATCGGGTCCTCTATGAGGCTTAATCCCCAGTTCAAGCGACCGTCACCCATATGGGCCTCTAACCCACTTAGGGTATCTTTCACCGTATGGGCCTCTAACCCACTTAGGTGTCCACCTTCCCCCCATGTCCGCCATGGTTGGGGCTTAAACCCAATTGAGGCACGAACCACTTGTGCCACATGCCTACTTATCGCTTTACCTAAGCCCTTGAAGTGGTATGTGCACAATCACACTAGTTCCGAATACGTGATTAATTCTCAAAAACCAATAGAACTTTCAGAGCAATGTTCCTCACCGAAATAGGACTTTTGGAACAAATGTTCCTCACCAAAAATATCAAACAATCCTCATGATATCATATCAATTCTCATGGCATCATAACATGATCCATTCTCATACATATTTCACACATGTTCCATACAAAGCATGTTAACGTATCGCTTTGTGACTACTTGTTTGTTGTACACCCATGGTACGATTACGTCTAAGCATCACTATTTAAATCATTTCATAACTTAAGTTATCTTTCTAAGTCATTTACCTAATAATCTCCTAAGTTTACCTCACTCATAAGTTTTAGTCATTTTATTGTATAACCAATACAATCAACCAATCCTTCATGCACACACACAAGTACCACAACCAACAACATGTATAGTATACATTAAAGTCCACAAGATGACATAACATGCTACAAGGTCCATAGGCAAGGTTATCACTCAACCCGCCGCAATCTCACTCATTAATCGGTCATTTTAACCTAGTCAGAATTCTAGGTTAAAACATACACAAACTCATATAAATCGACCGATCAATGTTAATATAATGCATACACATCATGGTATAAGTTATGATGCATCCAAGATGGTTTAGAAAAATGAAATAAGTGGTTTTTGGCAAAATAATGCTGGACCAATCGATTGCATTTTGGAGCCAATCGGTTGCATAAAGTTTATGTAACTTATTTTTGACAAAAGTGACAGGACCAATCGATTGATCCTCCATGTCAATCGATTGACATCAGCAAAAATTCTATTTTTTCTTCACAGAAACATCAACCAATCAATTGGTTCTGCAACTTTTCTGCAACCAATCGATTGACACTTCCATAATCTCTAAAAATACCTCTTCTAAACATTCTTCCTGCCAATCGATTGTACTTATTAATATTGGTCTGTCTCTTTTATTAATAATTAATCTCTTCATAGTTCACTGGTTACTCTATTGGTCCCAATTAACAACATTTATAGCACATATGAGCTCAAATTGTTACAATTGATAATAGATAGAGTACATAGGAACTCAATTGGTCTCAACTGACAACTAATTGAGCATTTTAAGGGAATATGGGATATTACATTCTCCCCCCTTAAATTGAAATTCTCCCCCGAATTTCCTTCACTCAACAAACAAACAATTCTTGCATTAACGTCTTAGACCAACACTTGACTTCTCTTCGATTTCAAGTCTCTAATATACTCATTCTTCTAACTTGTCCTTGCTGACAAATTTCCTTCTTTCATGAACTCTTGAAACTCCTTTATTTCCATCATAATCTTATTCTGATATTGGATTAACTTCTAACCTTGTTCACACTTAATTTATCGGATATACCGTTCTGAATCACTTTGTCACTTTCCTCCCGGAAACCACGACTTCCCTTCCTTGCACCAAGTTACCCAAAACATAATCACGACATATTATCTTGACTTGGTTAATCAATACTCATTAAATCTCCATAAGAAAACTTATTGATTCCTTGACCGCACACAATATTGACTACTCTGATTCCAACAGTGGAACGCCTGGGATTCCTAAGCACCACTAGTTAACTAACAATCTACTTAGAAGATCACGCCTATCCTCCAGAGTTCCCATCATCCAAACAATACTAGGACCACACTGATATCCATTAGTAGACTAAATTTCTTGCTGACACACAAAGGTTCAGAATATGACCAACATCCTCCATAAGATGTATATATATAGGAGCCACACGACTACAACCATAAAGGTGTATGACATTCAGATTTATGATATGCTCAAATGAACTTATCCAAATTAGTTTGACAATATACGATTCTGTTTACTATATTCCATATCGGATCCTCTTATATGGTTCTGACTCATTCAGGGTTTCTGCTGACACATGATCTCGACCAATAACAACATAACACCATCAAGGAACTTCAAGTCATTAGCGGGACGCCACTTCCAAGAAACCTTAAGGAACTAGACTGTAACTGTGAGTTTCCACACTAGCCTCAGAGTCACACAATGCTTCACACCTTTAGAAATAACATTCACTTCTTATCTAGAACACTTCATCTCAACGTCTAGATCCATCTTCAATAATCTTAGCTCGTGCTCTTACAATATACCACTTGAGTTACATGGCTAACTTCAGGAATATCTGATCCTCGTTCCTCCTCGGAAGTATAACTTATGAATCCTTCCAATAGGGTAGAGTATCATCATACACATCCATTGTCACTCTCATGGAGTCTACATGTAAGGCCATAAATCCGAATGATTTAGCCAATGCCATACCATGACTAACCACTTTACACCTTACCAATACATACAAGATACCGAACTAATCTCTTCCAAATCACCACTTACTAAGTCTCTTCAAACTTCACTCCTTATAGTTCTCATTATCCATAGTAGTGATACACCCAAGAGTTACTCACACCGAATATGGTTCACTAGGTTGGTTCCCCAAACATATGACTTCTATGATATCTCTACAGATGACAAACTACGCACTACACCTTCAGAAATCCTAATTTCAAAACTACCAATCTGACTTGTGGTGACTTGTAAATCCATCCTCAATTTGTACATCCACAACGATACACTTATGACATTTAAGATACCTTTAACTCCAACGTGGTGTGAATGTTTATACTCCATGATCAACCAACCAAACACTCCTCAAGAAGATAAATAACAACCAGACTTCCAATAAGCCATTATTACTCTTGCAATTCAAATAAAATGCACTTAAGATGAACCTTAACATTGCCACACACTTATGAATGGGATTTTCTTCTAAACCAATACCTACTACACACTTTATCATACTAGGGTTACTTGTCTAGATGACTTGCTACAGACAATCCTCATTGTCTCCCCATCAGTTCTTACAACATAACATAATTCACATCCTACACTTAGTCCCCATGCTCCAGCTTGGCTTGTCTTTTGTTGTCTATCATCAACTCAACTTCTCAGAATACAAGACATACTACTCAATAAAGTGTGTGTTACTTCACATCCATCTCCAGACCAGGGATCCATTACACATACTTATGACCATAATGCTGCTATCACATACTTCTCTTAATACCAAGGTATAACTTCCTCCACTCCACTACATACTCTAGAAATCTTCGATGCGAACAATCATCAACTACACACCCATAACTTAGCCTTAATAATTCTTGATGATCCCATTGTACCTTTATCTAAAATGTACCCCATTACAATAGTTGTATTACAACATTCACACTGCTTCCACACTCTGCGTTCACTTATCTTCCTATGGTAATTCTCCCAGTTCCAATTACAGAACCATTATACTAGGATTCCTTAAATCCAATTACTTATTCTTTTCCTCAACACAAATCTCCTTTAACCAATCCTACTAGAGCTTCCGTTGTTATATAATGCTTACTCTCTCTTCGTCACAAACTCTTATAATTGATCCTTAGGTAACTCAACATTCCATAACAGTTTCTTACCAACACTAAACCTTTGACGAGCTATCCTGAATCAGATCCCCCTTCTAAGACTGAATATACTTGATTTATCTTCTTGCCTCCATTTGGTTCATACCTGTTTCACTTGAAATAGGTAGTCATGTCCTCGAGTCTTTCCTTAAACTTCACCACTACCTTAGGCTCCCAACAAAACTGAACGTGCTTATCTCTCAAGTCCTTAACCATTTGCAAGGTACCATTCCAAATATACTCCATGAGGTACTCTCGTTCTTCCAAAAAAATTTAGTGGTCTTAGAAACTGAAACACTGATACATTACCTCACTTCCAGACCTTATGGCATATGTGCAACACAACGATCCTTTCTCCTTCACTGTATGGAATTACTTACAATACTCATTCCACATTAGTGAGTCAATGTTATTTTACTAGAAAATTCACATCTTTCTCAAAGCTCTGAAAATTCATCCAATATAAATGCTTAACTACCCGACATCATCCGCACTACAGGATTGCTTGAACCATATTGAAATTCTAGTTAATAGACTTTCGATGTCACACGGGTTGTTATGACATCCAATTCTGCGCAGACAAGAATTATGTAGAACTTAGAAAGTAAGTGTAGTAAATAACACGAGGAATTGTTTACCCAGTTCGGTCCAACATGACCTACGTCTGGGGGCTACCAAGCCAGGGAGGAAATCCACTATTAGTAGTATTAATTCAGACCTTAAACCAACTGTTTAACCCTATCACTTAATACCTACCCAATGCAATTTCAATCTTACACTAAGATCAGAGTTCCTACTCACTCCCCCTCAATCACCTCAGTGATTACAACCTTTAATTAAGATTAAAAACAATTTTGAAGTCACACTTCAAACAACTCTTAATTGTGCTTAACAGCTTTAATCAAGATACACAACACTCACGCTTAAAAGCTTAGAGTGACACAACACTTACAACTCAATGAACACCCTATACCAATGCAATCATCTCAGCGATAATAACTTGGCTCACAAGATACACCTAATACAAGACATACAAAAATACAGCAGTGAAGTATGATGGACACATACAATCTTCACGCCTAAAATCCTCGAGTTCTGAAAGAAGGATTGCCATCCTTTTATATTGCAACACTTGGGCCTTGTACTTGTATTTCCTGAATTTAAGGTCAAGCGAGTTAACCTAAATTCCACAACTAGGTTACTAACAAATAGGCTATTTGTTAGGTTCATTAATTGTAGCTTAGTTATTGGTTTCCTGGATTTTAGCTCAGCTGTTGACTTCCTGAAGAATAGCCTGAGAAAAATGCGGAAACAAAAAAACTAAACAACCTACAATTTAGCATATGTTGCCAGGAGTGAATGTCACAACATTTAGTTTGACATCCAAAGCATAGACCATATGCTAAGTCTGTTATCTTCCTAAAAACAGACTGTACAAATTTGCTGTACTGTACAGGACCAATCTGTCCATACTTCAGTAACAGCATACATTCATAAATGTCATATCATCCAATTTGACATTTACACAATGAGCCTTATGTTAGGTCTGTTATCCTCTTGATAAGCAGACTGAGAAATATATTGAACTGTAGCAGACAACCAACCTGCCTATTATTCAGTATATGTTGTCAATGATGAATCTCATAATATCCAGTTTGACATTAAGACAATAGGCTTTGTGTCAGGTCTGTTATCCCCTTGATAAACAGACTGGAAATAAATACTGAGTTATTAAAGAACACCAGCTGTTCTATTCCTCAGTAACTGCTGACAGGGATGAATGTCATAACATCTAGTTTGACATTCAGTAGATCCTGTATTAGCTAAACCTACAACATACAACTCAAGTATGTCATGACATCAGTCAAGACATCAGAGTACATATAGATATTCTAACATACAATGCAGTCAAACAGTCATCTCCACAGCATGTCATGACATCAGTCAAGACATTAGAATCCAGCCAGTGTTTTACCATACAATGCAGCCAATTAAACATTTACAAACCCCCCCATTGGCAAATTTTTGGCTAAAACACTTTGGCCTCACAACAGAGTCCACAGCAGCGGAAAACACACATCTAGCAGGAAATTAACCTAGCTAATACACTCAGAGTAGCAGCATACTCACACAGATGGAAGTTAAATAAAAACTTCACACATCAGCACACATACAGAAGTTAAATAAAGACTTCTAATTGCATCACACATACACACACTCACACTCATAGAAGTGGAACATCAGCTACAGCACAACCTCTGGATTAGAGGATCTTGAATATCTGTTTAGAAAAACAATCTGTTGTTCTGGGGCATCACAGGTGTTACTCCCCCTTTTTGTCAAAAATGTTGCCAAAGCAACACTTTAAAGTACAAACCAACATAACATAAACAGAATTACACACAAATGACAGAATTACAGACTTGAGTTTACTTCACAATTTCAATCAAGAATATCCCCTCTTGATCTTGCTTAACAGCTTTGATCAAGACATCACCCACTTGACCTTGCTTCACAGCTTTGATCAAGTAGTCACACACTCTTGCTTTACAGCAGGTACACCCATATCGGATGCCATGACTTTGAGTCAGACATCTTGAACCACTCCTGCATGAACACTTTCTTGAAGTCCAGCAGGCACATAGGCCGACCTATGTTAGGATATCCCCTTAACATCTTGTTACTACACTTGCAGCAAGTAACATAGCTGTGAGCTGTTGTCCAGTCATAACACACTTTCAATTGTTTAATAGGTTAAGATATTAAACAATACACCCCAAACATCATTGGTTGCTATAAGTCCTCAGAAAGGCATATTCCCAATTTGCCTATTAAATTTTCAAACTGAGTAGCATCCAGAGCCTTTGTAAATATGTCAGCCAGTTGTACTTGCAGTTAGATATAGTAGACTACCTATCATGCTTCTTTACAAGCATTGATCAACACTGGGACCTCCATCATCTTTGGTTAACTTTAAATGCGTAGGTGCAGGAGTTCTTTTATGCCTAGCATTATCCATACCAAACTTCTTAACTATGTTTTTGGCATATTTGCTTTGGGAGAGAAACATAGAATCCTCCATTTGGTTAACTTGCATTCCAAGAAAATAAGTCAGTTCCCCAATCAGACTCATTTCAAACTCAGATTGCATCTGGTGAACAAAATGTTTCACCATTTGCTCTGACATTCCACCAAAGACAATGTCATCCACATAAATTTGGGCAATCATGATTTTGCCATCTGTATCCTTCACAAACAAGGTCTTATCTATCCCACCCTTTCTGTACCCATGAGAGGTCAGAAATTCAGTCAACCTTTCATACCAAGCTCTAGGTGCTTGCTTTAACCCATACAAGGCTTTCCTCAACTTGTACACATGTTTAGGTTGGTTAGGATCACATAACCCTTTAGGTTGTTCCACATAGACTTCTTCATTTAAGTAGCCGTTTAAAAATGCACTCTTCACATCCATTTGGAACAATTTGAACTTCAGAATGCAGGCCACACCTAACAACAATCTGATTGACTCAAGTCTAGCAACAGGTGCAAACGTCTCATCAAAGTCAACCCCTTCAACTTGAGTATATCCTTGAGCCACTAGTCTTGCTTTATTCCTAGTGATTACTCCTTTCTCATCAGACTTGTTCTTGTAAATCCACTTGGTACCAATGATGTTAGTCCCTTCAGGTCGTGGAACTAGCTCCCATACTTCATTCCTTTTAAACTGCTCCGGTTCATCTTGCATGGAATTGATCCAATATTCATCAGTCAGGGCTTCTTTCACATTTCTTGGTTCAACCTTAGATACAAAACAGGAATTTGAGCTAATTTCCCTTGACTTGGTAGTCACACCACTATTGGGATCCCCTATGATAAGATCCTTAGGGTGGTCTTTCTGAATTCTGATAGATGGCATTTTGGTGGGTGCATCTACCTCACATTCAGGAGGAGTCTCCTGTACTTCTTCAGACTTGACTGGTATGTCTGTTGAAGTATCAAGGAATGTTCCAACATCCTCTATGACATCGATTCCTTCCTCTTTATCATCCACAATAACATTAATGGATTCCATCAGGACATTGGTCCTGTAGTTGAACACTCTGTAAGCTCTGCTGTTAGTTGAGTATCCTAGGAATATACCCTCATCACTTTTGGGATCCATTTTCCTTCTCTGATCACGATCTGTGAGAATGTAACATTTACTTCCAAAGATATGAAAGTACTTCACAGTGGGCTTTCTGCCTTTCCATATTTCATACAGAGTGGAGGAGGTTCCTTTTCTCAAGGTAACTCTATTGTGAACATAACAAGCTGTATTCATCGCTTCGGCCCAAAAGTGTATAGGAAGCTTCTTTGCATGAATCATTGCCCTGGCAGATTCTTGGATAGTTTTGTTTTTCCTTTCAACTATCCCATTTTGCTGAGGAGTTATAGGAGAGGAAAACTCATGACTTATCCCTTCAGACGAGCAAAACTCATCAAACCTGGAATTCTTAAACTCCGTCCTATGGTCTCTCCTAATTCGGACAACACAACTGTCCTTTTCCCTTTGAAGTCTGATGCACAGTTCTTTGAAGACATCAAATGCATCTGACTTTTCTCTGATGAAGCTTATCCAAGTGAATCTGGAATGGTCATCAACAACCACATAGGCATACCTCTTTCCACCCAGACTCTCAACCTGCATAGGTCCCATTAAGTCCATGTGCAGAAGTTCCAGAGTTTTGGAGGTTGTAGGATGTCCCAGCTTAGGGTGTGACATCTTGGTTTGCTTGCCGACCTGGCATTCTCCACAGACTCTTCCTTCATCAATAAGCATCTTTGGAATTCCTCTGACTGCTTCCTTGGAAATGATCTTCTTCATTCCCCGTAAGTGGAGATGACCAAGGAGTCTATGCCACAGCTTCACCTCCTGTTCTTCCTTGGCTGAGGAGCAAATTGTGGAAAAGTTTGAGACGTTAGGTTCCCACAGATAACAGTTATCTTTGGATCTGGATCCTCTCATAACTTCCTGATTGTCTCCATTTGTCACAACACATAGCTCCTTAGTAAACTGAACATAGAACCCTTGATCACATAGCTGGCTTATGCTGATGAGGTTAGCAGTTAGTCCTTTTACCAACAACACATTATTCAGTTCTGGAACTCCTGAGCAGTCCAGCTTACCCACACCTTTTATTTTTCCTTTAGCACCATCACCAAAGGTTACATAACTGGTAGTGTGAGGTTGTATATCCACCAATAGATTCTCCATACTAGTCACATGTCTTAAGCAGCCACTGTCAAAGTACCAGTCTTCTCTGGTAGATGCCCTTAGAGCTGTGTGGGCTAACCTAGCATACCATTGTCGTTTCTTGATGGGGGCATTATGCCTATATGCCTTATGCTTAGGTCTGACATGAGGGGCTTGGTTAGGATAACCATGCAGCCTGTAGCAGAAGAATTTTATATGGCCAAACCAACCACAGTGATGGCATCTCCATCGCTGAAATTTCTTCTTCTGATGGTTACTCATCCTGGTTCCCTGATGTTGAGACATTGGGTGTGACCTCCGCTTGAATTTCTGAACTTTAGCCTTTGAGCGTTTGAGTTCAGCTGAGGATTTTTTCACAAAGCCTAAACCAGACATGGTTCCAGACTTCTGTCCCACCTTTAGGATCTCTTCCAAGGAATCTGTTCCTTTATTTAGCATTCTGATGGATTTCGTCATTTGATCCAGCTTGGAGGTCAGCAAGGTTATCTCACCATTTAGACCATCTATGACTGTCAGATGCTTCTGTTTCTCATCCTCCAGCTCCTTGATGAGCTTCTTCTGCTTTTCTCCTTGTACACACACTTCTGCACTGGTGACATATAGCTCCTTATATGATGCAACAAGTTCATCAAAGGTCAGTTCATCTGCACTTGAGTCATCATCAGTGGCACTAACACTAGTTAGTGCAGTGACATGTTTCGCAGATTCTCCTTCAGATTCACTCTCCGAATCTCCCTCAGACCATGTGACAGATAGCCCCTTCTTTTGCATCTTGAGGTAAGTAGGACATTCAGCTCTAATGTGTCCATAACCTTCACATCCATGACACTGGATTCCCTTGCCTTGGTTGAACTTTTCTTCAGAAGTTGATCTTTTCTTGATGTCAGACGAGATGTTCTTGACATTTGGTCTACCTTTTTGATCAATCGTCTTCACGAACTTGTTGAACTGTCTCCCAAGCATGGCTATGGCTTCTGATATGCTTTCATCACCTCCAGTATATCCTGCTTTTGACTCCTCTTCAGTATTTGATACAAAAGCTACGCTTTTGTTCTTCTTTTCAACATTCTCACACACGCCCATTTCAAAGGTTTGGAGAGAACCAATGAGCTCATCCACCTTCATATTGCAGATCTCCTGAGCCTCTTCTATAGCAGTGACCTTCATAGCAAATCTCTTAGGTAAAGACCTAAGAATCTTTCTCACAAGTTTCTCTTCAGCCATTTTCTCACCTAAGCCACCAGAGGTGTTGGCAATTTCAAGAATATTCATGTGAAAGTCATGAATAGTCTCATCCTCTTTCATCCTCAGATTTTCAAACTTGGTGGTCAGCATATGAAGTTTAGACCTCTTCACCTTGGAGGTACCTTCATGAGTTATCTTGAGGGTATCCCAAACTTCCTTGGCTAGCTCACAGTGGTGATCCAGTCTGAAGATGTTCTTACTTATTCCATTGAACAATGCATTCAAGGCCTTTGAATTTCCAAGGGCTAATGCCTCTTGCTCCTTGTCCCACTCTTCTTCAGGAATTTACATACTAACTCCATCGTACCTGTCTTCGTTGGATGTTCCCATCCTTTGTTGACAGCTCTCCAGACTTTGCTATCTAGAGACCTTAAGAAGGTTATCATACGAGGCTTCCAGTCATCATAGTTAGAACCATCCAGCATGGGTGGTCTATTTGAGTGTCCTATATCCTTGTCCATGGTACTAGAAAGTAACTTCCCTAGATCTCACCCAGAATTTAACAGGCAGGGTGCCTGCTCTGATGCCAATTGAAATTCTAGTTAACAGACTTTCGATATCACACGGGTTGTTATGACATCCAATTCTGCACAGACAAGAATTATGCAGAACTTAAAAAGTAAGTGCAGTAAATAACACGAGGAATTGTTTACCCAGTTCGGTCCAACATGACCTACGTCTGGGGGCTACCAAGCCAGGGAGGAAATCCACTACTAGTAGTATTAATTCAGACCTTAAACCAACTGTTTAACCCTATCACTTAATACCTACCCAATGCAATTTCAATCTTACACTAAGATCAGAGTTCCTACTCACCCCCCCTCAATCACCTCAGTGATTACAACCTTTAATTAAGATTAAAAACAATTTTGAAGTCACACTTCAAACAACTCTTGATTGTGCTTAACAACTTTAATCAAGATACACAACACTCACGCTTAAAAGCTTAGAGTGACACAACACTTACAACTCAATGAACACCCTATACCAATGCAATCATCTCAGTGATAATATCTTGGCTCACAAGATACACCTAATAAAAGACACACAAAAATACAACAGTGAAGTATGATGGACACACACAATCTTCACGCCTAAAATCCCCGAGTTCTGAAAGAAGGATTGCCATCCTTTTATATTGCAGCACTTAGGCCTTGTACTTGTATTTCCTGAATTTAAGGTCAAGCGAGTTAACCTAAATTCCACAACTAGGTTACTAATAAATAGGCTATTTGTTAGGTTCATTAATTGTAGCTTAGTTGTTGGTTTCCTGGATTTTAGCTCAGCTGTTGACTTCTTGAAGAATAGCCTGAGAAAAATGCTGAAACAGAAAAACTAAACAACCTACAATTTAGCATATGTTGCCAGGAGTGAATATCACAACATTTAGTTTGACATCCAAAGCATAGACCATATGCTAAGTCTGTTATCTTCCTGAAAACAGACTGTACAAATTTGCTGTACTGTACAGGACCAATCTGTCCATACTTCAGTAACATCGTACATTCATAAATGTCAAATCATCCAATTTGACATTTACACAATGAGCCTTACGTTATGTCTGTTATCCTCTTGATAAGCAGACTGAGAAATATACTGAACTGTAGCAGACAACCAACCTGCCTATTATTCAGTATATGCTATCAATGATGAATGTCATAACATCCAGTTTGACATTCAGATAGTAGGCTTTGTGTCAGGTCTGTTATCCCCTTGATAAACAGACTGGAAATAAATACTGAGTTATTAAAGAACACCAGCTGTTCTATTCCTCAGTAACTGCTGACAGGGATGAATGTCATAACATCTAGTTTGACATTCAGTAGATCCTATATTAGCTAAACCTGCAACATACAACTCAAGTATGTCATGACATCAGTCAAGACATCAGAGTACATATATATATTCTAACATACAATGCAGTCAAACAGTCATCTCCACAGCATGTCATGACATCAGTCAAGACATTAGAATCCAGCTAGTGTTTTACCATACAATGCAGCCAATTAAACATCTACACATATACTACCCTTCAATTCTACATTCCCTGAATCATAACTCTTATTGAAACTTCAACTGAGCCATCTGGTTCTACTTACTTTCTAACTCTTGGCTTGAGCCTACCCTCATAGCACAAGTTCCACCCACACTTCGGAGTCCTCATGGTCGCTCAACCATGATCCTGCCTACCATGCACATAGCATTAGGTTGATCAGGCCCAATACTACATACAATGATATTAAGAATCATGTCGGCTAAACACACATATGAGGCAGGAAAAGATTTACTTATGATGTTTCAAGGCTAGGTCGAGAATCGACCTGCTGTAATACCAACTATAACAACCCGTATAATATATATCTAGAATAATATCATACAAGTGTTATTATTTGGTACTGATATAATCATAAGTGCCTATTGGCATCATTTACATACTTGACCACTTATACAAAATAGATACCACATATGGTTCAAGATATAGGAAGTGTCAAAAATAAAAATCTAAGATCTATGTACAATATCTACCACTGTACAAAATCCATAGCGGAAGATCATAGCATCACAACAACGTTGAAGCATCATCAAGTGAATCCTCTTGACCAAACATTCAAAAACCCCTGAAAAACAACAACATTGATGGGGTGAGATAATAATCTTAGTGAGTTCTCCTATCCTATGGGTCCACTAGACTCTACAGGGTTTTCTAGTCAAATCCTAACTCAACTCTCCATTTCTCGTTCTTATGTATCATGCACACAAGATAACTAAGACTCAAGTATCTAAGGGATATTGGCAATGTATGGAAACATGTCACTTGAGTGCATCCACTCAACAAATCACTATTCGGATTCATGAAACATCAATCTTCGAACGGACTTACGTCTAATCCAGGACCGGTTCATGCATGCTCGTATGATTTGACTTTCATGGTGGATATCGGGTCCTCTATAAGGCTTAATCCCCAGTTCAAACGACCTTCACCCGTATGGGCCTCTAACCCACTTAGGGTATCTTTCACCGTATGGGTCTCTAACCCACTTAGGTGTCCACCTTTCCCTCATGTCCGCCATGGTTGGGGCTTAAACCCAATTGAGGCACGAATCACTTGTGCCACATCCCCACTTACCGCTTTACCTAAGTGTGAGAGAATTCTTTACCTTGAATTAATTTTTAATGATAGCAAATTGTGTGATCATCATCCAAATGTTGGTTGTGCATTGCATTACATGATACATTTGTGTTTTTATTATGTTTTCCATCCCACTCTATTGTTGCATAACTGTACATATAAACCTACATTGATACTTCCCTTAAAATAACAATTAAAATGCATTTTATGTCAGTATGCATCAATACATAAGCCTCTGCATCGATACATACAGCATTGAGATAAATCACAAAACCTTTCTGTTCAGTATGCATCGATGCATACGAGTCATGCATCAATACATGGAAGGCTAAAGACTCTATGCATCGATCCACACGATCCCTGCATCAATACATGACCAATTGAAACAGCCTGTGTATCAATACATGCGCATTAGGCATCGATACATACTAGTGAAATAATCACATGCATCGATACATACGAATTATGCATCGATACATGATTAATAAATTTCACCAAAAATTCACATATCTTACAGTATGCATCGATACACACTCTTATGCATCAATACATAAAGCTGTTTTATGTTATAATAGTAACTGTTTTGCAGCATATATAAGACAGGTTATGACAGCAGTGCAAAAAACGAATTCATTGAGGGAAAACAATTGAACACAAGATCAAAAGCAGTGTTGGAGCAATTGTTTGAGAGCAATTAGAAACCTGAAAGAGACTTCATCTTCTTCATCTTCTCAATCACTTTTCTTCAAGAACATTTACACATAACCATTCTTGTTCTTTGGATTAAAGAAGCATCGAGATAACGTTCAGTGGTACGATCAAGGATCTAGCTGTGGTTTGCAGTGGAACGATCGAGGATCTAGCTGAGTTGAAGATTGAAGGGGGTTTCTAGGAAAAACCTACTGGTTTGTCCTTCAAGAACTGGAGTGTTCTTGAGGGTTTGGGAGTCACGTTTGCAGAACATATTCAGCCCCAGCGTTGCGTTTGGAAATCGGGGGATTTCGCAAGCAGGTCGTGGAACCGGTGAATTGTTTGCAATTTCGTGCAGGAAAATCTTGATCGTGCTCAGACCAAGTGAAGGTTCATACAAGAAGAGGTTCTTAGAGTTTAGAATTCTGTCTTTGTATCATAACCTTGTATTAACGGATTCGGCAAATATTGATAATCAAAGTTCTCAATTTCATTTGAAATTGAGAGGGAGACGTACCCACACGCGAGGACGACGTGGGGAACTTCCTTACCAAATCTCTGCGTATCGTATTCTTACCTTACTCCTCTTTACGTTTTAAAACTGTTTTCGCAATTTCAGTTAGTGTGTGGTGATTGTTCCTGTTGCAAGACAGCAGTGGCAAGAAAACTTTTAATCAAACTCCATTGCTGTTTATCATCGATCACATACACACCAACTGTTTGACAAAACGGTTAGCTAGATTTTATTCATTGGAAATAGACTTTAATGATAAGTGCATTCAATAAGTTAAAATTCTGGTGTGAATTGTTTCTGTCATTCTCATTAAAATCCAGCAATTAAACTTGTGTGTCCGGCTTTCTAGTAGCGGTTCAGAATAGACGGAAGTCGATTCGGGACTGATTTTTCTGCCAACTTTGAAAACTCTGATAAAATTTCAAATCCGTTAAATTACAAAGAGGAGATCTATTCACCCCCCCTCTCGATCACTAGCCACACCGTCTAACAAGTGGTATCAGAGCGCCGGTTCGCTGGTGCTCTGTGGCTGCCTGTAACAGTATGGATTCTGAACCAAAGGGGGCGTATAATAGATCGCCTATTTTCAACGGTGAAAATTACGGCTACTGGAAAGACTGCATGCGAGTTCATATAAATTCTGTGGATAGGCTAGTATGGGCTGCCATTGAAAATGGTCCGTATCAAATTACTATGACTAATGCAGCTGGCGCCATAGTACCTAAACCAGAAGATGATTGGAATGAGAAAGATGAGAAAAAGTGGTCGTGTGATTGGAGAGCTCGAAACATGTTAATTTCAGCACTTGGTGTTGATGAGTATTATCGAGTATCCCATTGCACGACAGCTAAAGAAATGTGGGACGCTTTAGAAGTTGCCCATGAGGGTACTACTGAAGTAAAACAGTCCCGCATTAACACACTCAATCAAGAGTTTGAGCTCTTTCGCATGAAACAAGGAGAATCCATCTCCGACATGCAAAAGAGATTCACTCATCTAACTAACCGATTGAATGCTCTTGGAAAACCTATTTCCAATGAAATTGCTACTAATAAAATTCTCAGGTGTCTTAGCAGGGAGTGGCAACCTAAAGTAACAGCAATCAAGGAAGCCAACGATCTAACAAGACTTACGATTACAACTTTGTTTGGAAAGCTGGAAGAACATCAGCAAGCATTGGAAAGTCTTGAAAAATATGAGAACAAAAGTAAGAAGGAAAAGGAGAAGAAAAGAGACAAAGAGGGAGAGAAGAAGCCAATAGCTCTTGTGGCCTCTAGCTCTAAGTCCTCACGAAAAGAGCAAAGCGACAATGATTCAAGTAGTGACAAAGACTCGGATGATGAGGAAATGGGACTGTTTGTAAGGAGATACAATAGATTCATTCGAAAGAATGGAGTCAAGCATTCCGACAAAAATCTCATGAAGTTTCGAAAACAATCTACAAATTCGAAACAAGAAGAGAACAAGAAGAGTAGAGGAAGAGGATCCTGTTTTAATTGTGGTAAATCTGGACATTATAAAACGGATTGCCCTATAAAGTATAAGGATCAAAGAAAGGATTCACCAAAAGGGTACATCAAACAAAGAAGAGCGTACATTGCATGGGAAAGTGATAGCGATTCATCAAGCACACAAAGCTCAAGTGATGATGATGAAGCAGCAAATCTGTGCCTTATGGCTCACACAAAAAATCTGTCCTACCACAAGAAGAAAAACAATGACAAAAAGGTAAAACAAGCCTACTACAATAATTTCTCTTCTATGTCTTTTTTGGAACTAAAAATAGCTTTTGAAAAACTGCATAACGAAGCTGTAGATGCTTTTAAAAGACTATCTTCCGACAAACATATTTTTTCATTTTTGGAAGGTAAAGTAAACAAAGCTGAAATTGAGTTAGAAGCGTTGAAAGCTAGTATTGCAGAAAATTCAAAAATTATTGACATTGACGGATGTAGTAGAGTTAGGTATTGTGACGCTTGTTATATTTGGCAAAAAGAGGTAAACACTCTTAAGGTCAAATTAGAGAAAGCGCTACAACCTAAAGTTACTTATGCCGTTGACCCCAAGTTGTTTAAGAAGTCATTGAATCCTCCATATGCAAAATACTCTTTTATTCTAAAGGATTCAATGAACAAGAAACAACAAACACATCATCATGGTTTATGTCATTATTGTTGCCATGCTGGCCATACCATTGAGAAATGCAAATTTAGGAGATTTCTTGTCCCTAAAGGCATTTATCAATGGAAGCCAAAAGGCAACCATGTTAGCACTTACCCACTTGGACCTAATGAAAATTGGGTACCAACTTCTCTCTTTTGATGTTGTAGGATGAGTGCCTTGCCTCCGCAGATAGAAGGTGGTTTCTTGACAGCGGCTGCTCGAGGCACATGACCGGTGACATATCGCTCTTTATAGACTTCAAGGCAAAGAAGAAGGGATATGTCACTTATGGAGACAACAACAAAGGAGCTATACTCGGCAAAGGTAGTGTAGGTAATCCCTCCACCACTACTATTTCAAATGTCCATTTAGTTGAGGAACTTAAACACAATTTGTTAAGCATAAGTCAACTATGCGACATCGGCTATAAAGTGTCGTTTACAAAAACTTGCTGCATAATCGAACATGTTGAACAAAACATTGTGTTTAAGGGTGTAAGAGTAAACAATATCTATATGCTTGACTTGTTTGATGTACCTTTAACAAATACTAAATGTCTAGTCACCTTGAATGATGATTCTTGGCTTTGGCATAGACGTTTAGCGCATGTTAACTTCGATTTGCTAAATAAGGTTGTATCTAAGGATCTAGTAGTCGGTCTACAAAAAATAAAATTTTCAAAAGACCACCTATGTGACGCGTGCCAAATGGGAAAGCAAACAAGGGTGTCTTTTAAATCTAAAAATGTAATTTCAACTTCACGACCCCTTGAGCTTCTCCATATGGACCTCTTTGGACCTTCTAGGACAAAGAGCCTAGGTGGAAATTACTATGGCTTTGTAATAGTTGATGACTACTCTAGATTCATTTGGACTATATTCCTTCATAGCAAAGATGAAACTTTTTCTGCTTTTAAAAATTTTGCAAATCTGGCCCAAAACAAAATGAATTCCAAAATAGTTACAATTCGTAGCGATCATGGTGGTGAGTTTCAAAATTATCACTTTGAGAAGTTTTGTGACAAGTATGGTATTGAGCATAACTTTTCAGCCCCTCGCACTCCACAACAAAATGGCGTTGTGGAGCGTAAAAATCGTGTTTTAGAGGAGTTGGCAAGAACAATGCTTAATGAGGGTGGATTACCAAAATACTTTTGGGCTGATGCTGTCAGCACAGCCTGTTATGTTCTAAACAGAATCTCAATTCGCCCTATTTTAAACAAAACTCCTTATGAACTTTTGAAAGGAAGAAAACCAAACTTGTCACATCTTCACGTATTCGGTTGTAAATGTTTTGTTTTGAATAACGGTAAGGAAAACATTGGGAAGTTTGATGCAAAAGCAGATGAAGGTATCTTTCTTGGTTACTCACTGTCAAGTAAAGCATATAGAGTGTATAATAAGCGTTTACTTACTGTTGAAGAATTTGTTCATGTTTCTTTTGATGAGTCTTATCCGAAAAATGTCGGAAAAGGTATTTCTTTTGATGACGCAGGTGTATCTACAGAAGACATACTCAAGGAAGCTGTTGAGGAAACTGATCAGTCCAAAACAGCTGCCCATGAGAAGGAGGAAGATACTAGTCATGAAGAAATTGAGGAAGAAAAGACAGCTGAAGTGAATGATCTTCCAACAGCTTGGAGATCCTCAAAAGACCATCCCATTGACAACATCTTGGGAGACATTTCAAAGGGAGTAATGACTCGTTCTAAGATAAGTAATTTTTGTTCTCACTTCGCGTTTGTTTCACAAGTAGAACCTAAGAATGCCAAAGAGGCCTTGATTGATGAATTTTGGCTAATGGCCATGCAAGAAGAGCTTAATCAATTTAAAAGAAATGACGTTTGGGAACTTGTCCCTCGTCCGCGAGATCATCATATCATAGGCACTAAGTGGGTTTTTAGGAACAAGCTTGATGAAAACAGAGTGATTACTAGGAACAAGGCACGTTTAGTAGCACAAGGGTATAACCAAGAGGAGGGCATATACTATGAGGAAACTTATGCTCCAGTTGCTCGCCTTGAAGCTATACGTCTTTTGCTTGCCTATGCGTGTTCTAAGGATTTTAAGCTTTACCAAATGGACGTAAAGAGTGCCTTTCTCAATGGTGTCATAAATGAAGAAGTATATGTTTCACAACCTCCTGGTTTTGAAAATGCTGAAAATCCAGATCATGTTTACAAATTAAAACGAGCTTTGTATGGTCTTAAACAAGCCCCTCGGGTTTGGTATGAAAGGCTTAGCAAATTCCTGATTGATCATGGATATTCAAGAGGTAAAGTGGACAATACTCTCTTTATTAAACACAAAGGGAAGCACATTCTTTTAGTTCAAGTTTATGTCGACGATATTATATTTGGTTCAACTAACATACACTTGGTCGAAGAATTTTCTAAGGTTATGCAGGGTGAATTTGAGATGAGTCTAATGGGGGAGCTGAACTACTTCTTAAGACTGCAAATAAAGCAACTTGATGAGGGTACAGCAGTATGTCAAACAAAATACTGCAGAGAACTACTCAAGCGCTTTGGAATGAATGACTCAAAATCAATCGACACCCCAATGCCTACCAACGGAAATCTAGATAAGGATGAGCACGGTAAGTGTGTAGATGTCAAAAGGTTCAGAGGTATGATTGGATCTCTCTTGTATCTTTCTGCTTCTAGACCTGACATCATGTTTAGTGTTTGTATGTGTGCACGCTATCAATCAAATCCTAAGGAATCGCACCTAAAAGCGGTGAAGCGCATATTTAGATATCTTCACGGAACACCTAAATATGGGCTTTGGTATTCCAAAGGAAGTGATTGTAGCTTAGTAGGGTACTCCGATTCTGATTTTGCTGGCTGCAAATCAGATAGGAAAAGCACAAGTGGTACATGTCACCTGTTTTCAAACTCCTTGGTCAGTTGGCATAGCAAAAAGCAAGTTTTTGTGGCTTTGTCAACTGCAGAGGCAGAATACGTTGCAACCGGTAGTTGTTGCGCTCAGATTTTATGGCTGAAACAGCAACTACAAGACTTCAACATTCAACTCAAACGTATTCCTATCAAATGTGACAACACTAGTGCCATAAACCTTACTAAAAACCCTGTTTTACACTCACGCACTAAACACACAGAGATTAGACATCATTTCCTTCGTGATCATGTTGAAAAAGAAGACGTTGTCTTTGAGCACGTTGATTCCAAAAATCAGCTTGCTGATATTTTCACTAAACCGTTGGCAACGGAACCTTTCTTCAACATTCGTCGCGAATTGGGAATCTTAGATCTTTCTCAATTGATGTCATAAGCATGTTACCTCTTAATTATATTATGCCTCACCATGGTTGATAAGAGCTGTTTTAGATGTCAATTATCCATCACAAGAGTTCTCCAACAGAGGTAATATCAATCCTTTCTACAATTTTCTTATTGCTAAGTGATTGTGTATGATAGAACAAATGTTCTTACTCTAGTTGATATAAAATTTGATTGCATATACTCCTTGTCCATATTGTGTGCACATTAACAATCTGACTTCTGAATCTCTCTTGAGCATAATCATCATGACACAGTGCATAATGCATATTCATACTGCATTAAAAGTCATTAAAAGCTAGTTCAGCATCAGTATGCATCGACACAAACGAAGCAAGCATCGATCCATACATTCTGAAATTCAAATTTTTTAAAAACTGCTTCAGGATGCATCGATGCATCCATCGCATGTATCGATACACATGCCCATTGTGAATATTTGGCATCGACGCATGACCATCTGCATCGATACATACTGATGCTATCTGAATTAAATGCATTTCTTTCTCTCTCATGCATCGACACATCAGCCAATCATATCACTTCCTATCTCAAGACTTCATATCATCTGCCCTCAAAATCCAAATTAACCAACCATCTTTTCATCTCACTGCATTTCATTTCATATTGCTCAAGTTTTATTTTGTTGCACAATATATGGTTTAGCTTATGTAACTCTTAAACTCGTTCGTATCTTTAAAATGCTTTTCTATTTCTGTTTATCTCTATTGTTATTGCCCTTATTCGTCATTCTTTGTGAATGATTATTTACTTTGAAGCTTCATTCTTTGTGATTGATAGCCTGTTATCCATTTTTTGCCATGTCCTGCTACACTATGCTACCTTGATAAATCTGTTTCTTCCTCTTTTTGATGTTGACAAAGGGGGAGAAAATGCAGATATGCACAAACTCAGGGGGAGTATCACACATCTTGCCAAGAATTTGCCATCATCAAAAAGGGGGAGTTTGTGAGAGAATTCTTTACCTTGAATTAATTTTTAATGATAGAAAATTGTGTGATCATCATCCAAATGTTGGTTGTGCATTGCATTACATGATACATTTGTGTTTTTATTATGTTTTCCATCCCACTCTATTGTTGCATAACTGTACATATAAACCTACATTGATACTTCCCTTAAAATAACAATTAAAATGCATTTTATGTCAGTATGCATCAATACATAAGCCTCTGCATCGATACATACAGCATGAGATAAATCACAAAACCTTTCTGTTCAGTATGCATCGATGCATACGAGTCATGCATCAATACATGGAAGGCTAAAGACTCTATGCATCGATCCACACGATCCCTGCATCGATACATGACCAATTGAAACAGCCTGTGTATCAATACATGCGCATTAGGCATCGATACATACTAGTGAAATAATCACATGCATCGATACATGCGAATTATGCATCGATACATGATTAATAAATTTCACCAAAAATTCACATATCTTACAGTATGCATCGATACACACTCTTATGCATCAATACATAAAGCTGTTTTATGTTATAACAGTAACTGTTTTGCAGCATATATAAGACAGGTTATGACAGCAGTGCAAAAAACGAATTCATTGAGGGAAAACAATTGAACACAAGATCAAAAGCAGTGTTGGAGCAATTGTTTGAGAGCAATTAGAAACCTGAAAGAGACTTCATCTTCTTCATCTTCTCAATCACTTTTCTTCAAGAACATTTACACATAACCATTCTTGTTCTTTGGATTAAAGAAGCATCGAGATAACGTTCAGTGGTACGATCAAGGATCTAGCTGTGGTTTGCAGTGGAACGATCGAGGATCTAGCTGAGTTGAAGATTGAAGGGGGTTTCTAGGAAAAACCTACTGGTTTGTCCTTCAAGAACTGGAGTGTTCTTGAGGGTTTGGGAGTCACGTTTGCAGAACATATTCAACCGCAGCGTTGCGTTTGGAAATCGGGGGATTTCGCAAGCAGGTCGTGGAACCGGTGAATTGTTTGCAATTTCGTGCAGGAAAATCTTGATCGTGCTCAGATCAAGTGAAGGTTCATACAAGAAGAGGTTCTTAGAGTTTAGAATTCTGTCTTTGTATCATAACCTTGTATCAACGGATTCGGCAAATATTGATAATCAAAGTTCTCAATTTCATTTGAAATTGAGAGGGAGACGTACCCACACGCGAGGACGACGTGGGGAACTTCCTTACCAAATCTCTGCGTATCGTATTCTTACCTTACTCCTCTTTACGTTTTAAAACTGTTTTCGCAATTTCAGTTAGTGTGTGGTGATTGTTCCTGTTGCAAGACAGTAGTGGCAAGAAAACTTTTAATCAAACTCCATTGCTGTTTATCATCGATCACATACACACCAACTGTTTGACAAAACGGTTAGCTAGATTTTATTCATTGGAAATAGACTTTAATGATAAGTGCATTCAATTAGTTAAAATTCTGGTGTGAATTGTTTCTGTCATTCTCATTAAAATCCAGCAATTAAACTTGTGTGTCCGGCTTTCTAGTAGCGGTTCAGAATAGACGGAAGTCAATTCGGGACTGATTTTTCCGCCAACTTTGAAAACTCTGATAAAATTTCAAATCCGTTAAATTACAAAGAGGTGATCTATTCACCCCCCCTCTCGATCACTAGCCACACCGTCTAACACTAAGCCCTTGAAGTGGTATGTGCATAATCTCACTAGTTCCGAATACGTGATTAATTCTCAAAAACCAATAGGACTTTCGGAGCAACGCTCCTCACCAAAATAGGACTTTTGGAACAAATGTTCCTCACCAAAAATATCAAATAATCCTCATGATATCATATCAATTCTCATGGCATCATAACATGATCTATTCTCATACATATTGCACACATGTTCCATACAAAGCATGTTAACGTATCGCTTTGTGACTACTCGTTCGTTGTACACCCACGATACGATTACGTCCAAGCATCACTATCTAAATCATTTCATAACTTAAGTTATCTTTCTAAGTCATTTACCTAATAAAATCCTAAGTTTACCTCACTCATAAGTTTTAGGTATTTTATTGTGTAACCAACAAAATCAACCAATCCTTCATGCACACACACAAGTACCACAACCAACAACATGTATAGCATACATTAAAGTCCACAAGATGACATAACATGCTACAAGGTCCATAGGCAAGGTTATCACTCAACCCACAGGAATCTCAGTCATTAATCGGTCATTTTAACCTAGTCAAAATTCTAGGTTAAAACATACACAAACTCATATAAATCGACCGATCGATGTTAATCAAATGCATACACATCATGGTATAAGTTATAATGCATCCAAGGTGGTTTAGAAACATGAAATAAGTGGTTTTTGGCAAAATAATGCTGGACCAATCGATTGTATTCTGGAGCCAATCGATTGCATAAAGTTTCTGTAACGTATTTTTCACAAAAGTTACAGGACCAATCGATTGATCCTCCATGTCAATCGATTCACATCAGCAAAAATTCCATTTTTTCTTCACAGAAACATGAACCAATCGATTGGTTCTGCAACTTTTCTACAACCAATCGATTGACACCTGTATAATCTCTAAAATATACCTCTTCTAAACATTCTTCCTTCCAAAATTAATCATACCCAACCATTCTAAAACATATATTATTATGAATCATGTGGTTAATCTCCATAACTTCAACAACAAAACACATAAACATCAGGCACCCAAAGACCATGACTTCAACAACAACAACATGATACCAACACATAGCATGAATGAGAAGTATGAACACAACAAGTTCATCACAAATTCACACAAATCCTAACCCCCTAAACATAGGTTATTTTCCCCCAAAGGCTAAATCTATCCAAAAACTCACCTAGAAGAAGAAGATGGTGAAATAGGGATGAAGTTGGTGATGATGATGATGAAGATGAGATGATGATGATGATATAGTGGAGAAGATAAATGTTTCCATGGCTTTTCTCTTCTACTTCCTTCCTTCCTCTTCTTCTCTTCTTATCTTCTTTCTCTTTCCCACGTTTTCCTTTTCTTTCTGATAACTCTATTTCTTTCCTCTTACCTACTTCTTCTTATCCACCACACACACACACACACACACACACACACACACACACACACACACACACACATATATATATATATATGTGTGTGTGTGTGTGTGTGTGTGTGTGGGTGTGTATATATATATATATATATATATATATATATATATATATATATATATATATATATATATATATATATATATATATATATTAGATAGTAATATAAAATATCTCAATTGATATTTTATCTTCCAGTACCAACTGACCAATTATTAATGTTACCAAAAATGTTGTCTCTTGTACTTATTAATATTGATCTGTCTCTTTTATTAATAAGTAATCTCTTCAGAGTTTACTGGATACTGTATTGGTCCCAATTAACAACATTTAGAGCACATATGAGCTTAAATTGTTACAATTGATAATAGATAGAGTACATAGGAACTTAACTGGTCTCAACTGACAACTAATTGAGCATTTTAAGGGAATATGGGGGGATATTACATTCACCAACTTCCGTCCAACACAAAGGTGTTCTACATTTCCTTCCATACAAAGCTTTATAAGGAGCCATGCCGATACTCGCATGGTAACTGTTGTTGTATGTGAATTCAATCAATGGTAAGAGCTCCTTCCAATTTCCCCCATTTTCAAGTACACAAGCTTTTAACATATCCTTCAGCGTCTGTATCGTCCTCTCAGTTTGACCATCCGTTTGAGGATGATTAGACGTACTCAAACACAAGTTCAATCCCAAACTTGTAGGAATGCCTTCCAAAATCTTGAAGTAAACTTTGGGTCTCTATCGGACACAATACTAGTTGGAAAATCGTGCACTCTTACGATTTATGAAATGAACAACTGTGCAAGATGACTTGCCTTGTAAGTAGTCTTCATGGCCAAGAAGTGCACAAACTTAGTTAACCGATCCACAATCACCCAAATTGAATCATAACCACCTTGGATCCGAGGTAACCCTACTGCAAAATCCACTAAAATACTATCCCATTTCCAAACTAGAATCTCTAAAGGTTGCAATAAATCACCTGGCTTCTGATGTTCGATCTTTACTTGATGGCCCACTATGCATTCCGACACATACTCTGCAATATCCCTTTTCATTCCAAGCAACCAGTAGTCCTTCTTCAAGTCTTGATACATCTTCGATGAACCTGTATG
This sequence comes from Lathyrus oleraceus, assembly GCF_024323335.1. NCBI lineage: Eukaryota > Viridiplantae > Streptophyta > Magnoliopsida > Fabales > Fabaceae > Lathyrus > Lathyrus oleraceus. Next base: position 362,735,871 of record NC_066585.1, on the reverse strand, counting down.
TATGGTAAACGCCCCCTTGTGGGCTTCCTCCAAAACTTTTCTTTTCAGTTCGGCATCATTCGGGACACAAATCCTTTGATTAAATAGAACAACTCCATCTGGTGATTGAGCAAAACCTGGTTGAGTCGACATCTCTTACAACTTCTCATCTATCATTTGTCCTTGCTGGATTTCTTCCTTTAGGTTAGAAGTAACATTCAAATTTCCCATTACCACACCATCCCGCGTCCAATTAAATTGAAGGTTAAGATATCAGAACTTTTCCAACAATGCGTATTCTAACATCATTAACTCACCTTTATACATCTCTTTCCGACTTAAGGCATCTACGACCTTATTCACTTTTCCTGGGTGGTACTTAAGCTCAAAATCAAAGTCTTTCAAATACTCCATCCATCTCCTCTATCTCATGTTCAACTCTTTCTGGTCAAATAAGTATTTCAAACTCTTATGGTCACTAAACATCTCAAAACACACTCCATACAAATAATGTCGCCACACCTTCAATGTAAAAACAATAGTACTCAGTTCAAGATCATGAGTTGGATAGTTCTCTTCACGAGTCTTCAACTGACGAGAGGCATTTGCTACAACCTGACCACTCTGCATTAACACCCTTCATAACCCTTTCTTAGAGGCATCACAAAATACTTCATAAGACTTACTAGGATCAAGGATGATTAAAACAGAAGCAGTTGTTAGTTTTTCCTTCAAACTCATAAAACTCTGCTCACACTTCGAATCCCATTTAAAAGAAATTTCCTTTCGGGTAAGCCTAGTCAATGGTAAAGCTATCTGCGAAAACCCCTTTATAAAACTTCGATAATAACCTGCCATACCCAAGAAACTTCTGACTTCAGATGCATTCTTCGGTCTTTCCCAATTAATAACTGCTTCAACTTTAGATGGATCTACTGATACTTCTCCTTGTGATATGACATGACCAAGAAATTTCACTTCGTTCATCCAAAATTCACACTTACTTAACTTGGAAAAAAGTTGCTTCTCTTGCAATACTGATTGAACAATCCTTAGATGTTCTCCATGCTCTTGTGGAGTACGAGAATAAATAAGAATGTCATCAATAAAGATCACCATGAATTGGTCCAAGTAAGGTTGAATATAGTCCATGAAAACAGCAGGGGCATTCGTCACACCAAAAGGCATTACAAGAAACTCATAATGGCCATATCGGGTCCAAAATGCGGTCTTTGGCACATCCAAATTCTTAACTCTGATTTGATGATAGCCCGATCGTAAATCAATCTTCGAGAACACACATGCTCCTTTCAACTGATCTAGCAAATTGTTTATCCTTGGCAGGGGGTACTTGTTCTTAATGGTGACTTTATTCAACTGACGATAATTAATATACAACCGCATACTACCATCATTATTCTTCACTAATAACACTGGAGCTCCCCATGGTGAGACACTAGGTCGGATGAAATGCTTGGTTAACAACTCTTTCAGTGGTCCTTCAACTCTCTCAACTCAAGTGGCACCATACGATACAGAGAAACAGAGATTAGAGTCGTCCCAAGTATCATATCAATAGAGAATTCCACTTCCCTTTCAGGAGGAAGAGAAGTGACATCCTTAGGGAAAACTTCTAGAAATTCACAAACGATAGGAATTTGTGTAACATTCAGATTGTCGCTAGTTTCCTTGGTGAGAACCAAGAGAACTGACTTTTCCTTCTTAAATAAGAAATTAACCATGCCAATCGTACCTTCCAAGATAGTAGTTAATACATCCCTTGGAGTAGCTTCACTAGATGGAATGATAATCAACTTCTCTTCACATCCAATAAACACCGAATTAGCGGAAAGCCAATTGACCAGTCACCATTTACATTGAGTTTTCATTACTGATCCGACGCAAAACAGAGACATTTGACACACTGTGCAAGCATTTATGGTACATTTCGAGTTAGTTTTACTTTCGTTATTTTATTTACGCGTTTTTTATCTTTGTTATGTTTTACCTTTTATTATCTTGATTTTATGCGTGGGATAGCTGTGTTTTTGTCTGACAGATCCAGGTAGAAGAACCGGAGAACTCAGAACAAGATAGTGCAAGATTCCGACATGCAAAGGAGCAGAAAACCCCGGTACAGGAGGCCTGACACGGCCACCCGTGTCACCTGACACGGGCCGTGTCAGGGCAAGGGAAGCAAGTCAAGAAAACAGTAGCCTGCCACGGCCACCCGTGTCAGGAAGAAACCTCAACCATGTCACCCCTGCCATGGGCGTGTTAGCTTAAACAATAGGCTGACACGGCCACCCATGTCAGCTGACACGGGCCGTGTCAGCCCAAGCCCAAAATTTCCAGTTTTCTAGGGCTTTTCATTCTTCGGGCTTTTTAGAGACATCTTTGGACCTGTCCAACTGCTGCTGGGAATTTTCACTATAAAAAGAGGTCTTCTGCCAAAGGAAAAAGCATCTTGGAATACAGCAAAACACAATATTGTGAAGCAATCAAGTATTACAGAGATCAAGGCATTTGGAGAGCTGAAGATATTCATGAGCGAGAGCGATTGAAGATCAAAGTCATCCAATTACTTGTAATGTGTAATTTTTATCTTGCAATTGTTTTGAACAATATGAGTAGCTAAACCCCCCAATGCTAGGGGGGTGTCCCTGATTTAGAATTGTAATGAATTTGAGTTTACATTTGCATTTATAATATTGTTTTTACGGTAACCTTCTGATGTGTTTATTGCTTTCTCTTTCGGACCAATTGAGATTGATTTGTGGTTATCAATTAGGCTGGACCGCCATTGATAAGGTTTTCATAAGGTTACTCTACAGTAGATATCACCTAGGACTAGGGATACCCTGTATGAACCAGAGCATTCTTGATATTATACAACTTAACTTCACTCTTATTGGCTATGGACATAGGAATTGGGGTAGATTGATTAAAGGTTTTCTCACCAAGGACTTGGGAGAAAATACCCTTGAGAACTGGTAGTAATTGATATTTGTTGATGCAATAGTAACTCATAGTTGTTATATAGATAAATCATACACCTTCCCTGGCATTGTTCCTTTTTCTCTATAAACCCTTATTTTCATATTTCTTTGCCTTTACTTTTATTATTATTTTTACACTCAAAAACCAAATTAGTACTTTTTGTTTAATTGAATGATAATTTAAACTCAATATTAACGTGCAGTCCTTGAGATCGACATTCGGGGAATTTCCCCATTATTACTATAAAAGGCAAAATAATACACTTGCTATTTTCCCGATCGAGTTTTTGGCGCCTTTGCCGGGGACTGCAAAAAATATAGAGTTTAATTTTGTTTCAATTAAAATTTTGTTGCTCTGCAATAAAATTATTTTTCTGTCATTTATAATTCACTAATTTGTGTATGCGAGGAGAACCCTCATCTGAATTTCTTTATGACGCAGAGATCGAGAGAACCCTTCATCGAAGACGCAGAGAACAGAGAGTGGATTCTACAGAAGAAAGTACCTCGGATCAACCAGAAGTCAAGGAACCAATGGCTGAAGTTCCTCCAATTCCACCTCCTCCACCTCCAGAAAGACTCCTAGGTGACTATGGAGGTGCAAATGCACCGGGTGATCGACTGACCATTGTTAACCAACCGGTGAATGTGACAAATTTTTAACTGCATCCTAGCACGATCAATCAATTGGAAAGAAAACCTTTCACCGGAAAGGTTAATGAAGATGCCAACAAACACCTGCAAAGATTTCTGACCATGAGCACCACCCTGAAAATTGATGGTCACACTGATGAAGCAAAAAAATTAAGAATGTTCCCGTTCACTTTAGCTGAAGACGCGGAAGAATGGTTCTATTCTTTCCCTGCCGGTAGTATCACTTCCTGGGAGGAGATGGAAACTGCATTCTTAAATGAATATTTTCCAGCATCAATATACCTGAGAAAAAGTATGAAATTCTGAATTTCAAATAGAAGGATGGTGAATCATTGGGAGACACTTACAAAATATTCAAAAGGATCTTAGTCGCGTGTCCCACTCATAATATGGATCAGATAGAACAAATGCAGATGTTCGTTAATGGGCTGAAAATAAAGACAAAACAGTTGATTGATACAGCAGTCGGTGGCTTAATAAATTTCTCAACATCCACTGGTATCAAGAGGATTATTGAAGCAATAGCTGCCAATGAGTATCTAAAGCTATATGACAGGTGTACCAGTCAACCAGATGAGGTGATTGATCTAAAATTAGAGACAAATAAAATCCGTCTGGAAGACACTGTTGCTGTCGAAGTAGACAAAAAGCTGAAAGCTATGAATATAGGTACTCAATAGATAGCACAGGTTCATCCAGCTTAGGCGCGCACGTGTGAAATCTGTAATGGACCTCATCACACAGTCTATTGCTTTGCGACTCCCCAATAAATTGAAGAGATCAAATTCTTGAAGCAGAATAATCCCTATTCTAACACTTACAACCCAGGTTGGAAGAATCATCCAAACTTCTCCTGGAAAGATCAGAGAGGGAATGTTCCGCAACAGGGTACATGGCAATATCAGACTTAGTATCAACAACAACAACAACAACAACAGGCACCTAAAAAGGCTGAATGGGAGATTGCCATTGAAAAGTTAGCAGCCCACAACATACAATTTCAAGAAGAAACACGGACTAATAAGAAAAACACCACAACTTCCATCAAAAATCTTGAAGTTCAAATGAGACAGATAGCACAACAGTTAGCTTCAAACTCTCAAGCCTCGGGTACCTTACCTAGTGGTATGGTGACAAATCCGTGGGAACATAACATTGTGAACGCTGTCACAACCCGAAGTGGAAAGTCAACAGAGGAAAATGATATAGAAAAAGATGGATTAATAGAGGTGGATTTAGAAATCAAGGAAACAAAAGTCCAAGATGAAGAAGCAATACCACCTCCTGTCAAGGAGAAAGAGAAGGTTCCTAAACACGTAATCAAACTCCCTTACCCTCTACGACAGAAAAAGAAAAATCAACATGAGAAGAATTTTGAGAAGTTTCTGGAGATGTTCAAAAAACTCGAAATCAATATCCCTTTTTCTGAAGCATTGGAACAAATGCCAATATATGCCAAGTTCATGAAAGACATAATTTCCAAGAAGCGTTCCACTGATACATAACCGATCATCCTGACTGAAACATGCAGTGCCATTCTGCAAGACATGAAAATCCCAGTGAAAAAGAAAGACAAGGGATCAGTTACTATTCCTTGCACTATTGGTGATAGAAAATTCAAGAAGGCTCTGATTGGCTTAAGGGCAAGTGTAAGCTTGATGCCACTGTCCATCTATAAGAAATTAGGCATCGGTTATGTTCAAGATACTCGAATGACCCTTCAGTTTGCGGATCGTTCTGTTAGGCGACCCTATGGTATTATGGAAGATGTTCTTGTAAAAATTGACAAGTTTGTCTTTCCAGTCGACTTTGTTATTCTGGAAATGCTGGAGGATGAGGAGATTCCTCTCATATTGGGAAGACCTTTCTTGGAAACAAGACGATGTATGATAGATATTGAGGAAGGAACTATGACCCTCAAGGCCTATGATGAAGAGTTAAAGATAGATGTGAGGAATACAATGCAATACAAAGATGATATCGGCACTAGCAACACTATAGAGATAATCGACCAAGTAATTGCTCAAGAAAATGACCAGCATAGACCCCGATCACCTCTAAACCGGGTCTTAAGCTTGTCCATTTTTGACAGTAATGAAGATGAAGAAGAATCTGAGGTGCTTGCTTTGATGGAAAAACAACCTGAATGGATTAGATCTAGACCACACCGGTGGGAAGATCTAAGACCACCACCATCTGATGTCACTGAAGAACCAAAAAAAGGGGTGAATCTAAAGCAGTTACCAACAAATATGAAGTATGTATTTCTAGACACTGAAGAAAAATGTCCAGCCATCATTAATGCTAGTCTACAGAGTGTCCAAGAGGCAGAACTCATTCAAGTGTAAAAAAAAATACAAGGGTGCAATCGGATGGGCAATTGAGGACTTAAAAGGTATAAGCTCTACTGTTTGCATGCACAAGATCTTAATGGAAGATGACCACAAACCAGTAGTGCAACCACAATGAAGACTTAACCAAACCATGAAAGAAGTGGTGCGCAAAGAGGTTGTAAAACTCTTGGATGCGAGCCTAATCTACCCTATCTCTGATAGCTCTTGGGTAAGTCCAGTCCATGTGGTACCAAAAAAAGGGGCACAACTGTAATAACGAATGCAAATAATGAGTTGATTCCAACCCGCACTGTTACAGGTTGGAGAGTGTGCATCGATTACAGAAGGCTAAACATGGCAACAAGGAAGGATCACTTCCCGTTACCATTCATTGATCAAATGCTGGAAAGGTTAGCAGGACACGATTACTATTGTTTCCTAGACGGTTATTCGGGGTATAACCAGATTGCGGTTGCCCCTGAAGACTAAGAGAAGACTGCATTCACATGCCCCTATGGTATTTTTGCTTATAGAAGAATGCCATTTGGCTTGTGCAACGCACCGGGCACCTTTCAAAGGTGTATGACTTCTATTTTTGCTGACATGCTCGAAAATCATATGGAAGTATTTATGGATGACTTTTCCGTATTCGGTTCTTCATTTGATAATTGTTTGACTAACCTATCACTTGTGTTAGAAAGATGCCAGCAAACAAATTTGATCCTGGATTGGGAAAAATGTCACTTCATGGTCCGAGAAGGAATAATCTTGGGACACAAGATCTCCAACAAGGGTATCGAAATGGATATAGCAAAAGTGGAGGTAATAGAAAATTTACCACCACCGATGAATGAAAAAGGCATCCGAAGCTTCTTAGGACATGCGGGTTTCTACCGCAGGTTCATAAAAGATTTCTCCAAGATTGCAACCGCTGACTAGTCTGCTGGTAAAAGATACCCCGTTCTTATTTGACAAAGAATGCAGGAAAGCCTTCGAGGCCTTGAAGAAGGAGTTGGTGTCAGCGCCCATAGTTATTGCCCCAGATTGGTCTCTTCCTTTTGAGATAATGTGTGATGCAAGTGATAACGCAGTAGGGGCAGTACTAGGGCAACGCAAGGAGAAGCTCTTGCATGTGATCTATTATGCAAGCCATGTACTCAACCTTGCTCAAATGAACTATGCAACCACAGAAAAATAACTCCTGGCGGTGGTATACGCATTTGACAAATTCAGATCCTATCTACTGGGATCAAAGGTAATCGTATATACTGACCATGCTGCTTTAAAATATCTTTTTGCTAAACAGGAATCAAAGCCAAGGCTACTGCGATGGATCCTCCTACTACAAGAATTCGACCTGGAAATCAGAGACAAAAAGGGTAGTGAAAACATTATTGCTGATCACTTGTCTCGGATGACTCCGATTCAAGAAACAGAAGAAACGCACCTCATCAGAGATGAGTTCACGGACGAACGTATTCTAGCCGTTACGCATATCCCGTAGTTTGCCGATTACGCGAACTTTGTGGTAGGTGGACTGATACCGGATGACTTTGACTCTAACAGATGAAAAAAGTTTTTGCATGATTGCAGGTTCTATGTATGGGACGATCCGTTCCTTTACAAAAAGGGATTAGATGGCCTAGTCCGGAGATGTGTTCCAGAGGAAGAGCAGAGAGACATTTTAAAAGCCTGTCATAACTCAGAATATGGAGGACATTTTAGCGGAGACAGAACCGCAACCAAAGTCCTCCAGTCTGGATTATATTGGCCTACACTATTCAAAGATGCACAAGCAGTGGTAAAAGAGTGCGGCAGATGTCAAAGAACAGGTAACATATCCAAAAGAAATCAGATGCCTCAGAATGTCATGTTAGAAGTCGAACTGTTCGATGTATGGGGGATAGATTTTATGGGACCCTTCCCACCTTCCTTTGGAAAGCAATACATTCTGGTTGCGGTTGACTATGTGTCAAAATGGGTGGAAGCAGTTGCACTGCCCACGAATGATGCAAAGGTGGTAATGAATTTCCTCAAGAATTGTATCTTCGCACGGTTTGGGGTACCAAGAGCACTTATTAGTGACGAAGGTACCCACTTCCTAAATAAATTGATGGAAAACCTACTACGGAAATATAATATTAAGCATAGAGATGCCACACCATACCACCCCCAGACTACTGGACAGATTGAGGTATCCAATCGGCAGATCAAGCAAATCCTAGAAAAAACTGTCAGTGCCTCAAGAAAGGATTGGTCAATCAAGCTAGATGACGCACTCTGGGCATACCGAAGAGCGTTCAAAACACCAATAGGTATGTCCCCGTATCAGTTAGTTTATGGTAAAGCGTCTCACATACCACTCGAACTTGAGCATATGGCATTTTGGGTTACCAAATTCCTCAACTATGATCTTGCCAAAGCGAGTAAATCTCAGATCCTCAAATTACAAGAGCTGGAAGAATTCAGGAATCGAGCGTATGAGAATGCCAAGATATACAAAGAGCAAACCAAAACCTGACATGACAGGCGCATTCAGAAGAAAGACCTTCAGGAAGGACAACTGGTGTTATTATTCAACTCAAGGTTGAAACTCTTCCCAGGGAAACTAAGGTCCCGATGGTCGGGACCCTTTGAGTTACAAAAAGTATTTGCGCATGGAGCCGTTGAACTAAGGAATCCAGCGAACGGTGACACATTCAAGGTGAATGGGCAGAGAGTTAAACCTTACATACAAGACCAGGAGGGTGGTCCTATAGAAAAAATCCGTCTCACCTAAGTAGACGGAGAACCGTCGAGCCATGCGACGTTATACGAAGCGCTTCGTGGGAGGTAACCCACGCTTTTTATTTCTAATCAGTTGTGTGTGTCTGTAGGTTTATACATGAGCTCTACAAGGAGGGAACATCTCATAGCCAGAGGAACCAGCAGTTGAACTGACAAGAAAACCAAAAAATCGGCCAAAAGGACAGCCTGACACGGCCACACGTGTCAGCTGACACGACCGTGTCAGGAGAGGAAAAATGTATGGAGGATTTTGGAAAACAGTGGTCTGACATGGCCACCTGTGTCAGGAGCACTCTAAGAAATTGGATTTTTGAATTTTGTAAACAGTGGCCTGACATGGGCGGCCGTGTCAGGAGCACTGTAAGAAAATTTTTGGAACGTGTTAAACCAGTAGCCTGACACGGCCACATGTGTCAGGCAGGCGGAATTTTTGAATTTTTTTTGAAATTTTTGATTTTTCGTGGGACCCACCCACTTAATCCATTCTTAACCACACCTTTTCCCTAATTACCCCATCATTATCTGATTTTCACTCCACACATCATTACTCTCTCTCATCATTTTTTCATCTTCTTCTCTCATACTCTTACAACTTCCATTAAACCTCACTAACCTCACCACACAAAACCTTCCATAACCCCAATTTCCACTCACCTATCGCCAAAACACCCTTCACAAATATTACTCCACTCTCCTTCCCGGTCCTAACCACGGTTTCAGATTTTCCTAACTCGAAAGTTCAGAATCTTTCTATTTTTTACAGGTCCAAAATGCCCCCACGGAGAATCCTCACCGGAAAGCAACAACTTGCAGAGATGGCGAAGTCACGGAAACGCCCGAGCCGGAATCCTAATCCACATAACATCGTGTTTGATAATCCGGAACAAGAACGGCAATACCAAATTCACCGGAAGCGCAAACTCACACCGACAAGGTATATGTGTGAGCATACTCTAAACGTTCTAGGGCTGAAAATTGAGGTAGACCGAATGTTGCATGTTTTGGGAATGCTCGAGTTTATGAGTTTGGAAGCGCCGACCTACGAGCGCATTACTCTCGAGTTCCTCAGCACGTTGGAATTCCAGCTGGAAAAGCGGTGGATTGACACAACTAGGTATTATTTCGGCAACTTACGTTTCCGGTTGTTTAACAATTATCATGAATTGTCTGTTGAGGAGTTAGCTGCAATACTCTGACTCCCTCTGAACGGACCTAGAGCGGTCCCAGACGGGTTCCCACCTAAGGATTTCTGGATGGCCATAACCAGGAGGACGGATTACTCCTCCAAAGGCGCGAATGCCTCGGGCATCCAGAATCCATGTTTCAAGTACGCCCAAAAAGGTTTAGCCTATACCCTGTTCGGAAGAGGCGATAGCACTGGGGTAGCTACTTAGAGAGAGCTATTCTTTATGTACTCGATGGCTCAAACCAAGACCATCAATGTAGCTGCCTTTGCAGCAGACTACCTGGGCAGAGTCGGCCGAGCAAACTCCGGAGGCATATCCGTAGGGGGAATGATCACCCAAATTGCATTGCTTTTTGGGTATCAAGTTGTTTTACTCGAGGACACGCCAATTGCAGGTAACACAAAAATTGACATGTCTACTCTAATTTCCCAAGGTATGATTGTTGTTGCCCTTACTTACTATTCTGTACTCATCCATAAGAGGTTTATCATTGCTCTGCCGGATCCGGACAGAGTTGCTATTACTGACTGTGCTAATTGGTTGTATGTGAGCACCGATCCCGATGCGGATGAAGGCCACAAAACTGACCATTTTACTGCAGGTGAGCATTTTATGGATGACCAGGCAGAAGAAATGGAAGTAGAAGAGTATCCTCAAGCACCTCCTGAGCAGTTTGTCCCACAGCATCAGGAACCCACCCAGCAGGCAGCAGGTTCATCATCTTGGTCAACTGACCAATGGAGCTGGGTACAGACCGAGATGGGTGACTTGAGGACTGAACAACAATGACAAGGCATTGAGCAAGCCCGTCAGGGAGAGACGTTGGATGAGATGAGCAACATGATGCGACAGCTGATGTTGCATTTCCCACAACCTCCTCCTCAGTAGGACCCTGTGAGTACCCTCCTTCGCGCTTGTTCAAAAACATTGTGGACAATGTTGAGTTCAAGTGTGGGGGAGATTTTATGTCTTTTGTCTTTTATTAGTATTTGATTATTGTGTTATTTTTACTTTTTACTTTTGTAGTCTAGATGTAAGTTGTCTGTTGAAGGTACATTATGCTGCAAGTTTGTCAAGTTTGTGTTGACAGGTTGGAAAAAGTAATGATCACGATTGAGAGTGGATGAAAGGATCACACCACTCACCATGGCTTATTGTGAAGGATCTCCCCAGAAAGTGACACTGCTGAAGTAAAGATCGGACGCAACGTATACAACTTAACCGACACGAGTATCCTGCACATTCCAAAGTAAGAAAGAAATCGCACCAAATTAATGAGCACTGTGGATCCTGCCAAAGCTGAACCAAACCAAGTGAGTCATAAAAAGCCAAACACATTGATCATCATGAGCGTCATTCAGGTTTGTCTTTATCACTCTAAATTTGCGTATACTCTTTGGGTCTGTCACTACATGATACACACACTGAGGCACATTGTTTGTAATTAACCCCGAGCCTTTCTAGCCATCCCGAATAATTATATCCTTCGTTAACCCCCTTTGAGCCTATATCCATTTTTTTTGTTTAAACACCATAAATGTAACCATTGGCCACAACACTTCCTTACCCTGTTCAGAGTCATGATAATGCATTCAAAGCTGTGTTGAAAAGCTAAGTTTGGGGTAAAAATCCCAAAAGCTCTCAAAGCCCAAGAAAGTGCAAAAACAAGAGAAAAATAAAAAATGATGAATCGAGAAGAAGAAAGAAAAATAAAAATTCGACAACTCGAAGATTCAAAAGAAAGAAGAACGGAAAAGGGCAGTCAGTGAAAAAGAAATAAGGAAAGAAAACCGAGGAAATAAAAGAAACAAACACAGGATGTAACATCGACTCTGAACCAAAATCCCCTTGTTTTCCTTTTTTTAATCCATACCCTAACCCAAGCCAAGCTACAACCCTAAAGACCTCAAAAGTGTGTGTGTTATGTGTAGGTGATGAGAAAAGAGAGACTATTCAAACTTGTGAGTGATATTGCATACTTTGAATTATGAGTGTAAACAACTTACCCCAAGAGAATTGGTGAGAATGTGATATAAGCTGACAGGTGAAACGGTGCTTTGAAGTGGAAGTGTGAATAATGACTTTCGAGGATAGGCATGATTTGTGGAAGGAAAAGGGAAGACGTTAGCGAATGATCTCAGCAGTGGTGGAAAACATGAAGAATTCTGGGGAGTGATCATGAAACATTACTTGGGACAAGTGATGCGTTGGAAAACTTGATGCGGTGTTCGCAAGTATACGAACGCGTCAGAGTAATATAAAAGATTATCATATCCACAGAGACCAATTGTCAAGCTATCGTTATTTGTTGTTATGGTGTTTATCAAAGGCAATCAAAATAAGTGTTTTTGTAGTGTGCAATAAAAAGTAATGTATTGAAATATAATATAATTAATAAAGACAAGGTCGAATGTAATTCACGTAATCAATTGATAATCCAAGTACTTGCTAATAGAACTACTTATGGGCAATGTTTCCTACTTTGAAAAGAACTAATTTAACAGGAACTGTCGCTTTCGCGTATTCAGAACCGAGTTGTACTCCCTAATCAAACCCTCTTATTGTCACTTATAAAAAGGCGCGCATTGCGTTAGAGTAGTAAACCTATTTTTAAGAAATATAGTATCTTGACTAAGTTGAAAAGTATTATAACCTAGATTTCTTAACCAAAAGAGGTTCTCACGAACCAGACTCTAAACTTATAAACGCGTCCGAAAATAGTTTTAAAATCTCTTTTCTTCTTGATGTTAAAAACTCCTAATGAACTAAACAAAGCGCTTTCGCTGTTTTTGAAATAATTAAAAACAATTAAGTTTATAAAGACGTTGGACGGCTTTCGATCTTACCCAACGGAATTGAAGTGCGGGAAAACTTAAGTTGAAAGTTACAATAGCCCTTTAAGTGTTTCTACGAACAATTGTACGGATTATTGGTTTAACTACGATCCTTACATTCTAGCCTTATCAATTTAGCTAGACATGGTAAAGTAAAAGTGCATTAAAATAAATAAAAGTAGTGCGAGTGCGGAAAGTAAATAATTTAAAGCGAGTGCGAGGAAATAAATAAAAGTAAAGTGAGTGCAAGGAAATAAATAAAGTAAAGCGAGTGCGGGAAATAAATAAAGTAAAGCGAGTGCGGGAAATAAATAAAGTAAAAGCGAGTGCGGGAAATAAATAAAGTAAAAGCGAGTGCGGGAAATAAATAAAGTAAAGCGAGTGCGGGAAATAAATAAAGTAAAGCGAGTGCGGGAAATAAATAAAGTAAAGGCGAGTGCGGGAAATAAATAAAGTAAAGGTGAGTAATAAAAACCTGCTCCAATCGGAGGGCTGAGTAAATTGCAATGCGGAAAAGAAAATGGCGGCAGGATTAACTTCCTTCCAAAGTGCTCCAAACTCGATTACAGACTCTATCACAGACTTGATGACACAATTGTGGTAACACTCCAATGCGAAGCGATTACCACTATAAAATACTGAATATATGCCTAAGTGAAACAAAGTTGCTTCTGAGTTTGCCTCTGCTCTAAGTTTGGATGATTGTAAAACTGATTTCGCGTTTCTATTTATAAGCAAATAAAAAAGGTGGAATTGACTTGGATGCCCTTCAACTTGAAAATAGAGGAAACCGTTTCCTTCTTGTGGCGCCCACCACAACGCTATGGCGCCCGCCACAAGCAAAAAGTGGGGCGCCTTAGTGGATGAAGTGAGGAAACGTGGGAGTTGAGGAAGTTGGACTTGGACACATCATGGCTTGGTCTGTGGCGCCCGCCATGGGGTAGGCCATAAGCACAAAATGCTGAATTTTAGGGTTTTTAGCCCTTTTTCACTCCTTTTCTCGATCGGGGCTCCGATTAAAGTAAAAACCTATAAACAAAGAAAAACATAGCAATAACACAATAAAATGATAATAAAACAACTAGAATGCATGTGAAATCGGAGTAAAAAATACGTAAATTTTAGTGTGATCAAACTCTCCCACACTTAAACCTTTGCTTGTCCTCAAGCAAAACATTGAAAAGCTCATAAAAGAAAATTTGTGTAAACGAGTGCTTCAGGTAAAAATTCTAAGTTCAAGTCGGGATGCAGTGATAGGTACTAACTGAGTGAACTAAGGGTATCATGATGACACTAATCTGCAAATACGGACATAAACTTCATTCCTATATTAACCAACCCATATCATCCCACAATACCTAGGCCTGCCTCTTCATCTCTTTTTGTGTCCTTTTCATTCAAGCACAATCACATTAAGCCCGTTATCCGTACATGCTTCATAGTAGAGTGGCCTGTTAGTGATTATGATCAGAGCTTGGGGTTTCTGGCACATAAACATGTGTAAACCCTTTTATTGGACCCAACTGTAGTTGTGGGGGATCGGATCGTAATCCGCCCTACCGAGTTCAGTGCCAGATACCTCTAAACCAACTGGCAGTGGGTAAGTTTTTCTTTTTCTCTTTTTTTTTTTTTTTTCTTTTTGTAGCAATTTTTACAATCCTTTGGTTTAAATGACTTTGTGAGGGTCACCTATACCGGAGTTGCCTTTTGCTTTATTTTATTTTTTTGTTTTTCTGGATCATTCACTTATTTGCATCGGTCCCCTACGTAGAGGATGCGTAGGCCGAAGCTGACTGCTGAGATAAACTACTAAGGACTTATACGGAAATGATGATTAAGGCCATGGTATATGGGGTTTCGGGAATGATTCCTATATTTACGAAGCTTATGGTGCTAAAACAGATACTGATGTTTCGCAAAGTTCTCCCAAGTCACTGCATCCTTACTCAAAACATGTCCTTAAAACCTGAAAACTTACGAAATAACACTATTTTCTTTTGCAAATTTTTTTTGGTGGGGCTAAAGGTATGGGGAGGTAGGATTGTACTAAGGATCTACTATATTTGGTGACTCGTCAGACTCATGCATTATACTAAAAAGAAAAATAAACAAGTAAAAGGGAAATTAAACAACTAAAAGGAAATAAACTGTCTAAAAACAGCAAATAAAACTGAAAATAAAAGGAAAATGATAAATGCTCCTTCCACACTTAAATCGAACATTGTCCCCAATGTTTTGAAATAAGATAAGGGAAGAGTTACCTGGCAACCTATTGCTGACCACTAGTGCCCTCGCCATCCTGAGGTGGACGACGGGATCGGGTACGACGACGGTCTCTCTGATCCATCCTCGCCTGCAGGGCATCCTGAGCGGTCCTCACCTCTCGAAGGTTACCGATAATGGAACCTTGGGTGGCTTCAATTAGTGCCATGTGTCTCTGGTGGTATTGTTGCTGACGGGCTTGTGAGTCTGTGATCACTTGTAGAGACTGTAGAACAGTGTCGTAAGACCTGTCTGTCCTCCGCTGTGATTGTTGCATGAAGTTCATATTATCCGTCATTTGTTGTTGGAGGGTAGAGAGTAGGTGGTCACGCCACATCTCCTCTGTAATATAGAAGCCAGGAGTGGTACCTGCAGAAGAAGAAGATGGTGCAGTGTGTGGTGGTGAAGGATGATGGGGGGACACATGTGGTACGGGAGATCTCTCTCTCCGATCATATTCATCATCGGTGTCTGGTCCCACCTCATCAGGAATGTTAGGAGGAAGAGGACCCAAAACAGGTGGAGCATCTAAATCGTAGGTCCAATTCCTCTCATCACGTATATCTGTACGTCTAGTGCAAGGTAGAATAACAGATGGGATGGCCACACCATGAATCATAAGTGTATAACCTCCTTCTCTCCTTGAGCGGCACAATTTCATGTCTCTCAGAAATTTTAAGTTAATTGTACGAGGAGGTAAGGGGTCTAGGGTAGCCATCTCATTGTTCAGGTTAAGTGCCCGAGCAATAGACGTAATCAATCCACCAAAAGAAATCGGTCCCGCCTTATTCAAAGTTAAAATCATATGGGCGAGCATGAACGGAACCGAATTAATTTTCCTATTTGTGAGGCTTCCTTGCAAATATAGAAGCTCTTTGGCATTAACCTTATTTGGATTCTCCCGGCCAAAAATAGTGCATGCCAACAGATATCTAAAAACTCTGATGGCCGGGTTATGGATAGTTGAGGCAAGAACTCCTTCAAAAGAGTTAATGGAAGTGTTTGATAAACGCTCCCAGAAGGAAAATACCTCAACAGACCATTCGGAATCCAAAGGGGCCTCACAAATAGCACCTTCCTCATGAGGGATCTCTAACAGACTGGCTAGTTCATCGATACTGAATTGGTATTCAACAGCAAACATTCTAAATTGGACAGTACCGACTATGCTAGCAGTGTTAGGGTTGACAATATAAATTAAGGAACTTAAAAATTCGATTGTCAGCCGCTCATAGGTGGGTTCTTTGTTGATAAAGAAATTATGCAAACCTAAGATGTCTAGATCAAACTCTTGTAGTAATAGAATCCATCGGAGTAACCTGGGCTTGGCATCTTTTTTACTTAATAGGTAACGAATGGCAGCATGATCGGTGTAAACAATAATTTTTGCTCCTAATAGAAAAGATCTAAATTTGTCTATAGCGAAAACTACAACGAGTAATTCTTTTTCGGTTGTTGCGTAATTAAGTTGGGCAGCATCTAGGGTTCTACTGGCATAATAAATGGCATGTAATTTTTTATCTTCCCTTTGTCCTAGAACAGCTCCAACTGCATAATCACTAGCATCGCACATTATCTCAAAAGGTTCCGACCAATCGGGCGGTTTCATAATGGGTGCAGAGATTAATGCTTGCTTTAAAAGATTAAATGCGTCATTACATTTTTCGTCGAAAATGAATTCAACATCTTTCATTAAAAGTCCGGTTAACGGTTTAGTTATTTTGGAGAAGTCCTTAATAAAACGCCGGTAGAATCCAGCGTGTCCAAGAAAGCTTCGGACTTCTCTGATGGTTTTTGGGGGTTTTAGGTTTTCTATAACTTCTATTTTAGCTTTATCTACCTCTATACCCTTTTCGGAAACTATATGTCCTAAAACTAGTCCTTCGGTCACCATGAAATGACATTTTTCCCAATTTAGCACGAGGTTCACCTCCACGCATCTCTCCAGGATTTTCTCAAGGTTAGCAAGACAATTGTGAAAATTGAATCCGCAAACCGAGAAATCATCCATAAACACTTCCATGATACCATCTAGGTAATCTGCAAAGATTGACATCATGCAGCGTTCGAAAGTAGCTGGGGCGTTACAGAGGCCAAAAGGCATTCGTCTGTAGGCAAAGGTTCCATAGGGGCATGTAAAGGTAGTTTTTTCTTGATCTTCAGGGTGAATAGGTATTTGGAAGAATCCAGAGTATCTATCTAGATAGCAGAAGTAAGAGTGTCTGGCTAGACGCTCCAACATCTGGTCTATGAATGGTAAAGGGAAATGGTCCTTCCTAGTTGCTTTATTTAATTTTCTATAATCTATACACATCCGCCATCCTCCTTCTAAACGTTTTGCTACATGTTCTCCTTTATCGTTTTGCACGACTATGATGCCTCCCTTTTTAGGTGCTACATGCACAGGGCTCACCCACTTACTATCCGAGATCTGATAGATTATACTTGTCTCAAGTAACTTAAGAACTTCCTTCTTAACAACATCACTCATTATAGGGTTTATTCTTCTCTGATGCTCCCTAGAGGGTTTTGAATCTTCTTCGAGCGAAATCCGATGCATGCATACGGATGGGCTTATACCTTTCAGGTCAGAGATATTATATCCTAAGGCTGAGGGATATCTTCGTAAAACGTCTAAAAGTTGGTTCGTCTCCTCTTGGCTCAAGGTAGCACTGACTATAACTGGGCGGTTCATCTTTTCATCGAGGAACTCATATCTCAGGTTCTTAGGCAGTTCCTTAAGTTCTAAGGTTGGTTTCTTAGGGCATGGCATAGGATCTGGAGTAAGGGATAAACATTCGTAAAGGTTATCATCGATGTAACGTTCTTTAAAGTCATCATCTTCCTTTATGGGGGTTGATGGTAACTTAATAATTTCTATAATTTCTTTTTGTTCTAATTCTCTAACACATTCATCAATGATATCTAAGGCATAACACGAGTCTCCCATCACAGGTGCCATAAGAAATTTCGAAAGTATAAATTCTAGTTTTTCGTCACCTACCTCAAATGTCAACTTTCCTTTCTTGACATCTATTATGGCTCCTGCAGTCGATAAGAATGGTCTACCTAGAAGAATTGGTATATCATTGTCCTCTTTGATGTCCATGACGACAAAATCAGTAGGGATAAATAACTGACCTATCCTAACAGGAACATCTTCCAAAATGCCTATCGGATATTTGACAGATCTATCGGCTAACTGAAGTGACATCTTAGTGGGTTGTAATTCTCCTAAGTTTAACCTCTCACAAACCGCTAAAGGCATTAAACTCACACTAGCTCCTAAGTCTAGAAAAGCTTTTTCGATGACATGATTACCCAAAAGGCAAGGAATGGAGAAATTTCCAGGATCTTTATCTTTCTTTGCTAATTTGTCCTCGGAAATAGCATTACATTCCAAAGGCTTCGGATCGTCAAGTCTACGTTTGTTGGTAAGGATGTCTTTCAGAAACTTTGCATAAGAAGGTAGTTGGGTGATGGCTTCTGTGAAATGGATTTCTACATGAAGTTTTTCTATAACTTTAATAAATTTTTGGTATTGTTTATTGATCTGGGTTTGTTTGAGTCTTTGGGGATATGGTATAGGTGGTTTATATGGTGGAGGCGGTACGTAAATTTTATCTTTAGGTTCTTCTCCTTTATCTCGACCTTCCTGGTTTTCAGATTCCTCTGGTTCCTTTACTTCGTCCGGGGGTTTGGTACATTCCTTAGAAGTTTCGGGTTCACTTAATCTTGGGTTTGGTGGCTCATCATAAGCGTTCCCACTTCTTAGGGTAATGGCATTGGCTTGTCCTCTCGGATTTTGTTGAGGTTGTCCAGGGAATTGTCCTCCAGGTGTAGTATGAGGGGCTTGGTTTAAAGCTACCTGAGAGATCTGGGTTTCAAGCATCTTGGTATGAGTAACTATTTGGTCAACCTTAGTTCCTAACTGAGTAATCAATTCATTAACATGAATGTTTTGGTTCATGAACTCCTTGTTTTGTTGGGTTTGAGCGGTGATAAAATTTTCCATAATTTTCTCAAGGCTCGGCTTTGGTGGTACAGGTTGCATAGGTTGATTTGATCTAGGGGCTTGATAACTAGGTCTCGGAGGTGCATTATTTTGAATAGGGTTATTGTTTTTATAGGAGAAGTTAGGGTGATTCCTCCATCCAAGATTATAGGTATTCGAGTATGGGTTCCCTTGGGTGTAGTTCACTTGCTCGGAGTGGGTTTCGTTCAATAGACTGCATTCTGCGGATTGGTGTCCTTGGGTTCCACATATCTCACAATCCGACGAAACTGCGGCTACAGTATTCGGGTTAATGCACATATGCTCGACCTTAAGGGCTAATGCGTCCATTTTAGCCTGCATCATGTCTATAGAGCTTAGTTAATGCACTCCTCCTTGGGCTTCCTTTTTCTCAACTGTCGCTCGTTCGACTCCCCATGATTGATGGTTTTGAGCCATGTCTTCGATGAGGGCACTAGTTTCAGGATAAGGTTTGTTCATCAAAGCACCGCCTGCGGCAGCGTCGATGGTCATCTTTGTGTTATAATGAAGTCCATTATAGAAGGTTTGAATGATTAACCAATTTTCTAAACCATGATGCGGGCATGCTCGTAACAACTCTTTATATCTCTCCCAAGCTTCGAACATCGATTCTTCTTGGTTTTGGGTAAATCTAGTTATATGGTTTCGAAGAACGGCGGTCTTACTCGGGGGAAAATATCTAGCAAGAAAAACTCTTCTAAGGTTATCCCAAGTCGTAATGGAATTGGGTGGAAGGGAATCTAACCATGATAGGGCTTTATCTCTGAGGGAAAAAGGAAATAATCTTAAACGTATTGCCTCAGGAGAAGCTCCGTTGGTTTTAAAAGTATCTGCTAATTGAAGAAATATATTTAAATGTTGGTTTGGATTCTCGGTAGCGAGACCCGCGAATTGTCTCTGTTGCACTAGTTGCAACAAAGATGGTTTAAGTTCAAAATTATTGGCTGGGATGATTGGGTTTACTATACTAGAACTAGGCTCTTCGTTAGATGGTTGAGCGAAGTCCTTAAGAGTTCTTTGGTTTTGATCTTCGGCCATAGCTCTCTTAATTCTATGAAAGAATAAACGTGCGCGAGCGTAACGTTTAGGTTCCGCCAGAGGGTATACTAAACTTAAACTTCCGGTGCTGCGAGTTCTTCGCATCGACCGGCGGGAAATAACCTAAGTCTAAATGATATAACAACAGGAAAATGAAATTTGACGAAATTGGTCCCCGGCAACGGCGCCAAAAACTTGATGCGTTGGAAAACTTGATGTGGTGTTCGCAAGTATACGAACGCGTCAGAGTAATATAAAAGATTATCGTATCCACAGAGACCAATTGTCAAGCTATCGTTATTTGTTGTTATGGTGTTTATCAAAGGCAATCAAAGTAAGTGTTTTTGTAGTGTGCAATAAAAAGTAAAGTATTGAAATAGAATATAATTAATAAAGACAGGGTCGAATGTAATTCACGTAATCAATTGATAATCCAAGTACTTGCTAATAGAACTACTTATGGGCAATGTTTCCTACTTTGAAAAGAACTAATTTAACAGGAATTGTCGCTTTCGCGTATTCAGAACCGAGTTGTACTCCCTAATCAAACCCTCTTATTGTCACTTATAAAAAGGCACGCATTGCGTTAGAGTAGTAAACCTATTTTTAAGAAATATAGTATCTTGACTAAGTTGAAAAGTATTATAACCTGGATTTCTTAACCAAAAGAGGTTCTCACGAACCAGACTCTAAACTTATAAACGCGTCCGAAAATAGTTTTAAAATCTCTTTTCTTCTTGATGTTAAAAACTCCTAATGAACTAAACAAAGCGCTTTCGCTGCTTTTGAAATAATTAAAAACAATTAAGTTTATAAAGACGTTGGACGGCTTTCGATCTTACCCAACGGAATTGAAGTGCGGGAAAACTTAAGTTGAAAGTTAAAATAGCCCTTTAAGTGTTTCTACGAACAATTGTATGGATTATTGGTTTAATTACGATCCTTACATTCTAGCCTTCTCAATTTAGCTAGACATGGTAAAGTAAAAGTGCATTAAAATAAATAAAAGTAGTGCGAGTGCGGAAAGTAAATAATTTAAAGCGAGTGCGAGGAAATAAATAAAAGTAAAGCGAGTGCGAGGAAATAAATAAAGTAAAGCGAGTGCGGGAAATAAATAAAGTAAAGCGAGTGCAGGAAATAAATAAAGTAAAAGCGAGTGCGGGAAATAAATAAAGTAAAAGCGAGTGCGGGAAATAAATAAAGTAAAGCGAGTGCGGGAAATAAATAAATTAAAGCGAGTGCGGGAAATAAATAAAGTAAATGCGAGTGCGGGAAATAAATAAAGTAAAGGCGAGTAATAAAAACCTGCTCCAATCGGAGGGCTGAGTAAATTGCAATGCGGAAAAGAAAATGGCGGCAGGATTAACTTCCTTCCAAAGTGCTCCAAACTCGATTATAGACTCTATCACAGACTTGATGACACAATTGTGGTAACACTCCAATGCGAAGCGATTACCACTATAAAATACTGAATATATGTCTAAGTGAAACAAAGTTGCTTCTGAGTTTGCCTCTGCTCTAAGTTTGGATGATTGTAAAACTGAATTCGCGTTTCTATTTATAAGCAAATAAAAAAGGTGGAATTGACTTGGATGCCCTTCAACTTGAAAATAGAGGAAACCGTTTCCTTCTTGTGGCGCCCGCCACAAGGCTATGGCGCCCGCCACAAGCACAAAGTGGGGCGCCTTAGTGGATGAAGTGGGGAAACGTGGGAGTTGAGGAAGTTGGACTTGGACACGTCATGGCTTGGTCTGTGGCGCCCGCCATGGGGTAGGCCATAAGCACAAAATGCTGAATTTTAGGGTTTTTAGCCCTTTTCACTCCTTTTCTCGATCAGGGCTCCGATTAAAGTAAAAACCTGTAAACAAAGAAAAACATAGCAATAACATAATAAAATGATAATAAAACAACTAGAATGCATGTGAAATCAGAGTAAAAAATACGTAAATTTTAGTGTGATCAACAAGCAATGAGCTAAGTTTGGGGTTGTGATCAGTCACCATTTACATTGAGTTTTCATTACTGATCCGACGCAAAACAGACACATTTGACGCATTGTGCAAGCGTTTATGGTACATTTCGAGTTAGTTTTATTTCTGTTATTTTATTTACACGTTTTTTATCTTTGTTATATTTTACCTTTTATTATCTTGATTTTATGCGTGGGATAGCTGTGTTTTTGTCCGACAGATCCAAGTAGAAGAACCAGAGAACTCAGATTAAGACAGTGCGAGATTCCGGCACACAAAGGAGCAGAAAACCCCGATACAGGAGGCCTGACACGGCCACCCGTGTCACCTGACACGGGCCGTGTCACCTGACACGGGCCGTGCCAGGACAAGGGAAGCAAGTGAAGAAAACAGTAGCCTGACACGGTCACCTGTGTCAGCTAACACGGGCCGTGTCAGGCAGAAACCTCAACCGTGTCACCCCTGCCATGGGTGTGTCAGCTTAAACAGTAGGCTGACACGACCACCCGTGTCAGCTGAAATGGGCCGTGTTAGCCCAAGCCCAAAATTTCCAGTTTTCTCGGGCTTTTCATTCTTCGGGCTTTTTAGAGACATCTTTGGACCTGTCCAACTGCTGCTGGGAATTTTCACTATAAAAAGAGGTCTTTTGCCAAAGGAAAAAGCATATTGGATTACAGCAAAGCACAATATTGTGAAGCAATCAAGTATTACAGAGATCAAGGCATTTGGAGAGCTGAAAATATTCATGAGCGGGAGCGATTGAAGATCAAAGTCATCCAATTACTTGTAATGTGTAATTTTTATGTTGCAATTGTTTTGAACAATATGAGTAGCTAAACCCCCCAATGCTAGGGGGTGTCCCTGATTTAGAATTGTAATGAATTTGAGTTTACATTTGCATTTATAATATTGTTTTTACGGTAACCTTCTGATGTGTTTATTGCTTTCTCTTTCGGACCAATTGAGATTGATTTGTGGTTATCAATTAGGATGGACCGCCATTGATAAGGTTTTCATAAGGTTACTCTACAATAGATATCACCTAGGACTAGGGATACCCTGTATGAACCAGAGCATTCTTGATATTATACAACTTAGCTTCACCCTAATTGGATATGGACATAGGAATTAGGGTAGATTGATTAAAGGTTTTCTCACCAAGGACTTGGGAGAAAATACCCTTGAGAACTGATAGTAATTGATATTTGTTGATGCAATAGTAACTCAGAGTTGTTACAAGGATAAATCATACACCTTCCCTAGCATTGTTCCTTTTTCTCTATAAACCCTTATTTTCATATTTCTTTACCTTTACTTTTATTATTATTTTTACACTCAAAAACCAAATTAATAATTTTTGTTTAATTGAATGATAATTTAAACTCAATATTAACGTGCAGTCCTTGAGATCGACATTCGGGGAATCTCCCCATTATTACTATAAAAGGAAAAATAATACATCCCTTGGAGTAGCTTCACTAGATGGAATGATAATCAACTTCTCTTCACATCCAATAAACACCGAATTAGTGGAAAGCCAATCCATCCCCAAAACCACACCAACCTTCTTAAATGGTAAACAAATAAGATCAATCTAGAAAATTCTACCATTCACCGAGAGCGAACAATTCTCACAAATTAACGGTGTCTCAACCACATCACCCACGGAGGTAGTAACCATCATAGAGGAGACAAGGGAATAGCTTGCAAGCCAAGACGCTTCATACACTGAATTGATACAAAAGAGTATGTTTCCCCATAATCAAACAATATAAAACAAGGATGATCATTGACGAGACACATACCAGCAATCAAGGCATTATTTCATTTAGCCTTCCTTGCATCTAAGGTATAAACTCGACTAGTGCTCCTTCCTTGCATCTGATTCTTATTTAGAGGGTAATCCCTAGCCATGTGTCCCTCCCTCTGACAAGTAAAACACTTAATTCCACTTCTGACACATCTTCCAAAATGAGACCTCTTACATACTTGACATTGCGGAGGATGGTTACATGTTGCACTTATTTTCCCTTGAAAGCTTGAGGTCTAGGCCTAAACTGGTTACCTGGCCTCCCTTGGTCCTTCTGTCCACTCCTATACTGATCCCTTTCTTCTTGAACTTTCTTCAAACTGTTCTCAGCCACATAACATTGCCTGAACAATTCAGCATAAGTAGTGAATTCTCTTTGAGAAACACTATGAGACATTTCACCTCTTAGACCAAAAAGGAATTGATCGATCTTCCACTTCTCATCTGGTGCATACTCGGCCTGTCTAGAATAAGCAGCCATATATTTGAAATTCTCAACATACACAGCTACTGTCATAGTACCCTGTTTAAGCTGTTGAAACTCAAATTCTTTCTGAGTTCTCAAAGAGCTAGGAAAATACTTATCTAGAAAAGTAGTCTTAAAATACTCCTAATCCCTAGGTACCCCTTGATTGGTCATAAGATTCGAAGCACTCTCCCACCACCTCACGGCGGGACCCTTCATCATGTGAGAAGCAAACACGACTTTATTCTCTTCACTACAACGCACTATCTAAAAAATCCTTTCCATGCTGGTTACCCACTCATGAGCCTTCGCATGATTTAATCCACCATGGAACTCAAGAGGATTCATGCGAAAGAAATCTCAGAAACTACCACCTATAGCTTCTTGTGGAACCCCTTGAGGATGAAGACCACTATTCAACTGTTGCATCATCTGATGCATGAATTGGTTATGTTGCTGCTGCATCTGTTGCACAAACTGAGGCCATTGAAAACCTTCACTACCACTTGGCGGTTCAGAGTCTGAATTCTGAGTTCTGGGTCTACCACGACCTCTGCGTCTGTCAGCCATGATCCTGAACGTCATATAAATAAAATCAAGTTGATCAAGCTTAATACTATGAATATAACATCAAGGACAATAATGACAACCCACATATGAGGCAGAAAAAAATACTTATAATATCTCATGGCTAGGTCGAGGATACGACCTGCTCTGATACCAATTGTAACGCCCACATATAATATATGTCTAGAATACATATTATACATAGTGTAATACTGGTACTAAAATACATAAGCGCTTAGCGGCAACAATGTACATATTTACATGCCCAAAAGAAAACACTACATGGCACAAAACATACACAAAAGTGCCCAAAATAAACCTAGGAGCTAGATCATTATGGAATGATCTCAAAAATATCTACACAGCGGAGAAGCCATCCAAAACATCAGGTAAGCAAGACATAACTCTATCTTGTCCTCAGCCTTCGCTTGCTCAGAACTACCTGAAAAATAATCAACAACATGGGGTGAGATAATAATCCTAGTGGGTTCCCTACCTTATGGGTCCACTCGGCTCTATAGAGTTTTCTAATCAATATCCAACTTAAGTCAACAAGGGAATGAAGACCTAAGTGATGGGGAACTAGCTCACAATGTATGGCAACATGCTCCTGCTCGCAACTCAAAATAAGATCACTATTCAGATTCACAAAACATCAATCCCTGAGCGGACCTACGTCTAAGGCAAGCCCAGTTCATGCATGCTCGTATGATTCGACTTTCGCGGTGGATATCGGGTCCCCTATGAGTTCCAAACTCAACTCAAGCGACCGTCACCTGTATTGGACTCTAACCCACTTAGGGTATCTTTCACCGTATGACTCTAACCCACATAGGTGTCCACCTTTCCCCCATGTCCGCCATGGTTGGGGCTCAAACCCAATTGAGGCAGGAATCATTGGTATCACACCCTATTTCTTACTCATCTAAGCTTATCAAATAGGGATTTGCACCACCAAGGGCAAAACATTCTGAATACATGATCTGTTCCAAAAAGTATAACTAGATTCATCAATCACTGGTGACTTCATTCACAAACATACAAGTAATAACATTGCATGTTCCATACAAAGTGTCTCACTCTCAACTATGGCAACCATTCATTTACGACTTCCACATAAGCATCACACGAATGAATGCCGCCTTCTAATGTTATCTAAGCTATAAGTCTAACTTATGGCCTAATACTAATCACTAGGTTAACTCACTATATTCAATATTTAATTCTCACATTCAACATTGATTCAACACAAGTATAACATCACAAATGATTAATGGTTGATGAAATTCACTTAGAGACATTAAAGAAATGAATTTTGAAATTTTTGGTATAAGCCAATTGATTGGTTGGGGAAGCCCAATCGATTGCTCCCTCTCACATTTATGTTTTTCAAAGAATGCAGAGGATCAATCGATTGATCCTCAGTGTCAATCGATTGGCACCTAAAAAATTTCCAGTTTTCCAAAACAGAAAGCTTGTGCAATCGATTGGAGTCCCCTATCAATCGATTGGTCCTGCTAAAATTTCCTTTTTTTTCAAAGCAGAAAGTTTGTGTAATCAATTGGTACTAAGGACCATTCGGTTGGTTCCAACCCATTTCCACTTTTTCACACACAAACCTCCATTTCCTCTGCACCATAAAATGGTATTCAACCTGCATAATGTTTGCTTCACTTATAACTATCAATCTCTTGACTTGAACATAACAACACATCAACAAACTTCCAAACAATAACCACACCATTATATCACAAGAATCCAATAAATGCAAGAACACACATAAAGACAACATCAATGAAAATTCACATGATTCATAGAGAAACTCATCATAATATCATCTATCTTTCTATCAATTCCAAGATTCATCAACCCTAACTTCTAAATCTAGAGTTCTAACTAGAACCCACCTTAAGAATGAAAGAGGAGGTTGAAGAAGATGATGAGATGATATGGTGATGAAGTGATGATGATGGATTCCAAGCTTTTCTTCCTCCTTCTTCTCTCTACTAGCTTGTTTCCTCTTATTCTCTTGAGCTTTTTCTCCCTTCCACTAGCTTGTATGATACATAGAGAAAATGAAGTGGTACAAGGGTAGTTGGTAAGAGACCACTAGTGAGTGTAAGACCCCAATTTTGACCCTAAGATCCCTCATGTAATCTCATCATATGCAGTAGCATTGGGATCATACCTTGGCATCCTCCTTACCCTTTTTTCATTTGGGTTTGTTTTTGGAGAGATCACCAAGCACCATGTGATTGTATCATACTTGTATATTATCATTTCACTAACCAAAATACCAAAAATATGTCTTTGTATTTGCCTAACTCTTTTGTAGGTAGGGCATGATCACCATTGATCTATCAAGTTCACATCTAGGGTTTGAGACCCTCATGACTAAGAGCAAAACCAAGGAATGATACACAATGTATCTAAGCATCATATATGAGTCCCAATTATCTCTACATATTATTTTGATCAAGCATTCTTCAAGAGTTTGGAGTTGGTTTGCCTTGGAAACCCTAGTTTGTCTAGGTATCTTAAGTAACTTCTTTAACAATCTACTTCACCAATTGATCAAATTTCTCAAGGAGGACTTTAAAATTAATCATCCTATGCATTAATGATCTACCATAAGCCTAAAAAGTCAAGAGAATTGCCAGTTAGCAAGTTGGTTGATGAGGGTTGGCCAGATGAATTCATCTGATCAAAACTGGGTGTCCCTAGACTCTATCTCATACAATTTTCATCATATGAAAATTATTCAAAGAGAAAAGTTACTCTAAATTATATTCTGAACAACTTTCATGTTGAGATCTAGAACTAATTTTGCTTGGAAAGTCCTTTTCTGTGTTGAAACATTATAGGTCATTTTGTCTAAACCCTAATTTGAAAGTCAACTTCCCAAGGCCATAACTTGCTCATTTTTTATGATATGAAACATTTCCAAGTTGCACAATCAAATTCAAGATGTCTACTTAAACTTTTATGTTTGAAGTAATAGCTAAATCAACTTTTATGAGCATGTGATATGAGGATACATTATAGGTCATTTTGGACCAATACCATTGAACAAGTGATTTTCCTCAACTTCAAAAATGCATAACTCTCTCATTCTATATCCAAATGATGTCAAATTAGTGACCATTTTGAAGGTCTTTGAAAGAGTTTAGCAAGGTGTAACATTGAAGTATATGACTTGACACTTAGAAAAATTTTCAACATGTTGAAATTTCCAAACTTCCACCTCAAAATTCACCATGATCCAAGTTCCAAATGGAAAAGTGTTCAACATAAGAGTTGTTCCTCTTGATCTAAGCTTTCCAAAGAGTCCCAATTAATTCATTTTGGATGAGGCTTGCTAGGGCTGCGTATGGTGTTAACATGCCTGCATCAATTGGGAAAATCAAATTTCAAAATGATCATTTCACATTGCCTTGCCAATCAAGCTTGATTCAGACCTTATTTTAGTTGGTTTTGGACCTTAGTGCATTGCTTCATGGGCCTGTACATGCCCATTCAAGCTAAACATGACATTGCCAAATTTGGAAGAAATTTTAAGTGTGCAAATAACACTTGAATTTGCTATAAATAGAGACCCTCTGAGCTCATTTCAAGGGATCCTTGCGCGCCAACTTTGCCTCCACTCTTGAAACCCTCACATTTCAAAGGAAAACCTGATAATTTTCACTTGAAAATTGAGTTTGAATCTCACTGTTTGGAGATTAAGAAACTCCAGGATCCAAAGCTTCTTACCATTCCTAATCCACTTCTGCAAGCTATTGGAGCAAGATTAAACAAGAATTGAAGCAAGAAGGATCAAGTTCTGCATAGAATTGAAGGTATTTTCCAGATTTTTTCTTCTCTTCGATTCTCACTCAATTCTCATCAATTCTCTTGGATCTTTGGTTGTCCGAAGTCCTACCAATGTAGGCAAGAAGATTAAGTTGCTTTGAGGTCAAATCGAAGTAACTCAGTTGACACACCTCAAAAATCAACTCCTCATATCTTTCTATATATTTGGAGTTAGTTAAAATTGAGGCCAGATTCGTGCTCTACGCCATTTTTTCTTTCAGATCATGTCCTCCTTTTTCGTTTATGTCATGGTAATGATTCGACCAGTCCAGCTAAGGTCGTCTGAGAAGACGATCGATGATTTGCTCCGGCAATGAGGTGGCGTGGTTCTGAACTATTGATCCTGTTTAAAATGTTTTAATCACAAGCGTTGGTTTAGATGACCAGTTGTGTGGCACGCTGCCTAAGTTCCACCATGGAACGCGTGTTTGTGTCCACTTGATCTGCCACCTCAATTAATGAGGGAGATCAAGTGGTCCACGTTTTTTTGTATTTTCTGATTTTTGTTTTATTCCTTTGATTTTCATTAATTCATATTAATTTTAATATTGATCCAAAAAATATGAGAGTTTCACCAAAAAAATTTAAATAAAATCCTCTTTCATATTTTGAATTAAAATTATTCTTTGGATCATTATTAATATTTTTAATAATTTAATTGATTTTATGATTATTTTTAATTGTTTAAAAATAATTTTAAGTTTCCAAAATTTCTGAAAATATTTCTCCAAGGTCCTTTGACCTTGTTTGACCTATGATAAATCTCATGGCCATTTCTTTGGTGTTTTGATGAGGTTTTAGGAAATTGACCAACTATATTTAATTTAATGCATTATTTTTAGTATTTTTAAATTGAATAAATGCCAAATAATTATGTTGAGCCATTTTGATTGATTTTGTAAGTTTGACTTGTGTTGTTGGGCCTTGGTCAAGGTTGATTTGACTTTACTAGGTTAAGATCATTGGATTTAGGGGATTGATGGAATCTACATTCTATCTCCCAAAATGAATGAATGGTCTTAATTTGGTAAAAGTCCTCCTTTGTCCAATTTGAGTTTGATCTATCTTCCCCCCCTCTTCATCTCATTCCCATTCTTTATGCATTCATATCATGGACCTATGATATCTTTACATCCTAAGGCTAGTTGATTGCAAAATCAACATAACTATGAATGAGATTAGGCCACCATTTTTGCATATTCTCTTTGTGTGTGGTATGTTTCATGAGCATAATTCATTATACTATGTCTCTAACATGGATTAACACCAAAATTCTATCGCCCGACTTCAAATAGTTGTGACTTTTACATAAGTTTAATTACGATTGCTTAACATAACGCTAAATTTTGACACAAAAGGCATATCATTCTAGTTAGTGAGATTGTAAGTCTCCCCTCTTTCATGGTATTGTGTGGAAACTTGGCCTTTTTTCCTTCCTTTGGAAGATGTCTTGGTTCAAGGATTCATGCTTGTGATAAGTGGGTTGAGTGTTCTCCAAAGAATGACTTAAAAATAAAAGCAAAAGCAATACTAACTTCTAACTCATTAACAACTAACATTTAATTTCAAGTCATTTACTTTAATGCACTTTATTTTTTAAGCCTTATTCATATTCCATTATTCATACCATTTTAATTGTTTATGTTAATGTAATTTTTACTTTGTCCAGATGGACCATATTTTGTGATATATTTTGTTTGTATATATTGTGTTTGATTGTGTGGTCTTTGACCATTAATGTACATAATAAGAAAAAAAACCCTAAAAAACACCTTGTGTGGACTGTTGGTTTGATATGAGACTATTGGACTTAGAATTTAGGCAACACTCCCTATGCAAAGGACTTGGCCAATGTCAACTTTCATGTAACCAAGTGCTTGTAATTTGAAACCTCATCTGATACATCATTGAAGATCCATTTGAGTTCATCTGCAACATGATCATTGTGAAGTTGTTATTTTGAACCTGTGACTTGTGGCATTATGGAATTCATCTACTACATGGGCAAATTTGAACAAGATCATGGAGTTTTTAAGCTTGAATGTGGCTATCTTTATTTGATGCCTTTCTCTTAAAGTTGATATAGTGTGCATTGTTTGTTGCTTGATTCTAATGTCCAAGGGAATTTGGGTTTCTATATGACACTCTTGTCTATTGGATTGCGGCCCATTGGTAAGATCTTTTCAACTCTCAACAATTAAATTTATGTTTAGGATTAGTCCCTTCATCTCCTCCCCATTTCTTTAATTTCAAAATCTCTCCCTCTTGTTTTGAAAATCTTCTTTGCTTGTGCTTGTTTTCTAAACTTATACCATATTGCAAATTAGGAACTTTGGCCTTATGCCATTGCATTTTCCAACTTCTTTTCTCAATCAAATTTGTAAATATACTTAACTATACTTGACTTAAAATTTTCAGAAAGCCAAAAATAATTAACCCATTCAAACCAGTTTTAGGCCTTTGTGCCTTTCAAACTTAAATTTTTGTTAAAAAGCAATACATCCACTTTGAAATTTATACCACGAACTACGAGGTTTTGATCCCTCATTTTTATGTTGGTACATAGGCACAAATCCGAAGGTCTTCTCAAACACAAAAATATGATTAATGAATTCTTTTCTCATCCCCCCATTCTATTTGCTTGCAAACACCATTTGTACAAAAATACATACGCATATAAAAAAAGGCTCCCTAGGAGTACCTAGGACACTTTGGGTGCTAACACTTTCCCTCTGTGTAACCAACCCCCTTACCTGTAATCTCTGGAATTTTAATAGTTTTGATTTGAAAACTTCTTATTTTTGGATTTTGTTCGTACTTTTACCTTTTCCCTTGGAAACAATAAAAGCACAGTGGTGACTCTTGTTATTTGATGTCTTGCTTATCCATAGCTTAATGATCATGAATTTACCGCTACAGAAATTAAGTGTCGACTCTTCTGGGGAGTAGTCTCCAGTGGGTTTATCCTACTTTTTTGTGTGATTATAATTGTATATTTGATGTATGTATATTTGTTTGTGTGATATGAAATTCTGGTATCAGATATGAGATGTCGAAGGTAATGTCACGACACAAACATCTGAATAATACAAACATGATAAAAGATAGAGAACAGTAATGCAAGAGACACAAGCAATTGTTAACCCAGTTCGGTGCAAACTCACCTACATCTGGGGGCTACCAAGCTAGGAAGGAAATCCACTAAAATAGAATCAGTTCAAAGACTCCCAGTAAACAACACAAGTTGCAGACTTTTTCACCTAATCTCTACCCGTGTGACTTCTACCTAAGAACTCTTAGATATGAGATCCCACTCACTCCCCCTCAATCACAACAGTGATATTAAACAAGAATTACATTGAAAAGAAGACACTCTTCAAAGACACACACTTGATCTTACTTAACAGCTTCAATCAAGTAGACACACACTCATGCTTAAAAGCTTTGAGTGACAAATTACAACTCAAAAATCAGACCAATTCAATCATCTATGGATGAATTGAATGGCTTACAATTCACACGACCACACAAGACTTAAACCCTTATTCTCTCTCAATATTTCGTTCGTTATTTCTTGTGTATCAAATTAGGTTTTCCATGTCCTTTTTATAGAAGCATTTGGCTGGGCTTGGACATCATAAAACCCTAAAACTATTTTCCATTCATATCTTCTCATGACAGTTGATTAGATCTCTTTGGAAAATAAGTTAATCTCGTTGTAATTATTGATTGATAGTGTGTTCAATTAACTCATCAATCATACACAGATTGCCATTAAAAATGCAATCACATAATTCATAACATTCAGACTGAATGTTCTGTATACAGATGTCATGACATCGGGTCTGACATCTCAGTAAAATCCTGCATAATCACATGTTAAACATCCAGCAGGTACAAGTTGTCTTATGTTAAGACAACACATGTGACATCTTGTGAACACTCTAGGTTTTACCAAAATTGCTGCTAACACCTAGAACCAACAAACTCCCCCTTTGGCAAATTTAGGCTAAAACATATATCAGTCCATTTGTTCACAAGAAAAAACATATCAGTAGTTAAGCAGCAGCAGAAGCAATAACCACACAATTACTAGCTATAATGGCAACTAGTAATAAACACATAATAAACACATAGGTGCTTCTTCTCCCCCTAAGTCTGTTCAACACAGACATCTCCTTCAACAACAACAACACATGTAACATTCATAATCACACTCTGACATCTCCTTCAACATCAACACCTGTACATAATATTATTTTGTTCAACATCAGCTGACATCTGTTTAGCCTAGCTACTTCAGCACATAATAACTGCAGCTCTCCATATCACACATTAACTGCAACTCTCCACATATTAACTTCTCCCCCTTTTTAGTCAAAATAGACCAAAGTGACCAATTAGACAAAATAAATGTCAATCAGTCCAGCAGAGAATGTCACAAAGGATGTTATAACATATAAAATGTTAAAACAAAAAGTCAGGTGGTACAAAACCATAATTATACACAGGTACAATAGCTGAGATAATCAGAAATCCAGAGAACTCATTAAGAGCCCAAAAATTACATCATGGCATCAAAAAAGACTACTTAAAAAAACTACAAACATCAAACAGAAAACATCAAAGCATCCAAGCATCCAAGCATCCAGAACACACATCTCATCATAACAGGGGGGGACCGTCATCACCATAACTCAGTCTGAGGAGGTAGCATCTTCATCACCTTCCGATCCAGAACTGCCACTAGATTTGTCTTGAGAATCAGACCTCTCACTTGAGGTGTGGGCATCTGCTTCCTTGGCTTCACCAACATTATCCATCTCTCCTTGCTCCAAGCTACTAATTAGAACCTCTAAAGCCTCTTTCCTAGCCTTAGCCACCCTAATCCCAGTTTCCAACTCCTTACAGGTTTCTTTCAATTCAGCTATCAGGCCACCTTGAGAGGCCTGCTTCTTCATTGCAGATGTCATGACAATGTCATTGACATGACTGCCTTTAAATAACTTGTAATGAATTGACAATGAAGGCTTCCTTCTACTGGGGATATCACTAGTGGAAGCATGTCTAACAATTTGTTCAAACATGAACCTTCCATAATCAAAGTTGAGCCTGGTTCCAATAACATATATTATCCTTCCAAGAGCATTGGAGATTATTGAGATGTGGTTTGTTGGTACCCAGTTGGTTGATCCTATCTTATGCAAGATAGCATACTTTACAGTTAATTTGCCAGCCGAGAGATGCTTTTTGCTTGGCCATTCCTTGACTTGACCAGCAGTGATTGTCCTACAGACTTCATTGTCTATGACCTCTAACTCAACATCTCCTTCTGTTCCTCTTCCTAGGAACTTATTGATTATAGTTGGGGAGAACCTTACACACCTTCCTCTAACAAATACTTTGCAAAACTCTTTGCTGTTCTTGTCAGCAATATCCTCCGGGATGTTCACCATAAACTCCTTCACTAGACCTTCAAAACATTGGGGTAATGCACTCACTATTTTCATTAAACCTGCAGACTTGATCAATTCCATAACCTCCTTCACTTCCACAACATCTTTCCCTAGTTCCCTCTCCACATCAACTCTCCTCTGTATAACAAATTTCCACTTGGCTACACCATCTTCCAGATGGAAGGAAATGTTGTCCAAATGCATAGCTGCAACCTTAGCAGGAGATTTTCTAACAGCCTGCTTTTTAAGAGGAGAGATGTCTGGGACATCGTCTTCATCATCATCCTCAGAATCAGAACTTTCTCTGACCTTTCTCTTCTTGACCTCTACTTTACTCCATGATTTTGAAGGACCTACAGCAGCAGCCTTCTTACTAGTTCTGGTTGTCATCATCTCAGCCACAGACCTCCCTTTCCCGGTCTTCATTCTCTTTGCAACCCTTGGATTCAAGTGATGTAGCAAGGTGTCATATTCCTCATCTAAGCTCTCTTCCTCCAAATCAATCACTTTTTCAGCAGAGTCATGCTTCTTAGATTGAGAAGCATCTACAGGTTTCTTACTAGGCAAGGTTTTACCTAGAGAACACAGTCCCTTAGCAGCAATATCTTTCTCTGACCTAGATGAATCATCATCTTTCTCATTTTGAGGTCCCACCTCAGGTGAGGGGTCCTTTCTAGACAGAGGAGTCGAAACTCCCTTGACTGAGTGTCCTTCATTTAGGATCCTTGTGACCAGATTCCTAATGACACGATCTGTATAATGCATGTCATCCTTAGGAGGAGGGTTGTCAGAACTGTTACCTTGATTGTTTCCTGTAGTGGAAGATGGACCAGGGGCGTCACCTGGGATTACTGAAAGAGGAATAACTTCCAAAACATCTTCATCCAGAAAGTCCATGGAGGTAGTTCTTGCTTTGTGAGTGGGTTTTGAACCAGAAGATGACGGATGTTGTGACATTTTGTTGAACTTGTGAAAATATTTTTGTTGCCCTAGCAGAGATGGTCGATACAGTTTGATGAAGATGGAAGTGGTTGTGTTGAGGTAGCATGTGAAAGTGGTATAGATGGTAGTTCCAATACTAGGTAATGATTTACCATAAATGGGGCACTTTCTTTTAAGTGGGCAGACAATATTTTTATTACCTTTTCCACTCCAAATTAATTGCTATAAATTCTCATGAATACAAATCCCCAATTTCCCTCTTAAACATTCAAACTGATTAGCATCCAAAGGCTTTGTAAACATGTCAGCTAATTGCATTTCAGTAGTAACATGCTCCAGTGCTATGATTTTCTCTTCCACAAGTTCTCTAATGAAGTGATGACAAATATCAATGTGCTTTGTCCTGCTGTGCTGAATAGGATTCTTAGAAATATTTATAGCACTCAGGTTGTCACGGTACAATGTTATGACATCTTGTGTGACATTGTATTCAGTCAACATTTGTTTCATCCAAACCAGTTGAGAACAACTACTTCCAGCTGCTATGTATTCAGCTTCAACAGTGGATAGGGACACACAATTTTGTTTCTTGCTAAACCATGATATCAAGTTATTCCCCAAGAAGAAACATCCTCCTGATGTTCTTTTCCTATCATCAGCATTTCCAACCCAGTCAGCATCACAGTATCCAATTAGCATGGATCCAGAACTATGAGTGTATAAAATTCCATAGTCACTGGTGCCATTGACATATTTCAGTATCCTCTTCACTTGGTTTATGTGACTGACTTTTGGTTCAGCTTGATATCTAGCACAAACACCTACAACAAAGACAATGGCAGGTCTGCTTGCTGTGAGATATAGCAGACTTCCTATCATGCTTCTGTACAAACTTTGATCTACACTAACACCATTTTCATCTTTGGAGACTTTCAAATGTGTAGGAGCAGGTGTCCTTTTATGACTTGCATTCTCCATTCCAAACTTCTTAACAATGTTCTTGGAAAATTTGCTTTGAGATAGAAAGATAGAATCTTCCATCTGCTTGACTTGTAGCCCAAGTAAATAGGTCAGCTCTCCAACAAGGCTCATCTTAAACTCAGACTGCATTTGTCTAACAAAATGTTTGACCATCTGATATGACATCCCACCAAACACAATATCATCTACATATATTTGTGCCACCATGAGTTTTCCTCCTTCATTCTTCACAAATAAGGTCTTGTCAATACATCCTTTCCTGTATCCATTGTTAGTGAGGAACACTGTGAGTCTCTCATACCTCCCCTAGGAGCTTGTTTCAAACCATAGAGGGCTTTCTTCAATCTGTACACATGCTTTGGAAGGTTTGGATCTGTGAACCCTTTAGGTTGTTCAACATATACTTCCTCATTTAAGTAGCCATTTAAGAAGGAACTTTTTACATCCATTTGGAACAGTTTGAACTTAAGAATACATGCCACTCCAAGTAATAGTCTAATGGATTCAAGGCGAGCTACAAGAGCAAATGTTTAATCAAAATCCACTCCTTCAACTTGAGTATATCCTTGTGCTACTAATCTTGCTTTGTTCTTAGTAACCACCCATTGTTCATCAGATTTATTCTTATACACCCACTTTGTACCTATGACATTTATTCCTTTAGGTCTAGGAACCAGTTCCCATACTTCATATAAAGTTGTAGGAGTCCCTTTCTTCAAGGTCACTCTGTTGTGGATATAGCAGGCTGTGTTCATGGCTTCAACCCAAAAGTGGTAGGGCAATTTTTTGGCATGAATCATAGCTTTGGCTGATTCTTGAAGGGTTCTATTTTTCCTTTCCACCACACCATTTTGCTGGGGAGTAATGGGAGATGAGAACTCATGATGAATTCCTTCTGAAGAACAAAATTCAGCAAATTTGTTGTTCTTAAATTCCTTCCCATGATCACTTCTAATTGTGATAACTGGACTTTCCTTTTCTCTTTGAAGTTTTAGACAAAGATCTTTGAATACTTCAAAAACATCAGATTTTTCTCTTATAAAATTGATCCAGGTGTATCTGGAGAAGTCATCCACCACTACATATGCATACTTCTTCCCACCAAGGCTTTCCACCTGCATGGGTCCCATCAAATCCATATGGAGGAGTTTCAGAACTTTGGAAGTAGTGTCATGTTTGAGCTTCTGGTGTGACATCCTTGTCTGTTTTCCAATCTGACATTCTCCACAGACTTTTCCTTCATCAATCTTCAAGTTGGGAATTCCTCTAACAGCTTCAACAAATATAATCCTCTTCATACCTTTAAGATGCAGATGGCCCAATCTTTGATGCCATATCTTCACTTCTTCTACTTTGGATAAAGTACACATTGAAGAATAACCAGTTTCTTGAGAACTCCACATGTAACAGTTGTCTTTAGACCTAACTCCTTTCATGATCACTTCATTTTCTTTGTTAGTAATCAGACATTCAGTTTTAGTGAAGTTTACATTTAGACCTTGGTCACACAGTTGACTGATGCTTATTAGATTTGCAGTCAATCCCTTAACAAGTAGGAAGTTGTTAAGGTCAGGAATTCCAGGGAAATCAAGCTTACCAATCCCCTTGATTTCACCCTTTACTCCATCACAAAAGGTTACATAGCTTGTGGCATGAGGATGAAGGCCAGTTAGCAGGTTTTTGTTTCCAATCATGTGTCTGGAGCACCCACTGTCAAAATACCAATCTTCTTTGGCTGAAACTCTGAAGGAAGTGTGAGCTATCAGACTTGTAACATTAGTCCTAGAAACCCATTGTTTTTTGTTGACAAGTCTGTGATGTTTGGGTCTAGGTTGATGATGAGTAGGATTAGGATAACCATACAGCTTATAGCAGAAAGGCTTTATGTGGCTAAATTTTCCATAGTAATGACATCTCCATTTTTGGTGTTTCCCTTTCTGCTATCTTCCTTTATGATGTTATGACATATGACGTGACATCTCAGGTTTGCTATCAATATGGATGCACTTAGGTTTGGATTTAGGTTTTCCACCAGTGTAACTGCACCCAAGCTTAGATTCATTGAACCCAATGCCAGATTTGTCTCATATTATTTGTCCAGTCTGGAGAATTTTGTCTAAGGTGTCAGATCCATTGTTTAGCATTCTTACGTACTTGGTCATCTCATCCAGTTTAAATTCAAGAATATAGCTTCAGTCTTCAACTTGGAGATGGTTTCCACATGTTCTTCCTTTTCATTCTCCAGTTGTCCTATCACTTTCTTCTAGCTTTCAACTTGTTGACACACTTCTGCACTTCTGTGACACAACTTTTTATAGGTAGTGGCCAACTCTTCAAAGGTTACTTCATCATCACTTGAGTCTTCATCAGAACCCCATCTTCCAGTCAAGGCAGTCACAAGATTTGCAGACTCTTCTGTTTCACTTTCATTCAGTTTTAATGTGTCCATAACCATCACATTCATGGCACTAAACTCCTTTTCCTTCTTTGGGCTTTTCATCTGACCTTGTTCTTCTTCCAGCATTGTTGGATTTACTGATGTCAGATGAGATGTTCTTGACATTAGCCTTAGATCTTACATCCATCTTTTTCAGAAGTCTGTTGAACTCTCTTCCCAGCATTGCTACATCATTACCCAGATCTTCATCAATATCTTGACCACTTTCCTCCTCTTTTTCTTCAGTGTTTGACATGAAGGCTATGCTTTTGACTTTCTTTTCAGATCCATCACGCATTTCCATCTCAAATGTTTGAAGGGATCCAATTAGCTCATCAACTCTCATATTGGAAATGTCTTGAGATTCTTCTATGGCTGTCACTTTCATGGCAAATCTCTTAGGGAGTGACCTGAGTATTTTCCTCACTAATTTTTCATCTGACATCTTCTCACCCAGGGTTCCTGAGGCATTAGCAATTTCAAGGATATTCATATGAAATTCATGAATATTTTCATCTTCTTTCATCCTTAAATTTTTAAACTTGGTAGTGAGCAGCTGCAGACTAGACATCTTCACTCTAGAGGTGCCTTCATGAGTGGTTTTGAGAATGTCCCAAGCATCTTTAGCCACCTCACAATTGTTTACCAATCTGAAGATATTTTTATATACTCAATTTAATATAGCATTCAATGCTTTAGAGTTCCCAAGGGCTAAATCATCCTCCTCCTTGGTCCATTTTTCTTCAGCCTTCTTATCAGTAGTGGTTTCTCCATCCTTAGTGATAATTGGATGTTCCCAGCCTGTTAACATAGTCTTCCAAGCCTTATTATCCAGAGATTTTAGGAAGGCTACCATTCGAGGTTTCTATTAGTCATAGTTGGATCCATCCATAATAGGTGGTATGTGAACAGATCCTCCATCTCTCTCCATAGTACCAGAAAGTAACGTCCCTAGATCTCACCCAGAACCAGAGCAAGATGCCTGCTCTGATACCAATTGAAATACTGGTATCAGATATGAGATGTCGAAGGTAATGTCATGACACTAATATCTGAACAATACAAACAGGATAAAAGATAGAGAACAGTAATGCAAGAGACACAAGCAATTGTTAACCCAGTTCAGTGCAAACTCACCTACATCTGGGGGCTACCAAGTCAGGAAGGAAATCCACTAAAATAGAATCAGTTCAAAGACTCTCGGTAAACAACACAAGTTACAGTCTTTTTCACCTAATCTCTACCCGTATGACTTCTAGCTAAAAACTCTTAGATATGAGATCCCACTCACTCCCCCTCAATCACAACAGTGATATTAAACAAGAATTACATTGAAAAGAAGACACTCTTCAAAGACACACACTTGATCTTACTTAACAGCTTCAATCAAGTAGACACACACTCATGCTTAAAAGCTTTGAGTGACAAATTACAACTCAAAAATCAGACCAAATCAATCATCTATGGATGAATTGAATGGCTTACAATTCACACGACCACACAAGACTTAAACCGTTATTCTCTCTCAATATTTTGTTCGTTATTTGTTGTGTATCAAATCAGGTTTTCCATGTCCTTTTTATAGAAGCATTTGGCTGGGCTTCGACATCATAAAACCCTAAAACTATTTTCCATTCATATCTTCTCATGACAGTTGATTAGATCTCTTTGGAAAATAAGTTAATCTCGTTGTAATTACTGATTGATAGCGTGTTCAATTAACTCATCAATCATACACAGATTGCCATTAAAAACGTAATCACATAATACATAACATTCAGACTGAATGTTTTGTATACAGATGTCATGACATCGGGTCTGACATCTCAGTAAAATCCTGCATAATCACATTTTAAACATCCAGCAGGTACAAGTTATCTTATGTTAAGACAACACATGTGATATCTTGTGACCACTCTAGGTTTTACCAAAATTGTTGCCAACACCTAGACCCAACATGATATAATCTGCTTGTTGTGCTTAGTGATCTCTGAGTGGTGAGATAAGTTCTAACTCGAACTTGAGTGCAATTAAGATAGGAGGATGGTATAGTCATGTTCGACTTGTGTGGAGTAGTCCCTAACAAGTTGGATTGAGACCCATATGCTCAGTGGAGACCCTTTTGGATTTGGAAATGTCACACAAGTATTTGTGGTTAGGAATTACTATCTCTAATTTGGGGTCTGAGAAGATGAGGACCGTAGAACATTTACCCCCTCTTGGCCTATTTAGGACGTAGTGCGGAGGCTCTTCAAGTGTAGACTTGATAACAGTTGTTACACGATACAACACTCAGACGAGTTTCTCTTGAGAATATTATGGGTTGATGAGTCAGTCATCCTAACCTGTATTATCCGATAGAAGGAATTAAGACTCTGGGAACTTTTTAGAACACGATCTACAAGTTTTTATCTTTAGTTCACTCCTTTGGGATGGTTCTTACCCAGACTCCATGCTCGTGACTTACAACAAACCCTTGATTCTTGGTTGATCCAATCAAGTCTTGTCAATATCAATGGAACTTGGGTGTTAATAAGGTGTAAACCATAATCCACCAAAATGGATGATTGATCTTGACAATGACTTGATTCATCCCTTGACATTTATTTTTTTTGCCTTGCATGTGATCCCTTATTTTTGATTTTTGCATTCCTGCATTCATTCACATCATAACATTCATCACGCGAAAATTTCAAGGAACTGAGGTGTTATTTGCAAAAAAATTAAGACCATG
The DNA here is from genome assembly GCF_024323335.1 of Lathyrus oleraceus. NCBI lineage: Eukaryota > Viridiplantae > Streptophyta > Magnoliopsida > Fabales > Fabaceae > Lathyrus > Lathyrus oleraceus. The sequence continues at coordinate 362,694,547 of NC_066585.1, read as the reverse complement.
GATTGTGGACGAAGGAACACTAAGAAGTACAGTTTCAAATGTCTGGACTTGAAAGAGTTAAGGAAGTTAGCATCTTTTGTATTAGATCCCTTGGACTTCAAACAATGCCATGGGAAGCTTTTGTCTATCTTGTCTGCTGATGTGGTTGAAGGACTTTTGAGCGTGTTAGTGCAGTTTTATGATCCTCTATACCATTACTTCACTTTTCCTGATTATTAGCTTGTGCCTACGTTATAGGAGTATGCCCATCTTTTGGGAATACCTGTTTCTAACAAAGTTCCTTTTAGTGGATTGGAAGAGATTCCCAGATATTATTTTATAGCTGAAGCTCTTCACTTGAAGAAGTCTGAGATAGAGGCTCATTGGGTGAAGAAAGGAGGATTGTTTGGGTTCCCTTCTAATTTCATCATCAAGGAATCTACTGCTTTTGCTTAAGCCGTTAGTGTGGACGCTTTTGAAGCTATCTTTGTGTTGCTCATCTATGGATTAGCTTTGTTCCCTAGCATTGACGGTTTTGTTGATGTTAACGCCATTAGAATTTTCTTGATTGATAATCATGTGCCTACTTTGTTGGGTGATATGTATTTCTCTTTGCATCTAAGAAATTCTAAAGGTGGTGGAACGATTGTCTGTTGCATTCCTCTTCTATACAAGTGGTTTATTTCGCACTTGCCTCAGACACCTGCTTTTGTGGAGAACAAACAATGTCTACGATGGTCTCAGAGACTTATGTCTCTCACTAATGATGATATAGTTTGGTATGATCCTTCTTTGAGCAGTTTGGAGATTATTGATAGTTGTGGTGAATTCTCTAATGTGCCTCTCATTGGTACACAAGGAGGAATTAACTACAACCCAGCTTTGGCTCGTCGTCAACTTAGGTTCCCCTTGAGAGATAAACCTAATAACATGTTGTTAGAAGGTCTTTTCTATCAAGAGAGTAAAGATCCCTAACATTTGAAGCAGAAGATTGTGCATGCTTGGCTCCGCGCAATTGTGTAGCTTTGGAAGCTTACACTCTATGGGTGAAGAAGAGAGCTTTGGAATTGAAGATGCCTTATCCTTGTGAAAGACCTATATCTATGGTTGTGGTTAAGCCATTAACTCTCCCTAACCAAGATATAAAGGAGTTGGAAGAAGCACTCGCCAAGATGAAATGAGAGAAAGATATGTGGGAAGAGCGGTTCCATGCTTTGAGAAAGAAGCATGAGGAGTTACAACTTGAGTCTAAGGACAAAGATGCATTTATTGAGCTACTTGAAGACCGAGTGACAAAGAGACAGAGAGAGCCGGAGGTTTCATTTTCTAGAATGCCTCATCCTTCTGTTGATTGGAAGAAGATTGTTGATCAGCTTGTCCTCGAGAAGACTTAAATGAAGGCTTCTTTTGAGACCGAGATCCGACGCATTCGAAGGAAGTATGCGCCTACAGCCAGATCTTCTGACATTGTTGTTAGGAATCCTTAGGATGACTAGTCTCCTTTTCTCTTGTATTTTTCATTTGGTTTCTGAAATTGTACTCAGTTTAATCCTTCCAATTATATAAATAAAAGGGATTTTTATGGTCATATCAAATTGTTGGAATTATTGTTAAATATGTGTGTGTGTGTATATATATATATATATATATATATATATATATATATATATATATATATATATATATATATATATATATATATATATATATATATATATATATATATATATATATATATATATATATATTTGCAAATAATATAGTAAGTTCCTTGAAAATAAAAATAATCAAGCATTGCATTTCATGCATCATTTGCATAAGCAAGTTTCTCTTTTGCCAGATGTCTCATTGGTGTTTCTTTTGTGCTTCAGCCAAGCTGACTCATCGGTACAATACTCGCGCCAATCACTCCAGAATTATGGAATATCTCGATCAAGAGAATATAAATATGAAAGAGGAGATCGCCCGCTTGACTTCCATGATGGAGTCAGTTCTAGCGGCATAAAGCCATTCTTCTTCAACACCTGCAACTCCTCCTCCTCAGAGGACTGTTATTTCAGAGGTAGCTACCTCTACTGTTCCCGCAACTGTCGCTCATTTCGCACCTGCCATGCCTGCCGGATTCCCGTGGGGAATGCCTCCGAACTTTGTGCCTGAAGGCTTTACTCCTACATTTGCTTCTATGCCGGCATCTAGCCCGATCATGTTTGTGCCACTACCTGTTGTGCATACCTTGCCTCGTGCGGAAGACACCATTTATCATTCCGAGCCGTCTGAGGGCCCGGATGAATATGAGAAAATGGATGAAATAAAAGATCAAAGGGAACACATGTCCGCTCAGTCATTTGGAAAGAATGATGTTGAATTGTGTCTGGTGCCGAATGTGAAGATTCTAGTGAAGTTCAAAGTGCCTGACTTTGAAAAGTACAAAGGGGACACATGTTCGCTCAGTCATTTGGTGATGTATCCCCGTAGAATGTCTACCCAAACAGATAACAATCAGCTGTTGATCCATTACTTTCAAGATAGTCTGACCGGTGTTGCGCTAAGATGGTATATGGGGTTGGATAGTGCGAGCATCCGCACTTTCAATGATTTGGGTGAAGAATTTGTAAAGCAGTATAAGTACAACGTTGATATGGCTCCCGACCGAGATCAGTTAAGATCATTGTCTCAGAAGGACAAGGAAACGTTTAAGGAGTATGCGTAGAGGTGGAGAGAACGCACTACTCAGATCAACCCTCCTTTATAGGAAAAAGAGATGACCAAGATTTTCCTGAAGACCCTTAGCTCATTTTACTATGAGAAGATGATCGCCAGTGCCCCCAGAAATTTTACCGAAATGGTAAATATGGGGATGAGGCTAGAAGAAGGTGTCAGAGAAGGACGGTTGTCTAAGGAGGAAGTATCATCCAGCAAGAGATACGGCAACAGTTTTGGTAAGAAGAAGGACAGTGACACCAATGCAATTTCTAGTAGGAGGCAGAGAAGGCCTCAGATCAGAAAAAGTCAACCATCCCATCAACATCATCATCAAGTATCTTCAGTAATTCCTGTGTTTTCAGCAAATCAGTCAATACCAGTTCAACAACAACAACAACCACAACAACGAACAAACACCTACAACAACAACAATACCAACAATCATCAACAATAGAATTTTGAAAGGAAGAAGGTCTCTTTCGACCCGATTCTGATGACGTATGCAGAGCTTTACCCATCATTGGTTCTCAAGAACCTACTCCAACTAAGAAATCCTCCGCACATACCTGAACCACTTCCTTGGTGGTACAAACCAGACCTCCGATATGCTTTTCATCAAGGCGCACCCAGACATGACACTGAGAACTGTTATCCACTCAAATATGAAGTCCAGAAGCTAGTGAAAAGTGGAATGGTGTCCTTTGAGGACCGTGCACCTAATGTGAAAGCTAACCCACTGCCCGCTCATGGAAATTCATCTGTCAATATGGTGGACGGCTGCCTGGGGAGTTCAAAGTGTTCGACGTCCGTTTCATTCAAAGGACCTTGGTGACGATGCATAAGGAAATTTGCTTGGTGAGCGATTGTGAGCATGACCACGATGGTTGTGCTATATGCAATGTTAATTCAAGAGGTTGTGAGATTGTGAAAAGAGATATCCAGCGGTTGATGGATGAGGGTATGATTCAGATTGTTCAATCCCGACACATAGATAACGATGTCAATGTAATTGTTCCTGTGTTTAAGAATCCCGAAAGGATGGTGATTTAATATGATAGTAGAAATAACAACAATATCAGCCAAAGATCGGTATCGTTGTTGGTTATACGATTGGCGGGTCCAGTCCCGTACGTATCCGATAAGGCTGTTCCTTATCAGTATAATGCAACTATGGTGAAGGATGGTCAAGAGGTTCCATTACCTACGACCAATCCTGTCGTGAGCATTGCTGATGTTACCAAGGTGACCCGCAGTGGTCGAGTGTTTGGGCCGATTTTCCCAAAAGATGTGGAAGATTCAACAGTTGGTAAGAAGGTAGAAGTGCCTGCAGTAGATTCAGTTAGTACTTCAAAGCGTTAGTCTGGTGAATCCAGTAATTTGAAGACTAACAATGATGATGAAGTGCTTAGACTGATAAAGAAAAGTGAGTTCAATGTGGTGGAGCAGCTGCTCCAAACCCCCTCAAAGATTTCAGTACTATCTTTGTTAATGAATTCCGAAGTGCACATAGAAGCACTGTAGAGAGTTCTAGAGAAAGCGTTTGTAGAACATGATGTTACGGTGGATCAATTCGATCATATTGTAGCTAACATCACTTCCTGCAACAATATCCATTTCTGTGATGAAGAACTTCTTGAGGAGGGTAGGAATCATAACTTGACTTTGCATATCTCCATGAATTGCAAAGATGACACTTTATCCAATGTGCTTGTTGACACTAGATCTTCGTTGAATGTCCTTCCAAAGTCAACATTGTCAAAGCTGTCATACCAAGGAACGACTACGAGATATATTGGCGTAATCGTCAAAGCTTTCGACGGTTCACGCAAGACAGTGATAGATGAAGTTGACCTTTCGGTGAAGATAGGTCCGAGTGATTTTCAAATTACTCTCCAAGTAATGGATATCCATCTGGTCTACAGTTGTCTGTTGGGAAGGCCATGGATCCACGAGGCAGGAGCTGTTACCTCCACGTTGCATCGGAAGCTCAAATTTATGAAGAATGGAAAGCTTGTCATTGTTGGTGGGGAGAAGGCACTATTGGTTAGCCACTTGTCATCATTCTCTTATGTTGAAGCTAAGGATGAAGTTGGAAATCCGTTCCAAGCCTTATCTAATTCTGCTGAAAAGATAGTTGGGGCACATATGTCCTCATTAAAAGATGCAAGGAAGATTTTCAAAGAAGGAACTGTTGATTAGTGGGGGCGAGTGGTAGAGGTTGCCGATAACAAGAATAGAACCGGTCTGGGTTTTCAGCAAGGATTGTCAGTTGTTAGATCAGAGGATATGCAACTCAGCTTCTGTAGCGGAGGGTTCATTCATGGCAATGAACAACACTTAGTTGATGTGCTAGAGGATGACGAAGAGGAAGACTGCACCAATTTTGTGACGCATGGAAAGGCTTGCAACAATTGGACTGCTATTGACATTCCTGTCATTATGCATCAATATAAGTAATTGCTTTTATTTGTTTTCAAAAATACTTCTCCTATGCCTAAGGGAGAAGTGAAATTGTTGGGCATTTCAAATTGATCATTAATAAAGTTTAATTCTATTCATCCACATCTATGATGTTTTGTTTTTACTTTTTGCTTTATTCTGAAAATGGTAATCATAAAAAACATAAATAAAACAATATAATTGTCCATCTGCATAATATTTGGTCACAAATTCACCTCTCTAAAATCAAAATATCAAATCATTATGCAGATTGGTTTCTAACCCCATTGAATACAATGATCCTTCTCCTTCTCCAAATTTTGAATTCCATGTGTTTGAGGCCGAGGAGGAAAGTGATGAAGAGGTAAGTGATGCATTGTCTCGTCTTCTTGAGCATGAAGGAAAATCCATTCAGCCATTCAAAGAGCATATTGAGTCAGTCAACTTGGATTCCGAGGATAATGTGAAGGAAGTCAAGATTGGGGCTCGACTGTGCTCTGAGGTTAAGAAAGGGTTGATTGATCTTCTCTGAGAGTATTCAGATGTGTTTGCTTGGTCATATCAAGACATGCCTGATTTGGATTCTGAGATAGTGGAACATAGAATGCCGTTGAAGCCAGAATGCCTGCCAGTCAAGCAAAAAGTGAGAAGGACTCATCCTGATATGGCAGTGAAGATCAACGAAGAAGTGCAGAAGCAGATTGATGTTGGTTTCCTTGTGACCGTTGAGTACCCGCAATGGGTGGCCAATATTATGCTTGTTCCGAAGAAGGATGGAAAAGTCCATATGTGCGTTGATTATAGAGATTTCAATAAAGCCAGCCCGAAATATGATTTCCGTCTGCCACACATTGATATGTGGGTAGACAATACTGCTAAATTCAAAGTATTTTTGTTTATGTATGGATTTTCAAGATATAATCAGATCAAGATGGCACCCAAAGATATGGAGAAAACCATATTCATTACACCTTAGGGAACATTCTGTTATAGAGTGATGCCTTTTGGTTTGAAGAATGCTGGTGCAACTTACCAAAGAGCAATGACTACTCTTTTTCATGATATGATGCATAAAGAGATTGAAGTCTATGTTGATGATATGATTGCTAAATCAATTAATGAAGAGGAACATGTTGAGCATTTGTTGAAGCTATTCCGGCATTTGAGGAAGTATAAACTTTGATTGAATACCAATAAGTGTACTTTTGGTGTTCGTTCTGGTAAGTTGTTGGGCTTTATTGTCAGCAAGAAGGGTATTCAAGTTGATCCCGCAAAGGTCAAACAAATACAAGAGATGCATGCGCCCAAAACTGAGAAGCAAGTCGGAGGTTTTCTCGGTCGCTTGAATTATATCTCAAGATTCATTTCACACATGACTGCCACATGTGCGCCTATATTCAAGCTTCTTCGGAAAGATCAGTCTTGTGAGTGGACCGAGGATTTCCATAAAGCTTTAGACAATATCAAGGAATATCTGCTTGAGCCTCCGATTCTGTCTCCACCTGTTGAAGGAAGACCATTGATCATGTATTTGATTGTGCTTGAAGATAATATGGGTTGTGTTCTTGGTCATCAAGATGAGACTGGAAAGAAAGAATTTGCAATTTACTACCTCAATAAGAAGTTCACCGATTATGAGACTCAGTATTCTATGCTTGAGAAGACTTGTTGCGCATTGGCTTGGGCTGTTAAGCGCCTGCGTCAATATATGTTGAGTCATACGACTTGGTTGATATCCAAAATGGGTCCAATTAAGTATATATTTGAGAAACCTGCTTTAACTGGGAGGATTGCCCGTTGGCAGATGTTGTTATCAGAGTATGATATCGAATACCGATCTCAAAAAGCTATTAAGGTTAGTGTCTTAGCTGACCATTTGGCTCACCAACCGATTAAAGATTACCAATCATTGCAGTATGATTTTCCAGATGAAGAGATCTTGTACTTGAAAATGAAAGATTGTGATGAACCATTGCTTAAAGAAGGGCCAGAGCCTGGTTCCAGTTGGGGCATGGTATTTGATGGAGCTGTTAATCAGTATGGTAATGGCATTGGGGCAGTAATCATTACTCCTCAAGGCACGCACTTTCCATTTACAGCTAGATTGACTTTCAAATGTAGAAACAATATGGCAGAATATGAAGCAGACTTATTAATGACTTAAGTCCATGAAGGTTCCTTTGATAATCATTCCAATGGACATGCAATGGTAAAGAAGATGTTGCAAGCAAGTTACTATTGGCTGATAATGGAATCTGACTATTGCAAGTTTGTGAAGAAATGCCACAAGTGTCAAATTTATGCGGATAAGATTCATGTTCCTCTGACACTTTTGAACGTCATTTCCTCCCCATGGCCCTTATCCATGTGGGGAATTGATATGATCGGCATGATTGAGCCCAAAGCATGAAACGAACATCGTTTCATTTTGGTGGCAATTGATTACTTCACAAAATGGGTTGAAGCAACATTGTATGTGAATGTAACCAAGCAAGTTGTTGTAAGGTTTATCAAGAATCAGATTATATGCGGTTATGGTGTGCCAAGAAAGACCATTACTGATAATGGATCAAACTTGAATAATATTATGGTGGAAGCTCTTTGCAAAGACTTCAAGATTGCACATCATAATTCTTCTCCCTATAGACCCAAGATGAATGGGGCTGTTGAAGCTGCAAACAAGAACATCAAGAAGATTATTCAGAAGATGGTTGTGACATATAAAGATTGGCATGAGATGCTCTCATTTGCTTTGCACGGGTATCGTACATCCATCCGCACTTCGACAGGGGCAACCCCTTTCTCACTTGTTTACAGCATGGAAGCAGTACTCCCCATAGAGGTTGAGATCCCCTCATTGCGTGTGCTCGTGGAAGCCAAGTTGACTGAGGCTGAATGGTGTCAGACCAGGTATGACCAGCTGAACTTGATTGAAGACAAGAGGTTAACTGCTGTAAGACCCTAATTTTGACCACAAGATCCCTCATGCAATTTCATCATATGCAATGGCATTGGGATCATACCTTGGCATCCTCCTTACCCCTCTTTCATTAGGTTTGCTTTGGGAGAGATCACCAAGCACTATGTGATTGTATCATACTTATATATCATCATTTTACTAACCAAAATACCAAAAATATGTCTTTGCATTTGCCTAACTCTTTTTGTAGGTAGGGCATGATCATCATTGATCTATCAAGTTCATATCTAGGGTGTAAGACCCTCATAGCTAAGAGCACAACCAAGGATTGATTCAAAATGTCTCAAAGTATCATATATGAGTCCCAATGATCTCTACATGTTATATTGATCAAGCATTCTTCAAGAATTTGGAGGGACATTTCAAAATTCATCATATTATGCATATATGATCTACCATGAGCCTAGAAAGTCAAGAGAATTGGAAGTTAGCAAGTTGGTTGATGGTGGTTGGCCAGATGAATTCATCTGATCAAATTTGGGTCTCCCTAGACCCTATCTCCTACAATTTTCACTATATGAAAATGATTCCAAGAGCAGTGTTACTCTAAATGACATTCCAAACAACTTTCATGTTTAACTATAGAGCTTATTTTTCTTGGAATGGCATTTTACATGTTGAAACATTATAGGTCATTTTGTCTAAAAACTAATTTAAAAGTCAATTTCCCAAGGCCGTAAATTGCTCAATTTTTATGAGATGAAAGATTTCAAAGTTGCACAATCAAATTATAGATGTGTACTTCAACTTTGGGGTTTGGACTGAGAGCTAAATCAACGTTTATGAGCATGTGATATGAGGATACGTTATAGGTCATTTTTGCCCTATACCATTGCACAAGTGATTTTCCCAACTTCAAAAATGTATAACTCTATCATTCTAAATCCAAATGACATTAAATTGGTGACCATTTTGAAGTAATTTGAAAGAGCTACAACTTTGATGAAGACACTTTTCCCATTTGGAGCTCACATATAATGTTAAGCAAGGTGGAATATTGAGGTATATGACTTGACACTTAGAAAAATTTTCAACATGTTGAAATTTTCAAACTTCCACCTCAAAATTCACCACGATCCAAGTCCCAAATTAAAAAGTGTTCAACATAAAACTTTTTACCCTTGATCTAAGCTTTCTAAAGAGTCCTATTTCATGCATTTTGGATGAGGTTTGCTAGGGCTGCACATGGTATTAACAAGTCTGCATCAAGTGGAAAAATCAAATGTACAAAACTCCATTTCACATTGCCTTGCCATTCAAGCATCATTTAAACTTCAGTACAGTTGCAATTGGATCAAAATGGATTGCTTCATGGGCCTGTACACGCCCATGCGAGCTTGTGCATCACATTGCCAAATTTAGCAAATTTCAAGTGTGCATATCAATCCCAAATGCTAAAAATACAAGACCTCTGAGCTCATTTCAAACACACCTTGCGCCCCAGTTTTCCCCCCAATTGAAACCCTCACAATTCAAAGGAAAACCTGAGAATTTTCAACTTGAAAATTGAGTTTGAATCTCACTGTTTGGAGATTCAAAAACTCCAGGATCCAAAGCTTTGTTCCATTGCCAAACCATTTCTGCAAGCTCCTCGAGTGTGATCAAGTCAAGTTTGAAGCAAGCAAGATCCAGTTCTGCCCAATATTGAAGGTAATTTTCAAAAATCTTCTTCTCTTCGATTCTTACTCAATTCTCTCACCAATGTAGGCAAGAAGATTGAGTTGCTTTGAGGTCAAATCGAAGAAACTCAATTGACACGCCTTAAAATTCAACTCCCCATTCCTTTCTATATATTTGGAGTTAGTTGAAATTGAGGTCAGATTCATGCTCTACGCCATTTTATCTTTCAGATCATGTCCTTCTTTTGTCATTTTTTGATGGTGATGACTGAACCAGTCCGGTGAGCCTCGCCTGAGAAGGTGACCAGAGTTCCAGCACCGGTGGTGTGTTGGACAGGTTTTGAACCATTGATCTCATTTGAATTGTTTTAATCTCACACGTTGGTTCAGATTACCATTAGTGTGGCGCGCTGACTCAAGTGTACCATGGAGCGCGCATTTTCATCCACTTGATCCGCCACCTCAATTAATGAGGGAGATCAAGTGGTCCACATTTTTTCTGATTATTTGAATTTCATTTAATTTGTTTTATTTTCATTAATTCATATTAATTTTAATATTGATCCAATCAATATGAGAGTTTCACCAAAAAAATTTAAATAAATTCTCTTTCATATTTTGAATTAAAATTATTTTTTGGATCATTATTGATATTTTTCATGATTTAATTGATTTTCTGAATATTTTTAATTGTTTAAAAATACTTTTAAGTTTCCATGTTATATTGTTCAAGTTTCTCTTTTAAGTATGAATCCCAATATTCTCTACATGTTATATTGATCAAGTTTGCTTCAAGAGTTTGAGGGTGATTTGCCTTGGAAACCGTAGTTTGACTAGGTATCTTGAGTAACTTCTCCAACAAGCTATCTCACCAATTGATCAAATTTCTCAAGGTACACTTCAAATTTCATTATCTTATGCATATATGATCTACCATGAGCCAAGAAAGTCAAGAAAATTGGAAATTAGCAAGTTGGTTAATGGTGGTTGGCCAAATGAATTCATCTGATCAAAACTGAGTCTCCCTAGACCCTATCTCCTACAATTTTCACCATATGAAAATTATTCCAAGAGAAAACTTACTCTAAATGACATTATAAAAAACTTTCATGTTGAGACCTAGAGCTAGTTTTGTTTGTAAAATCATTTTCTATGTTGAAACATTATATGTCATTTTGTCTAAACCCTAATTTGAAAGTCCACTTCCCAAGGCCATAACTTTCTCAATTTTTATGAGATGAAATATTTCCAAGTTGAAAAATAAAATTCAATGTGTCTAATTCAACTTTTATGTTTTGAGTGAGATCTAATTCAACTTCTTTGCACATGTGATATGAGGCTACATTATAGGTCACTTTTGACCTATACCATTGATCAAGTGATTTTGCCAAACTTCAAAAATGCATAACTCTATCATTTCAAATCCAAATGACATGAAATTGGTGACCATTTTGAAGGTATTTGAGAGAGATACAACTTTTATGAATACACGTTTCTCATTTGAAGCTCCCATAGAAAGTTAAGCAAGGTGGAATATTGAGACATATGGCTTGACACTTAGAAAATTTTCAATATGACAAATATTTCCAAACTTCCACCTCAAATATATCCAAGTTCAAAGATCCAAATGAAAAAGTGTTCAACATCAAACTTGTTCCTCTTAATCTCACCTTTCCAAAAAGCTAAAGTTCATGCATTTTGGATGAGAAATGCATAGGATGTGCATGGCATAAACAAGCTGGTATCATGTGTCATGGATCAAACTTCAAATTCAAATTCTCATTGCCTTGCATTCCAATCTTGCTTCAGCCTATTTGAACTTCAAATTTGGACTTTTAGCAATCATTTGATGGGCCTATGCGCGCCCATGTTGCTGCTTACCTCACTTTGCCAATTTTAGAAACTTGAATGGAGTGTGCAATTAACACTTGAATCCTCTATAAATTGAAGCTCATTTGCTCACAATCAACATACACACTGCACAAGCTTTGATTCCCCATAGAAAACCTTTCACATTGAGAGGATAAACCTGAGAAATTCAACTGAATTTAAGCTTGAATCTCCACTGTTTTGGAATTCAATTCTCCAGGAGTCCTGTGATTCTAAGCCATTCCATTCCTCTTCTGCAATCTATTGGAGTGAAGTAAAGCACAAGTCAGATCGAGATCTAATAAGTTCAGACCTCCATTGAAGGTAAATTTCAGAAAATTTGATCTCTTCGGTTCTCCTTGTTTCTTGCTCAATTCTCTTGATTATTGTGTTGGCTGAAGTCCTACCAATGTAGGCAAGGTGTTTGAGTTGTTTTGATGATGAAACGAAGCAACTCAGATCATGAACCTCATTTTTCAATTCCACATATCTCTCAATATAGTTGGAATTGGAAGAAATGGAGGTGATATCCTTGCTCAGTGATGTCTCATCTTTAAAATCATGTCCATGTTTGAAATTTTGGTGATGGTTGATGATGACCAGTCCGGCGAGGCTCGCCGGAGAAGACAACCGGAGCTCTGCCTCCGGTGATGATGTGTCTAAGGTCCAGACCTTGTGATCCTTGTCCACGTTATAATCTCAGCCGTTCCTTTTGATTAACACATTTGCCACGCAGTTGAATAGCACCTTGGTGGAATGCGCGCTGTGGATCATCAGATCTGCCACCTCAATTAATGAGGGAGATCTGATGGTCCACGTATTTTTGCATTTTCTGATTTTCCATTTAATTCCATTATTTTTAATAATTCGTAATAAATTTAATATTGATCGAAAAAATATGGGACTTTCACCAAAAATTCTCAAATATTTTTCTCTTTCATATTCAAAATTAAAATTATTTTTTGGATCATTATTAATATTTTCCATGAATTAATTGATTTTTCATTTGTTTTTAATTATTTAAAAATATTATTAAGTGTCCAATAATTATGAAATTTTTTATCCAAGGTCCTTTGACCTTGTTTGACCTATGATAAATCACATGGCCATTTATTTGGTATTTTGATGTGATTTTAGTATTTGGACAAAACATATTTGAATTTAATGCATTATTTTTATATTTTTAATTGAATAAATGCCATTTTAATTGTGTTGACCATTTGGATTGACTTATTTGAGTTTCTCATCTGTTGTTGGGCCTTGGTCAAGGTTGATTTGACTTTGTCAAGTTAATATTATTGGATTTAGGGGATTGATGGAATGTACATTCCATCTCCGAAAATGAATGAATAATATTAATTTGGTAAAAGTCCTCCTTTGACCAATTTGTGATCTCATTCATCACTTTCCCTCTTCATCTAATTCCCCTTCTTCATCCTTTCATTTTCAATTGGCTAATGACATCTCAAAGTCCTAATGCTAGTTGATTGAAAGATTACTATGTCTCCAACATGCATTAACACCAAAAGTTTATTGCCCGACCTCAAATAGTTGTGACTTCTACATAAGTCCAATTGCGATTGCTTAACATAGCGCTAAATTTATGACATAAAGGCATAAGCATTCTAGTTAGTGAGTTTGTAAGTCTCCCCTCTTCCATGGTATTGTGTGGAAACTTGGCCTTCTTTCCTTCCTTTGGAAGATGTTTTGGTTCAAGGATCCATGCTTGTGGCAAGTGGGTTGAGTGTTCTCCAAAGAATGTCTTAAAATCAAAAGCAAAACAAAACTAACTATTGACTTACTAACCACTAACCTTTACTTTCATGCTTTTTGTTTTAATTCAATTTTAACTTTGTCCACTTGGACCATTTTGTGTGATATACTTTGTTGCCTTGTTTGTTTATTTGGTCTTTGACCATTAATGCACATAATAATAACAAAAACCCTAAAAGACAATTTGAGTGGACTGTTGTTTTGATCTCCCCAATTGGACTTAGAACTTAGGCAACATTCCTTTGCTAATGGACTTGCCCAATGCCAATTTGTTGAGAGACCAAGAACTTGCAAGTTTGAATTCATCTGACACATCATTCTAGATCTCTCCAGATTCATCCGCAACATTGATCCCTGTTAAGATGTTATGTTGAACCTGTGACTTGTGAATTTCATCTGCTACATAGGCTATTTTGAAGAAGATAATTGAAGTGGATAAGCTTGGATGAGGCCATCTTTATTTGATGCCTTTGCTCTTCAAGATTGATATAATTATGCATTTGTGTGTTGCTTGATTCTAAAAAGTCCAAGGGAATTCTGGGTTTCTATTGACATACTTGTCTATTGGATTGCTTCCATTTAGTCAGATCTTTTCAACTTTAAACTTTTAAATTTCTTGTATCTGGGGTAGTCTCTTCATCTTCTCCCCACTTCTTTAATTTCAAAATCTCTCCCTCTATTTTCAAAATCTTGTGTGAACTATTTTTGTTCTAAACTTTGACCACTTTCAAAAAGGTAGAAACTTTGGCCTTATGCCATTTCATTTTAAAACTTATTTTCTTGAATCAAACTTGTAAATGAACTTAACTATAGTTAACTTAACCTTTAAAAAAGCCAAAAAAGAACTAACTCATTCAAACCATTTTTAGGCCTTTGTGCCTTTCCAAACTTAATTTTTGTTAAAACCAACCAACTCATTTTGAAATTTCTAGCACGAACTACGAGGTTTTGATCCCTCATTTTTATGTTGGTACGTAGGCACGAGACCGAAGGTCTTATCAAACACAAAAATATAATTAATCAATTCTTCTCTCATACCCCCATTCTATTTGTTTGTAAACATCACTTTGTATAAAATACATATGCACACAAAAAGGGCTCCCTAGGAGTACCTAGGACACTTTGGGTGCTAACACCTTCCCTCTGTATAACCAACCCGCTTACCTGTGATCTCTGACTTTTATTAGTTTTTATTTGAAAACTTCTTATTATTTGGGTTTTGTTCGCATTTTTTCCCTTTTCCCTTGGAAACAATAAAATCGCGGTGGCTTGATGATCATGAATTTCTCGCTACAAAAATTAAGTGGCGACTCTGCTAGGGAGTAGTCTCCAGTGGGTTTAGCCTACTTTTGTGTGTGAATATATTTGTGTATATGTGATGTTTGTATGTATGTATGTGGGATATAATCTGCTTGTTGTGCTTGGTGATCTCTGAGTGGTGAGATAAGTTCTAACCCGAACTTGAGTGCAATTAAGATAGGAGGATGGTATAGTCATGTTCGACTTGTGTGGAGTAGTCCTTAACAAGTTGGCTTGAGATCCATCTACTCAGTGGAGACTCCTTTAGATTTTGAAATGTCACACAAGTATTTGTGGTTAGGCATGACTATTTCTAATTGGGTTCGAGAAGCTAGGGACCTTAGAACGCCTAACCCATCTTGGCCTATTTAGGACGTAGTGCGGAAACTGTTCAAGTGTAGACTTGATAACAGTTGTTACGTGATACTACATTCAGACGAGTTTCTCTTGAGAATATTATGGGTCGACGAGTCAGTCATCTTAACCTGTAATATCTGATAGATGGAATTAAGACTCTGGGAACTTTTTAGAACATGATCTACAGGTTTTATCCTTAGTTCACTCCTTTGGGACGGTTCTTACCCAGACTCCATGCTCGTGATTTGCAACAAACCCTTGATTCTTGGTTGATCCAATCAAGTCTTATCAATATCAATGGAACTTGGGTGTTAATAAGGTGCAAACCATAAACCACCAAAATCGATGATTGATCTTGATAGTGACTTGATTCATCCCTTCACCTTTGTTTGCCTTGTGTGTGATCCCTTACTTGTGATTGTTGCATTCATGCATTTCATGCGCATCATAACATTCATCACACAAAATTTCAAGAAACTAAGGTATCATTTGCAAATATTTTCAGACCATGGATTGTGGACGAAGGAACACTAATAAGTACAGTTTCAGATGTCCTGACTTGAAAGAGTTAAGGAAGCTAACATCTTTTGTATTAGATCCCTTGGACTTCAAACAACGTCATGGGAAACTTCTGTCTATTTTGTCTGCTTACGTAATGGAAGGATTGTTGAGTGTGCTAGTGCAGTTCTATGATCCTCTCTACCGTCGTTTCACTTTCCCAGATTTTCAGCTTGTGCCTACCTTGGAGGAGTATTCTCATCTTTTGGGGATACCTGTTTCTAGTAGAGTACCTTTTTGTGGATTGGAGGAGATTCTCCGGTCTAGCATTATTGCTGAAGTTCTTTACCTGAAGAAGTCTGAGATAGAGGCTCATTGGATGAAGAAATGAGGGTTATTTGGGTTGCCATCTGTTTTCCTCATTAAGGAAGCAACCACTTTTTCTCAAGCTGGTAGTGTGGATGCTTTTGAAGCTATCTTTGTGTTGCTCACTTATGGATTAGCTTTGTTCCCTAAAATTGACAGTTTTGTTGATGTTAACGCCATTAGACTTTTCTTGATTGGGAATCGTGTGCCTACTTTGTTGGGTGATATGTATTTCTCTTTGCATCTAAGGAATTCTAAGGGTGGTGGAACGATTGTCTGTTGTACTCCTCTTCTATACAAGTGGTTTATTTCGCACTTGCCTCAGACGCCGCTTTTGTGGAGAACAAACAATGTCTAAGATGGTCTCAGAGACTTATGTCTCTGACTAATGACGATATAATTTGGTATGATCCATCCTTAAGAAGTTTGGAGATTATTGATGGTTGTGGTGAATTCTCTAATGTGCCTCTCATTGGTACGCAAGGAGGAATTAACTACAACCCTGCTTTGGCTCGTCGTCAACTTGGGTTCCCCTTGAGAGACAAACCTAATAACACTTTGTTAGAAGGTCTTTTCTATCAAGAGGGTAAAGATCCCCAACATTTGAAGCAGAAGATTATGCACACTTGGCATAATATGCATAGGAAAGGAAGATCCGAGCTTGGTCCGTGCAATTGTGTAGTTTTGGAAGCTTACACTCTTTGAGTGAAGAAGAGAGCTTTGGAATTTAAGACGCCTTATCCTTCTAAAAGACCTATGTCTATGGTTGTGGCTGAGCCATT
Organism: Lathyrus oleraceus; assembly: GCF_024323335.1. Taxonomy (NCBI): domain Eukaryota; kingdom Viridiplantae; phylum Streptophyta; class Magnoliopsida; order Fabales; family Fabaceae; genus Lathyrus; species Lathyrus oleraceus. The sequence goes on along the minus strand of NC_066585.1, from coordinate 362,677,883 downwards.
TACTCTCCCTAACCAAGATGTAGAGGAGTTGGAAGACGCGCTCGTCAAGATGAAGCAAGAGAAGGATATGTGGGAAGAGCGTTTCCATGCTTTGAGCAAGAAGAATGAAGAGTTGTTGTTAGAGTCTAAGGACAAAGATGCACTAATTAAGCTACTTGAAGACCGAGTGACGAAGAGACAGAGAGACCCAGAGGTTTCATCTTCTAGCATGCCTCAGCCTTCCGTTGCTTGGAAGAAGATTGTTGACCAGCTTATCCTCGAGAAGACTCAGATGAAGGCTTCTTTTGAGACCGAGATTCGTTGCATTCGAAGGAAGTACGCGCCTTCAGCCAGATCTTCTGACACTATTGTTAGGGATCCTTAGGATGTCTAGTTTCCTTTTCTCTTGTATCTATGATTTTGGTTTCTGAAATTATACTCAATGTAATCCTTCCAATTTATATAAATGAAAAGAGATTTTTTGGTCATATCAAAATTATTGCAATTGCCATTTCAATTTTTATATATTTGCAAATGATATAGTAAGTTCCTTGGAAGTAAAAATAATCAAGCATTACATTCCATGCATCATTTGCATAAAGCAGGTTTTTGCAAGGTGTCTGATCATTATTCTTTTGTGCTTTAGCCAAGCTGACTCACCGGTACAATACTCGAGCCAATCATTCAAAGATCATGGAACACCTTGAGCAAGAGAACAAAAATTGAAGGACGAAATTGCCCGACTGACTGCCATGATGGAGTCAGTTTTTCCCTTTTCCTTTGGAAACAATAAAATTGCGGTGGCGACTCTTGTTATTTGATCTCTAGCTTGTCAATAGCTTGATGATCATGAATTTCCCGCTACACCCTCTTTCATGGTATTGTGTGGAAACATGGCCTTTTTTCCTTCCTTTGGAAGATGTCTTGGTTCAAGGATCCATGCTTGTGATAAGTGGGTTGAGTGTTCTCTAAAGAATGACTTAAAAAAAGCAAAAGCAATACTAACTTCTAATTCATTAACAACTAACATTTAATTTCAAGCCATTAACTTTCAATGCCCTTTAATTTTAAGCTCTATTCATTTTCCATTCTTCATACCATTCTAATTGTTTATGTTAATGTTATTTTCACTTTGTCCACTTGGAGCATATTGTGTGATATATCTTGTTTGTGTATATTTTGTTTTCTTGTGTGGTCTTTGACCATTAATGTACATAATAAGAACAAAAAACCCTAAAAAAACTATTGTGTGGACTATTGGGTTGATCTTGGACAATTGGACTTAGAATTTAGACAACATCCCTATGCAAAAGGACTTGGCCAATGCCAACTTTCATGTAACCACGTGCTTGCAATTTGAAACTTCATCTGATACATCATTGAAGATCCATTTGAGTTCATGTGCAACATGATCATTATGAAGTTGTTATCTTGAACCTGTGACTTAGTGCATTATGGAATTCATCTGCTACATAGGATAATTTGAAGAAGATTATGGAGTGGCTAAAGGTTGGATGTGACTATCTTTATTTGATACCTTTCTCTTCAAGTTAATATGTTATACATTTTTTGTTGCTTGATTCTAATGTCCAATGGAATTTGGATTTCTATATGGTATTCTTGCCTATTGGATTTTAGCCCATTGGTCAGATCTTTTCAACTCTTAACTTTTAAATTTATGCTTAGGATTAGTCTCTTCATCTCCTCCCCATCTTCTTGAATTTCAAAATCTCTCCGTCCTTTCAAAAATATTCTTTGCTTGTGTTTGTAAATTTTCAAAGTTTGACCATTTTTTCAAACTAGAAACTTTGGCCTTAAGCCATTGCATTTTCAAACTTCTTTTCTTAAATTAAACTTGTAAATAAACTTAACTATACCTGACTTAAAAATTTCCGGATAAAATCAGATCAAGATGGCACCCAAAGATATGGAGAAAACTACATTCATTGCACCTTGGGGAACATTCTGTTATTGAGTGATGCCTTTCGGTTTGAAGAATGCTGGTGCAACTTACTAAAGAGTAATGACTACTCTTTTTCATGATAAGATGCATAAATAGATTGAAGTCTATGTTGATGATATGATTGCTAAATCAAATGATGAAGAGGAACATGTTAAACATTTGCTGAAGCTATTCCAGCGTTTGAGGAAGTATAAACTCCGCTTGAATCCCAATAAGTGTACTTTTGGTGTTCGTTCTGGTAAGTTGTTGGGCTTTATTGTCAGCAAGAAGGGTATTGAAGTTGATCCCGCCAAGGTCAAAGCAATACAAGAGATGCATGCGCCCAAAACTGAGAAGCAAGTCAGAGGTTTTCTCGGTCGCTTGAATTATATCTTAAGATTCATTTCACACATGACTGCCACATGTACTCCTATATTCAAGATTCTTCGGAAAGATCAGTCTTGTGAGTGGACCGAGAATTGCCAGAAAGCTTTAAACAATATCAAGGAATATCTTCTTGAGCCTCCAATTCTGTCTCCACCTGTTGAAGGAAAACCATTGATCATGTATTTGACTGTGCTTGAAGTTCACTGATTATGAGACTCGATATTCTATGCTTGAGAAGATTTGTTGCGCATTGGCTTGGGTTGCTAAGCGTCTGCATTAGTATATGTTGAATCATACCACTTGGTTGATATCCAAATGGATCCAATTAAGTATATATTTGAGAAACTTGCTTTAACTGGGAGGATTTCCCATTGGTAGATGTTGTTATCAGAGTATGATATCTAATACCAATCTCAAAAAGATAATAAGGGTAGTGTCTTGGCTGACCATTTGGCTCACCAACCGATTGAAGATTACCAGTCAGTGCAGTATGATTTTCTAGATGAAGAGATCTTGTACTTGAAAATGAAAGATTGTGATGAACCATTGCTTGAAGAAGGGCCAGAGTCTGGTTCCCTTAGGGGCATGGTATTTGATGGAGCTGTTAATCAGTATGGTAATGGCATTGGGGCAGTAATCATTACTCCTCAAAGCACACACTTTCTATTTACAGCTAGATTTACTTTCAAGTGTACAAACAATATGGCAGAATATGAAGCTTGCATTATAGGGCTTGAAGAGGCCATTGATCTCAGAATCAAGCATTTAGATTTCTTTGGAGATTCAGCTTTGGTGGTGAATCAGATCAAATGTGAATGGGAGATGAATCAACCCAGTTTGATACCGTATAAAGATTATGCGAGGAGGATTTCAACTTTCTTTACCAAGGTTGGGTTTCATCATATCCCTCGAGATGAAAACCGGATGGTTGTGTTTGCAGTTGAAGAGGTCAAATATTAGAAGTCGTGGTATTACGACATCAAATGTTTCCTCCAAAGTCAGATTTACCCGTCTGGGGCATCTTTGAAAGATAAGAAGACTTTGAGAAGATTAGACGGCAATTTCTACATGAATGGTGATATGTTGTATAAGAGAAACTTCAATATGGTTTTGCTCAGATGCGTGGATAGAAACGAAGCAGACTTATTAATGACTGAAGTCCATGAAGGTTCCTTTGGTACTCATTCCAATGGACATGCAATGGCAAAGAAGATGTTGCGAGCAGGTTACTATTGGCTGATAATGAAATCTGACTGTTGCAAGTTTGTGAAGAAATGCCACAAGTATCAAATTTATGCGGATAAGATTCTTGTTCCCTCGACACTTTTGAACGTCATTTCCTCCCCATCTCCCTTCACCATGTGGGGAATGAATATGATCGGCATGATTGAGCCCAAAGCTTCGAATGGACATCGTTTCATTTTGGTGGCAATTGATTACTTCACAAAATGGGTTGAAGCGGCATCGTAAGAGAATGTAACCAAGCAAGTTGTTGTAAGGTTTATCAAGAATCAAATCATATGCCGTTATGGTGTGCCAAGCAAGATCATTACTGATAATGGATCAAACTTGAATAATAATATGGTGGAAGCTCTTTGCAAAGACTTCAAGATTGCACATCATAATTCTTCTCCCTACAAACCCAAGATGAATGGGGATGTTGAAGATGCAAACAAGAACATCAAGAAGATTATTCAGAAGATGGTTGTGACATATAAAGATTGGCATGAGAGGCTTCCATTTTCTTTGCACGGGTATCATACATCCATCCACACTTCAACCGGGGCAACCCCTTTCTCACTTGTTTATGGCATGGAAGAAGTACTCCACGTAGAGGTTGAGATCCCCTCATTACGTGTGCTCATGGAAGCCAAGTTGACTGAGGCTGAATGGTGTCAGACCAGGTATGACTAGCTGAATTTGATTGAAGAGAAAAGGTTAACTGTTGTAAGACCCCAATTTTGACCCTAATATTCCTCATGCAATTTCATCATATGCATTGGCATTGGGATCTTACCTTGGCATCCTCCTTACCCCTCTTTCATTAGGTTTGCTTTGGGAGAGATCACCAAACACTATGTGATTGTATCATACTTATATATCATCATTTTACTAACCAAAATACCAAAAATATGTCTTTGCATTTGCCTAACTCTTTTGTAAGTAGGGCATGATCATAATTGACCTATCAAGTTCATATCTAGGGTGTAAGACCCTCATAGCTAACATCACAACCAAGGATTGATTCACAATGTCTCAAAGCATCATATATGAGTCCCAATGATCTCTACATGTCATATTGATCAATCATTCTTCAAGAATTTGGAGGGACATTTCAAAATTCATCCTATTAAGCATATAATGTCTACCATGAGCCTATAAATTCAAGAGAATTGGAAGTTAGCAAGTTGGTTGATGGTGGTTGGCCAGATGAATTCATCTGATCAAATCTGGGTCTCCCTAGACCCTATCTCCTACAATTTTCACCATATGAAAATGATTCTAAGAGCAACGTTACTCTAAATGACATCCCGAACAACTTTCATGTTGAAGTCTAGAGCTGATTTTGAATGGAAATTCATTTTACATGTTGAAACAGTATAGGTCATTTTGTCTAAACCCTAATTTAAAAGTCAACCTCCCAAGGACATAACTTGCTCAGTTTTTATGAGATGTGTCGCACCCCAAAATTTGACTTTGGCTTTGTTGACCACATCTTGATTAATCTCGTTGTCTCGTATTCATCTCAATTTCTTAAACTTCGCGTGGCAACTAGTTTGATTAGGTTTTGTGTGTTTTCGTTGCTTACCGTGTTGTATTTCGTTGTTTTAGCATAACCTGGCCGATATCGTTGCCTCGTATTTATCTCGCTTATCTCTGTTGTGCGTGGCATCGCTTCGATTAGGTTTTGTGCGTTTTTATCTATTTAATTGTTTGTTTGTCGGTATTTTGACTGTATTTCGAATATATTAGAGTTTTCGTATTGTCCGATTATTTGTGATTGTGTTTGTCAGCGTTTTCGTGATGTCGTGTTGATTTTATTATTGCCTATGGTTGTTTATTTAATTACGTGTTGTGACGTGTGATTTAATCGAGTCTGTTTGAGTCGTGTTGTTTATTTTACTGGTTTACCGGTTTACTGGTTTATTGGTTTTATCAATTTGTCTGTTTTGCTGTGCAAATTGTCATCGTTTTTATCGCGTTCGTGTCGCTCAATTTTATCGTATTTTAATCGTGTGCCGTTTAATATTATTTGTGCTTAATATTAATTGTGTTTAGTTGTTAATTAGTTTATTTAATTAGGATTAATATTATATTAGTTTATTATTATTATTATTATTATTATTATATAATATATAAATTATATTATTAATTTATGTTAGATATTTTTTAGGTTTCTTATTGTTTAAGTAATCTAAATATATATTATTAATTTATGTTAGATACTTTTTAGGTTTCTTATTGTTTAAGTAATCTAAATATATATTATTAATTTATGTTAGATATTTTTTAGGTTTCTTATTGTTTAAGTAATCTAAATATATATTATTAATTTATGTTAGATATTTTTTAGGTTTCTTATTGTTTAAGTAATCTAAATATATATATATATAGATGTGGTTAGTAAGAAAAAGGGGAAGAGTGTGGATCAGTAAGGAAAAAACGTGTGGTGAGAGAAACAGAGAATTGAAAAGAAATATTTTTCCAAAAGCATTACCGTATTTCACTTGTTCTTCATTTTCGGTAACCCAAAATCGTCCCGATTATTCACTGAAACACAAAACCGATTTCATATCTTTGAAGTTCGTTGAGTCCAGGTCACAAATATCCAAGGTTCATTTCATCCCGACGTCATTTCACCGATCAAAAGCGACGTTGAAGTCAGGTACTCACAAAGGCAGCCAGCACTGCGTCGGAAACGGTTTCCAGCTTTCGGTCGATCATTTGGACGATCAGAAGTTCATCCTCTTCACACAAGGTAATATTCTTCACTTATCTCTGAAATCGGCAAAGTTCCGGCTTGCCGACATGTGTTTTAATATATTATTTATCTAAATATATATATATATATATATATATATATATATATATATATATATATATATATATATATATATATATATTATTTTTGTCTATTATATATTATTTGTCTAAATGTACATATATATTATTTTTGTCTAAAATATATATATATATATATATATATATATATATATATATATATATATATATATATATATATATATATATATATATATATATATATATATATATATATATATATATATATTACTTTTGTTTACTAAATATTGTTTATCTTTTATTATTATTTTGCATATATGTTTTATTTAAATGTTAGTTAAATTAATTATTTGTTTAAATGTTTATTTTAATTAAATGTTTATTTATATCAAATGTTTATTTTGTCTAAAGTAAATGTTTATATTGTTTTTTTATATTTGTTTCTGTTGTTACTAACCGTTTCATTTCAGTTTCAGCTCGATTAACTCCACTAACTATTCGTAATACTAACTATTCATAGCTAACTGTGTTGTAATAATTTACTTTCTCTCATTTTTTTATGTTCTGTATTATGTGTTTAATCGTATTGTTCACGTTTTATGTTAAAAAATCGAAAAATCCAAAAAAAAAAAAAGAAGAAACCCGATGCGATTCCAACGGTCGCCGTTTAAGAAACCCTTTTCACACACTCACAAGCTTACTCTTGGGCTTCCTTATAATGAGCCCATTTATTTATTGTTTCAGGGTTTAGGCTCATTCAAATCTTTTGCCAGCTTTGGCTTTTCAGTTTAAAAACATTTTCAAAAGGACGTGTCAGTCTCGAAGCCTCTCGCCTAGGTCGAGCAAGAGATGGCAAGACACGCCAATCTAAAATCAACAAAACAGACTTTCCCCTTTTCTTTTGGGAGAACTACGTGGATTCTGATTTCTCCATTGCGCCTTGGAGATACGTAGGCATGAAGTCTACGACTTTATCGATTCCAAAAAGCAATAAAATCAAGTTCTTTTCTCATCTCCCCAATCAAACGATCAAAGCGAAAAAAGCAAAGCATTCACATAAACATAAGCAAAAAGGTTCCTGTGGAGTACCGCAGATGTAGAGGGTGCTAATACCTTCCCTTTGCATAACCAACCCCCGAACCCGTAACTCTAAAGGGATTTATCGTTATTTTTCCCTTCCTCTTTTTGGATAAAATAAAAGACGGTGGCGACTCTTGCATTTAAAATATTTTTCAAACGGGTTAAGTTCAATCAATACTTAATCTCGTGAAAAATCCCGTCGCGACAGAATGGCGACTCTGCTGGGGATAACAATGCTTAAACTTATTTGAGGGTTTAGCCTATCTTTGCTTGTTTATATGTTTGCTTTGTGAATATTTGCTAAATTGTATTGTTTGTAATGTTTGTTATTTTGGGTTTTGGGGGATACTTGTGATAAATCCTATACCCGGATTTGGGGCACATTTGAGATAGGATGGATGATAATTCAGGTTGACTTGATAGGAGACAATCCTTACCGAGTTGACTTGAGCCTTTGTCCGCTTGGTGGAGGCCTCTTTGAGGGTGATAGTGCTAAACAAGTCATTTGTGAGGCATTTGTTGCTTTCAACGGGCCCGTGAAGCCAAGGACCTTAGTTTACCTTTACCCCATCTTTGCCTTACTTAGGATGTGATGCGGTGACCACTTCGGACCAAAAGTCTGGTTTGGTTGATACGCGATATCACACTCAAGCGAGATTCTTTTGAGAATAATATTGGAAAGCGAGCAGTTGCTTAACCCGGTATTATCCGAAGAAGGATCCATAACCTTGGGAACTTTTAGAACCCGTTTGGCAGGTGAACCTTAGAACTTATCTTGGGGCTTTGTCCTAAACTCCATGCTGGTGATGAACTTTGAGCCTTGTATTGTTTGACCATGTTTGTGTTTGTTGCATTCATGCATGACATGCATTCATTCCCATCATTTCAACCTTTTTCCAAGGAACTTAAAGTGAGGATTGCAAATATTGCATGAAACATGGATTTTGGACGGAGAAGTGTGAAAAAGTACAATCTCATCAATCCAAAGATAGATGAACTAAAGAAACTGGTTTCTTCGATCGTAGATCCTATTGGTTTCAGAGACAGATATGGGGCACTTATATCTTTATTGACACTTAGGATGGAAGAAGGGTTATTGCAGACATTAGTACAGTTCTATGATCCAGTCTATCACTGTTTCACATTCCCAGACTATCAACTCATGCCTACATTGGAAGAGTATGCCCAATTGCTTCACATCCCAGTTGCTGATACAATACCTTTCTCTGGTTCAGAAAAGTTACCCGAGCACAGTTCTCTTGCAAAAGTGTTGTACATGAAGAAGTTAGAATTCAAGAATAACTTCACCACCAAAGGAGGACTTCCAGGTTTCACTGCCAAGTTCTTAATGGGGAAGGTTTCTTATTTTGCCAGTCAAGGTTGTGATATTATTGTGGAGCATCTGTTCGCCTTGTTGATCTACGGTTTGTTACTATTTCCTAATATTGAAGGTTTTGTGGATTCATATGCTATACGCATCTTCCTAAGTGGTAATCCTGTTCCAACTTTGCTCAGAGACACCTATCATTCCATCCATTACCGTACTTTGAAAGGAGGAGGAACCATAGTCTGCTGTATACCGTTACTCTACAAATGGTTTGTCTCGCATCTTCCTAAGTCAGCTACTTTTTGGGATCGCAAGTCAGGACTTCAGTGGTCACAGAGGATTATGTCTCTTACCCAGTCAGATATTGCATGGTATAGTAGAGTTTTAGACAATGTGAAGATCATTGATAGTTGCGGGGAGTTCCCCAATGTGCCCCTCATGGGCACAAAGGGAATCATTTCTTATAATCCAGTACTTGCTAGGAGACAACTCGGTTACCCTATGAAGGACAAGCCTCCTAACATTCTTTTAGAAGGTATTTTCTTGAGGGATAACGAGGAGGACCCTACCATGATAGAGAGAGTAGTAAGAGCTTGGCATCGTGTTTGTCGTAAAGGGAGACTTGAATTGGGTAAGAAAGATTGTACCTCCTATGAGCCGTACCTCCAGTGAATCAGAGCCAGAGCTATACAGTTGAAAATGCCATACCCACATCATGATCCTATCAAACCCGCTCCGTTGAAGACCCCCTACCTTCCGCTAGATGACAAAGAAGAACTCCAAGCCACCTTGGAGAGGGTCAAGAAAGAGAGAGACGCTTGGAAGGATAAGGCCCAGGTGCTCGAAATGGAAAATAAAGAACTTCAGAGACAGTTAAAGGAGCAGAGTGGAGAAGATCGTGCAGGTAAACGTCCAAGGGTGCAAGAGGATTTATTTTCCTCAGGCACAACAGATTACTCCCAGATTCCACAGTCCTCAGGTGCATGGAAAGGTCTTGTAGACAGTTTGGTGAAGGAGAAAGATTTTATGCAGAAGGCCTATGAAGAAAGAATTGAGAGACTTGAAGGACAACTCCTACTTGTTTATGCTCGTCCTGATGACACATGTTTTTAAATGGTTTTCTTGGTTGTATTTTGGGTTGATAACTTTGTTTTGTTATAAAAAATGTTTGCAATTCTATCTTTTCCTTCACTTAGAGTTCCTTGGAAAATCATTCATTTTGCATATCCATGCATCACGTGCATACAGGGTGTCTGTCTTGTGAGAAAATTCTTTACCTTGAATTAATTTTTAATGATAGCAAATTGTGTGATCATCATCCAAATGTTGGTTGTGCATTACATTACATGATACATTTGTGTTTTATTATGTTTTTCATCCCACTCTATTGTTGCATAACTATACATATAGACCTACATTGATACTTTCCTTAAAATAACAATTAAAATGCATTTTGTGTCAGTATGCATCAATACATAAGCCTCTGCATCGATACATACAGCATGTGATAAATCACAAAACATTTTTGTTCAGTATGCATCGATGCATACGAGTCATGCATCAATACATGAAAGGCAAAAGACTCTATGCATCGATCCACACGATCCCTGAATCGATACATGACTAATTGAAACAGCCTGTGTATCAATACATACGCATCAGGCATCGATACATACTAGTGAAATAATCACATGCATCGATACACACGACTTTTGCATCGATACATGATTAATCAATTTCACCAAAATTTCACATATCTTACAGTACGCATCGATGCACACTCTTATGTATCAATACATAAAGCTGTTTTGTGGTATAACAGTAACTGTTTCGCAGCATATATAAGACAGGTTATAACAGCAGTGCGAAACACGAATTCATTGAGGGAAAACAATTGAACACAAGATCAAAAGCAGTGTTGGAGCAATTATTTGAGAGCAATTAGAAACCTGAAAGAGACTTCATCTTCTTCGTCTTCTCAATCACTTCTCTTCAAGAACATTTACACATAACCATTCTTGTTCTTTGGATTAAAGAAGCATCGAGATAACGTTCAGTGGTACGATCAAGGATCTAGCTGTGGGTTGCAGTGGAACGATCGAGGATCTAGCTGAGTTGAAGATTGAAGGGGGTTTCTAGGAAAAACCTACTGGTTTGTCCTTCAAGAACTGGAGTGTTCTTGAGGGTTTGGGAGTCACGTTTGCAGAACATATTCAGCCGCAGCGTTGCGTTTGGAGATCGGGGGATTTCGCAAGAAGGTCGTGGAACCGGTGAATTGTTTGCAATTTCGTGCAGGAAAATCTTGATCGTGCTCAGATCAAGTGAAGGTTCATACAAGAAGAGGTTCTTAGAGTTTAGAATTCTGTCTTTGTATCATAACCTTGTATCAACGGATTCGGCAAAAATTGATAATCAAAGTTCTCAATTTCATTTGAAATTGAGAGGGAGACGTACCCACACGCGAGGACGACGTGGGGAACTTCCTTACCAAATCTCTGCGTATTGTATTCTTACCTTACTCCTCTTTACGTTTTAAAACTGTTTCGCAATTTCAGTTAGTGTGTGGTGATTGTTCCTGTTGCAAGACAGCAGTGGCAAGAAAACTTTTAATCAAACTCCATTGTTGTTTATCATCGATCACATATACACCAACTGTTTGACAAAACGGTTAACTAGATTTTATTCATTGGAAATAGACTTTAATGATAAGTGCATTCAATTAGTAAAAATTCTGGTGTGAATTGTTTCTGTCATTCTCATTAAAATCCAGCAATTAAACTTGTGTGTCCGGCTTTCTAGTAGCGGTTCAGAATAGACGGAAGTCGATTCGGGACTGATTTTTCCGCCAACTTTGAAAACTCTGATAAAATTTCAAATCCGTTAAATTTCAAAGAGGTGATCTATTCACCCCCCCTCTCGATCACTAGCCACACCGTCTAACATGTCTTGGTCCAGTCTTCTAACAGTTGCTTCCCGCCAGCAGATCCATTTCAAGCTGACGCATAATTACAACACAAGAGCCAACTACAAAAGAAGAATGGAGATAACAGATAACGAGAACCGAGAATTGAAAGCTCAGGTTGACCGCCTTTCTGCTATGGTCGAGACATTGATAGCAAACCAAGCAGCCCAAGCTGCTCAACTTCAAACAGCACAAGCTCAGGTTGCCGAAGCACAAGATGCACAGATCCAGGCGCAAGCACAGGCAGCAGAGATGCGCAACCAAATGTTAACCGCCCGTCTACAAGCAGAGGAAGCCCAGGCTAGGGCTCAAGTTCATAATTCAGGACAGACTTCGGCACAAAATCAACCTCAAATTCAGAATCAGACAACAGCAGCACCCGTCACTACAGTCATCGCTTCAGAAATCAACGCTGTCCCAGTCACTTCTGTTACCATCACAGCATCCCGTCCTTGGGAAATACCCAGGGATCTTAATCAAGATAGATATCAACAAGAGTTCGTTCCACCAAATGCTCCTGTCTTCACTAATGTGCCTCCCGTTGTTCACTATACTCCTCACCTAGGAGAACCTGTCTATCACGGCCCTACCCCAAGTGAGGATCCTGGTCTCAATGATAGAATGGATGAATTCCAGGATCAGTTTGCGGAATTACAAAAAGAGATAAAAGCTCTTCGAGGGAAAGATAGAATGGCGACTGGAGTAGTTATGAAGAACTGGACCGCAATTGACATCCCACATTGTGTCCACATATCAAAGTAATTAAGCTTTTCAGTTTTCAAAAATCTTCCGCTTTAGCCCAAAGCGCGAAGCATTAATTTTGTAAAATGGGCACTTTTGTCAAAAACGTACTATCCATGAAAAAGATCTTTTGTATTCCTATACACTTGTGTCCTTTTATCTTTTCAGCTTTTTCGGAAAATGGTAACACAAAAAAAAACCTTAAAAAGAACACATTTTTGCATGTCATGGTCAGTCCTCTAAAAACAATTGTTTGTACAGGTTACTTAAACCCGTTGAACACAATGACATCATGCCCTCTCCCAACTTTGAACATTCTGTATTCGAAGCTGAAGAGGAAGAGTGGGATGAGATTCCAGAAGAGGTCGCCCGCCAGTTTGAAAATGAAGAAGACACTATTCAGCCATACAAGGAGCCTTTGGAAACAGTCAACTTGGGTTCGGAAGAAAATGTGAAAGAAGTCAAAATTGGAGCATTGTTATCCCCACAGGTCAAGGAGCAATTGATCAGCCTGTTGAAAGAGTATGTAGATGTGTTTGCTTGGTCTTATCAAGATATGCCTGGTCTCGACACTGACATCGTAGAGCACAAGCTACCTTTGAAGCCAGAATGTCCACCGGTCAAACAGAAATTAAGAAGAACACATCCAGATATGGCCGTCAAAATTAAAGAAGAAGTTCTGAAGCAAATAGATGCTGGTTTTCTTGCCACTTCAGTGTATGCAGAGTGGATAGCAAATATTGTGCCAGTTCCTAAGAAGGACGGGAAGGTACGAATGTGTGTCGACTATCGTGGCTTAAATAGAGCAAGCCCAAAGGATGATTTCCCCCTGCCTCACATTAACATGTTGGTAGACAATACAGCAAAGTTTGACATATTCTCCTTCATGGACGGATTCTCCGGGTATAACCAGATCAAAATGGCTCCCGAAGACATGGAAAAAACTACATTCATAACACCATGGGGAACATTCTGTTATCAAGTGATGCCGTTTGGGTTGAAGAACGCAGGTGCTACTTACCAGCGAGCCATGACAACGCTCTTTCACGACATGATGCACAAAGAGATTGAGGTTTATGTGGATGACATGATCGCGAAGTCTCGTTCAGAAGAAGGTCACTTAGTAGATCTATTGAAGCTGTTTCAACGATTGAGGAAGTTCCGTCTTCGCCTCAATCCGAACAAATGCACATTTGGCGTCAGGTCAGGTAAACTCTTGGGCTTCATTGTCGGCCAAAAAGGCATTGAAGTTGATCCAGATAAAGTAAAAGCTATCCAAGAGATGCCCGCACCAAAAACAGAAAGGCAAGTGAGAGGTTTTCTAGGACGATTGAATTACATATCCCGATTTATTTCTCACATGACTGCCACTTGTGAACCTATCTTCAAATTGCTGAGAAAGAGTCAGAATTGTGTTTGGACAGAGGATTGTTAGAAAGCACTTGACAGTATCAAAGAGTACCTCATGGAGCCTCCTATCTTGTTACCACCTGTTGCTGGAAGACCGTTGGTTATGTATTTGACAGTGCTTGAGAATTCTATGGGTTGTATTCTGGGTCAACAAGACGAAACTGGAAAGAAAGAGCATGCTATTTACTACTTAAGCAAGAAATTTACTGACTGTGAATCACGATACTCCTTACTCGAGAAGACATGTTGTGCATTGGCTTGGGCTGCTAAGAGATTGAGGCAGTATATGTTAAGTCACACCACTTGGTTGATATCCCAAATGGATCCAATCAAGTACATTTTTGAGAAGCCTGCACTCACTGGTAAGATTGCCAGATGGCAGATGCTGTTATCAGAATACGACATTGAGTATCATACCCAGAAAGCTATCAAGAGCAGTGTGTTGGCTGAGTACCTTGCTCACCAACCCGTTGAAGATCACGATGATAATGAGGATGAGTTTCCTGATGAAGATGTCATGTTCCTAAAATCCAGAGATTGTAAAGAGCCACTTCCTGAAGAAGGACCTGAACCAGATTCTCAATGGGGTTTAGTATTTGATGGAGCTTCCAACGTTTATGGACATGGAGTAGGTGCAGTCATTATCACTCCAGAAGGTTCTCATATTCCTTTCACGGCAAGAATTTTCTTTGAATGTACAAACAACATTGCTGAATAAGAAGCCTGTATCATGGGTCTTGAAGAAGCCATTGACCTCCGCATAAAAAATCTTACTGTTTATGGTGACTCAGCGTTAGTTATCAATCAGATCAAAGGAGAATGGGAAACACGCCACCCTGGCTTGATCCCATACAAAGACTATGCAAGAAGATTGTTGACTTTCTTCACCAAGGTTGAGTTGCATCACATTCCTCGGGATGAGAATCAGATGGCGGATGCTCTAGCTACGTTATCTTCAATGTATCAAGTGGGTTTTCCAAACGAAGTACCCAGAATTGTGATCAAGCGACTTGATAGACCAGCACATGTGTTTACAGCTGAGGCCAGTTTTGATGATAAACCATGGTACCACGATATCAAGCATTTCCTTCAGACTCAGGAGTATCCTCTTGGAGCAACAGAAAAAGATAAAAAGACTTTGAGAAGATTGTCAGGCAGTTTCTTCCTTAATCAGAATGTGCTCTATAAGAGGAATTATGACATGGTCTTACTCAGATGTGTTGACAAAAAGGAAGCAGAAATGTTGATGAAAGAAGTTCACGAAGGGTCCTTTGGTACTCATGCAAATGGCCACTCTATATCAAGAAAGATGTTGAGAGCTGGTTACTACTGGTTGACCATGAAATCAAATTGCTGCAAATTTGTAAAGAAGTGTCACAAATGTCAGATCTACGCTGATAAGGTTCATGTACCACCAACCTTTTTGAATGTGATTTCTGCTCCTTGGCCATTCTCAATGTGGGGCACTGACATGATCGGTATGATTGAACCCAAAGCTTCCAACGGACACCGTTTCATTCTCGTGGCAATTGATTACTTCACCAAATGGGTGGAAGCAGCTTCGTATGCAAAGGTGACAAAGCAAGTGGTGGTCAGATTCATCAAAAATAATCTCATTTGCCGATATGGCATTCCAAACAAGATCATCACTGACAATGGCTCCAATCTGCACAACAAAATGATGGATGAATTATGTGAAAGTTTCAGGATAGAGCATCACAACTCTTCTCCTTACCGTCCCAAGATGAATGGGGCAGTTGAAGCTGCAAATAAGAATATCAAGAAGATCATTCAAAAGATGGTTGTTACCTACAAAGATTGGCATGAAATGCTGCCTTTTGCACTACACGGATATAGAACATCAGTCCGTACTTCAACTGGGGCAACCCCATTTTCACTTGTATACGGTATGGAAGCTGTGTTACCGATAGAGGTTGAAATTCCATCAATGAGGATACTAATGGAAACTCAATTGTCAGAGGCTGAATGGTGTCAAAGCAGATACGATCAGTTGAATTTGATTGAAGAAAAAAGAATGACTGCCTTGTGCCATGGACAGTTATATCAAAAGAGAATGAAGCAGGCATTTGATAGGAAGGTTAAGCCGAGAGAATTCAAAGAGGGTGACCTTGTACTCAAGAAGATGATACTATTTCACAATGATTCTAGGGGCAAGTGGACTCCTAACTATGAAGGACCCTATGTTGTGAAGAAAGCCTTCTCAGGCGGTGCTTTAATTCTTACAAACATGGATGGTGAAGAGCTTCCACGTCCCATGAATACAGGTGCAGTCAAGAAATACTTCGCCTAAAAAATGAAAAGAACAGCTCGCTAAGTTGAAAACCCGAAAGGGCGGCTTAAGCAAAAATGAGCGTCTCGGTGGACTGAAAACCTGAAAGGGCGGTCCAAGCAGAAATTAGAGACATAAAAAAACAAAGAGAATATTATCCCGGTAGATTGAAAACCCGAAAGGGCAATCTAGGCAAAAGTTAGGGATTTCAGGCAAGTAACTGCATAACAGAGATAAGATCATTGAAGTATCAGAATATTTTCAACAGTTCTCCAACTTTCTCAAGGCTGCAATACAGGTCAAAAGTGGAAGAGAGAATGATGTCATTGTAGTTCAACGTACCCTTTTTCCACGAAATTACCATTTTCCAATTTGTAAAGATCTATGGAATCACGCTGTTGGCTGATTACCATCCTATCAAATCAATTTGAGCCTTTCTATATTTCTTGGCACTCTTAATTTTCATTTCAATTTACGAAAGTTCTTTTACTTTGACAGATATGTTTTGAAACAAAAGTTTTGAATTAAAAACAGTTTTTGAAAAATATAAAGATTATTTATTTTGATTTGTGGACATCAATAAAAGGATTGAGACATGTGGTCCCAGTAATTCTGAAATCATGTGATTCCAACTAGACATGTTCATATTACTATCCTTATATGTATATGATGAAAAGATCTCCACAGGTGTCTTGGCAGTAATATTTCTCCAGCAGAGGTTGTGATTCTGGATATCCCCAGTTTTGCTTCATAGTTTTCCTCAAGAGATCATGCAAGAAATATTTCAAGAAGATTGTTCCCTTCACTTGGGGCATGAAGACTCCCCGGTTAATTGATCATGAAGACTTTGATCTAGGTTTTAAGTTACAGATTTGGCCTATGGGATTACTACAGGTATTTCCCCAGTAATTTATTAAGGCGGGATCAGCAATGTCCCCAGCAGAGGATGAGAAGGAAGATTTGATTTCCCTGAGCAGGAGTAATACAGAGGTCTCCATCCCTCAGCGAGTGAAGAAAGTTGATATTCAGAAACTACAGGGAATCTCCTGTTGTTCTCTGTCCATTCAATAGAAGGATATGTCTCCGCCTCAGTAATGTTTTGTAGTAAAAGAAGAGTGTATTATGCATTTTAAGCAAATTCAAGAATTGCAGGATTTCTCCTGAATTCTCATTTATATTCAAAGGTCAGACATCACTGTTCCCCGGCAGAGTCTCCTAGAGGAAAGATCTCGTAACCAGATATCAGACACCATAATCCCCTGCAGAGTCTTCAGATACAGAAAGTCTCCATGATAATTAAAGCAAAAAAATCAAGGATAGATTTCCCTTATATTCTTATTCCCTGGAAAGATACCACCTATCCCCAGCGGACTTTATCCCCAGCGGAGTCTTCCAGAAGAATAATCCCTTCTGCATTATCAGCAAATTCAAGAATTGCAGGACTTCTCTTACAATATCATCTTATTTCCAGAGGATAACACCTTGTATCCCCAGCGAAGTCCTCAGAAAGGTCCAATCCTCATATACCTCACAAATTCAAGAACCACAGGGAATCTCCTGCATTTTTGAAGTAGAAGGCATCTCCATTCTTCTACGGAATCCTCAGCAGAGACAGACTTTTAAAGAAACCTGGATATGGTGCTCTTGTACCAATTCCCTAGCTAGTCTTTGTACTACTCCCCAGCGAGTCTCAGTGCAAATCTCCAGCAAGTCCTTATGCAGCTGTTAACATTTTTAGTTATTCCTAGTTTTGTCTGTCCATCATGCATTCATTACTAAATATTCATGCATATCTATGACATATCATGCTTGCATTCATATGCACCTTGTTTCCTTGTTTATATTGTGGGTTGAGTCAATCTCTCCATGTAGAGTATCCCCATAAGCAGCAAAATACCTTTTATTAATCTTGTTCCCCACAGAGATCTATGCCTCGTGGATGATGGTTGTTTCAGTTGTAAATCCTGATGAGTTCATTCCTCTTCAGTTGAAGTCTTGTTTGACCGTTTCATTCTAGTTCTGTCCTAGTTTGAACCTCGTGTCTCCAGATAAAGCTCAGAAATTGCCAGTAAAAGAAGGCAACAATATAGTCTTTGTGACTCTCATTCAGTAAAATAGACATGACAGATATTGTGTCCAAGTCCTTTATGCCTTCATCTTTGAGTTGGTACCCGTTACAAACTTGAGTTACCTACATCCATGAGTGGTAACCTTTGTTATCCCTCGGATAAATTAATTACTATCTCCATCTATGAGTTGATAACATCCTCACAGAAAGTTCCATGGTTCTACCTGCAACTTTGAGCTGGTAGCGTGCTTTCTTCTTTGAGTTTAGCACAGATTCCTTTTGATTCCACCTTCGTCTTTGAGTTGGTGAAGTACCTGCAACTTTGAGCTGGTAATATGCATTCATCTTTGAGTTCGCACATTTTCCTGTGATTCCATCTTCGTCTTTGAGTTGATGGAGTACCTTCATCTATGAGTAGGGTATGTTTGATCCTTGTTGAACTGATAGTGTGCTTTCATCTTTGAGTCTGCACAGATAACTTCTGATTCCATCTTCGTCTTTGAGATTGATGGAGTACCTTCATCTATGAGTCAGGTACATTTTGTCCTTCCACCGTCATCTTTGAGTCGGTAATGATAAACATCTCCAAGAGAATATGTTCTAAATTCTTTTAAACACCTTTGTCAATGAATCGTTGGTTGCCTTCAACTTTGAGTCGGCATTTCTCTGTCTACCTCATCAATGAGTTGGTAGTGTGCATTCAACTGTAAGTCTGCACAATGATCTTTAGATCTGATTCTTCATCTACACCATCATCAATGAGTTGGAATTTGATTTCCCTAGCAGTGTTATTATCAATCTTTTGAAGCTTGCCTTCAACTTTGAGTTGGCATGTCCTGTTTACCTCATCAATGAGTGGGTAGTGAGCTGTCAACCATGAGTTAACGCAGTTCGATTCTTATTATGCCCTTGTTATACCTTCATCCTTGAGTTGGTATTCATCTTTTCTGTTACCTCCATCTTTGAGTTGGTAATGTACTGTCACATCAGTACTCTTGTTATATTGATCTTTTTCCACTTTTATCTATGAGATAGTGATGTATCGTCAACATTGAGTCGATATCTCTTTTCCTCCTATTTTCCATCTATGAATAGGTAGTGAATCTTCCCCAACTGAGTATTCTCAGTGTTTACCTTCATGCATTGAGTCGGTGTATGTCCTTCCCCAGTAGAGTTTGCACTCCTGTGTCTCTGTGTCTGTCTGTCTTTTGCATCATGCATACATGCATTTGTGGTCAAATTTTGTGGCGTTTGTCATATTTAATTACCTTACGCCATTCGATAGCCTCCGGCTATCTGGCCTAAGTTAATTAAATAGGAGCATCTGTCGCACCCCAAAATTTGACTTTGGCTTTGTTGACCACATCTTGATTAATCTCGTTGTCTCGTATTCATCTCAATTTCTTAAACTTCGCGTGACAACTTGTTTGATTAGGTTTTGTGTGTTTTCGTTGCTTACCGTGTTGTATTTCGTTGTTTTAGCAAAACCTGGCCGATATCGTTGCCTCGTATTTATCTCGCTTATCTCTGTTGTGCGTGGCATCGCTTCGATTAGGTTTTGTGCGTTTTTATCTATTTAATTGTTTGTTTGTCGGTATTTTGACTGTATTTCGAATATATTAGAGTTTTCGTATTGTCCGATTATTTGTGATTGTGTTTGTCAGCGTTTTCGTGATGTCGTGTTGATTTTATTAATGCCTAGGGTTGTTTATTTAATTACGTGTTGTGCCGTGTTGAGTCGTGTTGTTGATTTTACTAGTTTACCGGTTTACTGGTTTATTGGTTTTATCAATTTGTCTGTTTTGCTGTGCAAATTGTCATCGTTTTTATCGCGTTTGTGTCGCTCGATTTTATCGTATTTTAATCGTGTGCCGTTTAATATTATTTGTGCTTAATATTAATTGTGTTTAGTTGTTAATTAGTTTATTTAATTAGGATTAATATTATATTAGTTTATTATTATTATTATTATTATATAATATATAAATTATATTATTAATTTATGTTAGATATTTTTTAGGTTTCTTATTGTTTAAGTAATCTAAATATATATTATTAATTTATGTTAGATATTTTTTAGGTTTCTTATTGTTTAAGTAATCTAAATATATATTATTAATTTATGTTAGATATTTTTTAGGTTTCTTATTGTTTAAGTAATCTAAATATATATTATTAATTTATGTTAGATATTTTTTAGGTTTCTTATTGTTTAAGTAATCTAAATATATATATATATAGATGTGGTTAGTAAGAAAAAGGGGAAGAGGGTGGATCAGTAAGGAAAAAACGTGTGGTGAGAGAAACAGAGAATTGAAAAGAAATATTTTTCCAAAAGCATTACCGTATTTCACTTGTTCTTCATTTTCGGTAACCCAAAATCGTCCCGATTATTCACCGAAACACAAAACCGATTTCATATCTTTGAAGTTCGTTGAGTCCAGGTCACAAATATCCAAGGTTCATTTCATTCCGGCGTCGTTTCACCGATCAAAAGCGACGTTGAAGTCAGGTACTCACGAAGGCAGCCAACACTGCGTCGGTGACGGTTTCCAGCTTTCGGTCGATCATTTGGACGATCAGAAGTTCATCCTCTTCACACAAGGTAATATTCTTCACTTATCTCTGAAATCGGCAAAGTTCCGGCTTGCCGACATGTATTTTAATATATTATTTATCTAAATATATATATATATATATTATTTTTGTCTATTATATATTATTTGTCTAAATGTACATATATATTATTTTTGTCTACTATATATTTATTGTCTAAAATATAAATATATATATATATATATATATATATATATATATATATATATATATATATATATATATATATATATATATATATATATATATAATATATATATATATATATATATATTACTTTTGTTTACTAAATATTGTTTATCTTTTATTATTATTTTGCATATATGATTTATTTAAATGTTAGTTAAATTAATTATTTGTTTAAATGTTTATTTTAATTAAATGTTTATTTATATCAAATGTTTATTTTGTCTAAAGTAAATGTTTATATTGTTTTTTATATTTGTTTCTGTTGTTACTAACCGTTTCGTTTCAGTTTCAGCTCGATTAACTCCACTAACTATTCGTAATACTAACTATTCATAGCTAACTGTGTTGTAATAATTTACTTTCTCTCATTTTTTTATGTTCTGTATTGTGTGTTTAATCGTATTGTTCACGTTTTATGTTAAAAAATCGAAAAATCCAAAAAAAAAGAAGAAGAAACCCGATGCGATTCCAACGGTCGCCGTTTAAGAAACCCTTTTCACACACTCACAAGCTTACTCTTGGGCTTCCTTATAATGAGCCCATTTATTTATTGTTTCAGGGTTTAGGCTCATTCAAATCTTTTGCCAGCTTTGGCTTTTCAGTTTAAAAACATTTTCAAAAGGACGTGTCAGTCTCGAAGCCTCCCGCCTAGGTCGAGCAAGAGATGGCAAGACACGCCAATCTAAAATCAACAAAACAGACTTTCCCCTTTTCTTTTGGGAGAACTACGTGGATTCTGATTTCTCCATTGCGCCTTGGAGATACGTAGGCATGAAGTCTACGACTTTATCGAGTCCAAAAAGCAATAAAATCAAGTTCTTTTCTCATCTCCCCAATCAAACGATCAAAGCGAAAAAAGCAAAGCATTCACATAAACATAAGCAAAAAGGTTCTTGTGGAGTACCGCAGATGTAAAGGGTGCTAATACCTTCCCTTTGCATAACCAACCCCCGAACCCGTAACTCTAAAGGGATTTATCGTTATTTTTCCCTTCCTCTTTTTGGATAAAATAAAAGACGGTGGCGACTCTTGCATTTAAAATATTTTTCAAACGGGTTAAGTTCAATCAATACTTAATCTCGTGAAAAATCCCGCCGCGACAAGATGAAAGATTTCCAAGTTGAACAATCAAATTCAATATGTCTAATTAAACTTTGATGTTTGGAGTGAGATCTAAATCAACTTTAATGAGCATGTGATATGAGGATACATTATAGGTCATTTTTGCCCTATACCATTGAACAAGTGATTTTCCTCAACTTCAAAAATGCATAACTTTATCATTATAAATCCAAGTGACATTAAATTGGTGACCATTTTGAAGGACTTTGAAATAGCTACAACTTTGATGAAGACACGTTTCTCATTTGGAGCTCACAAAAAAAGTTAAGCAAGGTGGATTATTGAGGTATATGACTTGACACTTAGAAAAAATTTCAACATGTTGAAATTTCCAAACTTCCACCACAAAATTCACCATGATCCAAGTCCCAAATGAAAAAGTGTTCAACATCACACTTGTTCCCCTTAATCTAAGCTTTCCAAAGAATCATATCTCATGCATTTTGGATGAGGTTTTCTAGGGATGCGCATGGTCTTAACAAGTCTACATCAAGTGGAAACATCAAATGTCTGAAACTCCATTTCACATTGCCTTGCCATTCAAGCATCATTTGAAGTTCAATACAGTTGCAATTGATTCAAAATGGATTGCTTCATGGACTTGTACTCGCCCATGCAAGCTTGTGCATCACATTGCCAAATTTAGCAAATTTTCAAGTGTTCAATTATCAATCCCAAATGCTATAAATACAAGACCTCTGAGCTCATTTCAAACACACCTCGCGCGCCAGCTTTGCCCCCCAATTGAAACCCTCACAATTCAAAGGAAAACCTGAGAATTTTCAACTTGAAAATTGAGTTTGAATCTTACTGTTTGGAGATTCAAAAACTCCAGGATCCAAAGCTTTGTTCCATTGCCAAACCATTTCTGCAAGCTCCTCGAGTGTGATCAAGTCAAGTTTAAAGCAAGCAAGATCCAGTTTTGCACAACATTAAAGGTAATTTTCAAAAATCTTCTTCTCTTCGATTCTCACTCAATTCTCTTGGATCTTTGGTTGTCTGAAGTCCTACCAATGTAGGCATGAAGATTGAGTTGCTTTGAGGTCAAATCGAAGAAACTCAATTGACACACCTCAAAATTCAACTCCTCATATCTTTCTATATATTTGGAGTTAGTCGAAATTGAGGTCAGATTTGTGCTCTACGCCATTTTTTCTTTCAGATCATGTCCTTCTTTTGTCATTTTTTGATGGTGATGACTAAACCAGTCCGGTGAGCCTCGCCTGAGAAGGTGACCGGAGTTCCAGCGCCAGTGGTGTGCTGGACAGGTTTTGAACCATTGATCTCATTTGAATTGTTTTAATCTCACACGTTGGTTCTGATTACCATTAGTGTGGCGCGCAGACTCAAGTGTACCATGGAGCGCGCATTTTCATCCACTTGATCTGCCACCTCAATTAATGAGGCAGATCAAGTGGTCCATGTTTTTCCTGATTATTTGAATTTCATTTAATTTGTTTTATTTTCATTAATTCATATTAATTTTAATATTGATCCAAACAATAAGAGAGTTTCACCAAAAAAAATTAAATAAAATCCTCTTTCATATTTTGAATTAAAATTATTTTTTGGATCATTATTAATATTTTTCACGATTTAATTGATTTTGTGAATACTTTTAATTGTTTAAAAATACTTTTAAGTTTCCAAAAATTCTGAAATTTTTTCTCCTAGGTCCTTTGACCTTGTTTGACCTATGATAAATATCATGGCCATTTCCTTGGTGTTTTGATTAGATTTTAGCAATTTGACAAACCATATTTATTTATATGCATTATTTTTAGTATTTTTAAATTGAATAAATGCCAAATAATTGTGTTGAGCCATTTTAATTGTTTGACTTATGTTGTTGGGCCTTGATCAAGGTTGATTTGACTTTTCTAGGTTAAGATCATTGGATTTAGGGAATTGATGGAAAGTACATTCCATCTCCGAAAATGAATGAATGATCTTAATTTGGTAAAAGTCTTCCTTTGTCCAATTTGAGTTTTGATTTATTTCCCTCCCTCTTCATCTAATTCCCCTTCTCTATGCATCTATTTCATTTGGCCTTATGATATCTCAAGGTCCTAAGACTAGTTGATTGAAAAATCAACATAAGTATGGATGATATTAGGCCACCTCTTTTGCATATCCTTTTTGTGTGTGGTATGTTTCATGAGCATAGTCCATTATACTATGTCTCTAACATGCATTAACACCAAAGAATGACTTGGCCTAACAATGCGATTGCTTAACATGCATTATACTATGTCTCTAACATACATTAACACATAAGTATGTTTAATGTATACTACGTCTCTAGCGATTGCTTAACATAGCGCTAAATTTTTGACACAAAAAGGCATAACATTCTAGTTAGTAAGATTGTAAGTCTCCCCTCTTTCATGGTATTGTGTGGAAACTTGGCCTTTTTTCCTTCCTTTAGAAGATGTCTTGGTTCAAGGATCCATGCTTGTGATAACTGGGTTGAGTGTTCTCTAGAGAATGACTTAAAAAAAATCAAAAGCAATACTAACTTATAATTCATTAACAACTAACATTTAATTTCAAGCCATTTACTTTCAATGCCCTTTAATTTTAAGCTCTATTCATTTGCCATTATTCATACCATTCTAATTATTTATGTTAGTGTCATTTTCACTTTGTCCACTTGGACCATATTGTGTGATATTTCTTGTTTGTGTATATTTTGTCTGCTTGTGTGGTCTTTGACCATTAATATACATAATAAGAACAAAAAACCCTAAAAACGATTGTGTGGAATGTTGGTTTGATCTTGGACAATTGGACTTAGAATTTAGACAATATTCCTATGCAAAAGGACTTGGCAAATGAAAACTTTCATGTAACCAAGTGCTTGCAATTTGAAACTTCATCTGATACATCATTGGAGATCCATTTGAGTTCATCTACAACATGATCATTATGAAGCTATTATCTTGAACCTGTTACATAGTGCATTGTGGCTATATGTATTTGATTCCTTGCTCTTCAAGTTAATATGTTATGCATTGTTTGTTGCTTGATTCTACTGCCCAAGGGAATTTGGGTTTCTATATTGCATTCTTGCCTATTGGATTGTAGCCCATTGGTCAGATCTTTTCAACTCTTAACTTTTAAATTTATGCTTAGGATTAGTCTCTTCATCTCCCCCCAGCTTTTTAATTTTAAAATCTCTCCCTCCTTTTAAAAATATTCTTTGCTTGTGTTTGTAAATTTTCAAACTTTGACCATATTTGCAAACTAGAAACTTTGGCCTTAAGCCATTGCATTTTCAAACTTCTTTTCTTAAATCAAACTTGTAAATAAACTTAACTATACTTGACTTAAAATTTTCAAAAGCCAAAAAGAACTAACTCTTTCAAACCATTTTCTAGGCCCTTGTGCCTTTCAAACCTAACTTTTGCTAAAAGCAATGCACCCACTTTGAAATTTGTATCATGAACTACGAGGTTTTGATCCCTCATTTTTATGTAGGTACGTAGGCACAAGTCCGAAGGTCTTGTCAAACACAAAAAAATAATTAATGAATTCTTTTCTCATCCCCCAATTCTATTTGTTTGTAAACATCACTTTGTACAAAATACATATGCACACAAGAAAGGGCTCCCTAGGAGTACCTAGGACACTTGGGGTGCTAACACCTTCCCTCTGTGTAACCAACCCCCTTACCTATAATCTCTGGAATTTTATTAGTTTTGACTTGAAAACTTCTTATTTTTGGGTTTTGTTCGTACTTTTCCCTTTTCCCTTGAAAATAATAAAAGCACGGTGGCGACTCTTGTTATTTGATGTCTTGCTTATCCATAGCTTGATGATTATGAATTTACCGCTACAGAAATTAAGTGGCAACTCTGCTGGGGAGTAGTCTCCAGTGGGTTTAGCCTACTTTTTGTGTGTATATAATTGTATATATGTGATGTATGTACATTTGTATGAAATAATCTGCTTGTTGTGCTTGGTGATCTCTGAGTGGTGAGATAAGTTCTAACCCGAACTTGAGTGCAATTAAGATTGGAGGATGGTATAGTCATGTTCGACTTGCATGGAGTAGTCCTTAAGAAGTTGGCTTGAGATCCATATGCTCAGTGGAGACCCTTTTGGATTTGGAAATGTCACACAAGTATTTGTGGTTAGGCATTGCTATCTCTAATTTGGGTCCGAGAAGCTGATGACCGTAGATCATTTAACCCCCCCTTGGCCTATTTAGGACGTAGTGCGGAGACTGTTCAAGTGTAGACTTGATAACAGTTGTTACACGATACTACATTCAGACGAGTTTCTCTTGAGAATATTATGGGTCGATGAGTCAGTCATCTTAACTTGTAATATCCGATAGATGGAATTAAGACTCTAAGAACTTTTTAGAACATGATCTACAGGTTTTTATCCTTAGTCCACTCCTTTGGGATGGTTCTTACCTAGACTCCATGCTCGTGACTCACAACAAACCCTTGATTCTTGGTTGATCTAATCAAGTCTTGTCAATATCAATGGAACTTGGGTGTTGATAAGGTAAAGACCATAATCCATCAAAATGGATGATTGATCTTGACAATGACTTGATTGAGCCCTTGACCTTTGTTTTTTTGCCTTGTGTGTGATCCCTTATTTGTGATTGTTGCATTCATGCATTCGTGCGCATCATGACATTCATCACACAAAAATTTCAAGGATCTGAGGTATTATTTGCAAATATTTTCAGATCATGGATTATGGACGAAGGAACACTAAGAAGTACAGTTTTAGATGTCTGGATTTGAAATAGTTAAGGAAGCTAGCATATTTTGTATTAGATCCCTTGGACTTCAAACAATGTCATGGGAAGCTTCTGTCTATCTTGTCTGTTGATGTAGTCGAAGGACTTTTGAGTGTGTTAGTGAAATTCTATGATCCTCTCTACCGTTGCTTCACTTTTCGGATTATCAGCTTGCGCCTACGTTAGAGGAGTATGCCCATCTCTTGGGAATACCTGTTTCTAGCAAGGTACCTTTTAGTGGGTTGGAAGAGATTCCCAGATCTCATCTTATTGCTGAAGCTCTTCACTTGAAGATGTCTGAGATAGAGGCTCATTGGGTGAAGAAAGGAGGATTGTTTGGGTTGCCATCTGATTTCCTCATCAAGGAAGCCACTTCCTTTGCTCAAGCCGGTAGTATGGACGCTTTTGAATCTATCTTTGTGTTGCTCATTTATGGATTAGCTTTGTTCCCTAACATTGACGGTTTTATTGATGTTAACGCCATCAGAATTTTCTTAATTGGGAATCATGTGCATCTAAGGGTGGTGGAACTATTGTTTGTTGCATTCCTCTTCTGTTCAACTAGTTTATTTCGCACTTGCCTCAGACACCTGCTTTTGTGGAGAACAAACAATGTCTACGGTGGTCTCAGAGACTTATGTCTCTCACTAATGATGATATAGTTTGGTATGATCCTTCTTTGAGCCATTTGGAGATT
Organism: Lathyrus oleraceus; assembly: GCF_024323335.1. Taxonomy (NCBI): domain Eukaryota; kingdom Viridiplantae; phylum Streptophyta; class Magnoliopsida; order Fabales; family Fabaceae; genus Lathyrus; species Lathyrus oleraceus. Next base: position 362,650,288 of record NC_066585.1, on the reverse strand, counting down.
ATTGATTGTTATGGTGAATTCTCTAATGTGCCTCTCATTGGTACACAAGGAGGAATTAACTACAACCCTGCTTTGGCTCGTCGCCAACTTGGGTTCCCCTTGAGAGACAAACCTAATAACACTTTGTTAGAAGGTCTTTTCTATCAAGAGGGTAAAGATCCCCAACGTTTGAAGAAGAAGATTGTGCATGCTTAGCATAATGTGCATAGGAAGGGAAGATTCGAGCTTGGTCCGTGCAATTGTGTAGCTTTGGAGGATTACACTCTTTGGGTGAAGAAGATAGCTTTGGAGTTGAAAATGCCTTATCCTTGTGAGAGACCTATGTTTGTGGTTGTGGTTGAGCCATTAACTCTCCCTAACCAAGATGTAGAGGAGTTGGAAGACGCACTCGCCAAGATGAAGCAAGAGAAGGATATGCGGGAAGAGCGTTTCCGTGCTTTACGCCAAAAGCATGAGGAGTTACAGTTGAAGTCTAAGGACAAAGATGCACTCATTGAGCTACTTGAAGACCGAGTGACAAAGAGACAGAGAGAGCCAGGGGTTTCATCTTCTAGTATGCCTCAGCCTTCCGTTGCTTGGAAGAAGATTGGTGATCAGCTTGTCCTCGAGAAGACTCAGATGAAGGCTTCTTTTGAGACCGAGATTCGATGCATTCGAAGGAAGTACGCGCCTACAGCCAGATCTTCTGACATTGTTGTTAGGGATCCTTAGGATGACTAGTCTCCTTTACTCTTGTACTTCCCATTTGGTTTTTGAAGTTGTACTCAGTGTAATCCTTCCAATTATAAATGAAAAGATATTTTTGGTCATATCAAATTGTGCAATTGTTGTTAAATATATATATTTGCAAATAATATAGTAAGTTCTTTGAAAACAAAAAAATAAATAAACAAGCATTGCATTTCATGCATCATTTGCATAAGCAGGTTTCTCTTTCGCCAGATGTCTCATTGGTGTTTCTTATGTGCTTTAGCCGAGCTGACTCATTGGTAAACACTCGCGCCAATCACTCCAGAATCATGGAACATCTTGAGCAAGAGAATAGAGAGCTAAAGGATGAGATCGCCCGCCTGACTGCCATGATGGAGTCAGTTCTAGCTGCACATAGCTAGTCTTCTCCAACACCCATAACTTCTCCTCCTCAGAGGACCGTCATTTCAAAGGTGGCTACCTCTACCTCCCGTAGTGCACACATTACCTCGTGTGAAAGACACCATTTATCATTCCGAGCCATCTGAGGGCCCGGACGTTTATGAGAAAATGGATGAGATGAAGGATCAATTTCTTGAGCTACGCAAGAAGTTGAAAACATTGAGAGGTAAGGACCTGTTTAGAAAGAGTGTTGTTGAATTATGTCTGGTGCCGAATGTGAAGATTTTGGTGAAGTTCAAAGTGCCTAACTTTGAAAAATACATAGGGAACTCATGTCCGCTTAGTCATTTGGTGATGTATTCCCGCAAAATGTCTACCCAAATAGATAACGATCAGTTGTTAATCCATTACTTCCAAGACAGTCTGACCGGTGCTGCGCTCAGATGGTATATGGGGTTGGACAGTGCAAGCATCCACACTTTCAATGATTTGGGAGAAGCTTTTGTCAAATAGTATATGTATAATATGGATATGGCGCCTGATAGAGACCAATTGACGTCTATGTCTCATAAGGATAAGGAGACATTCAAAGAGTATGTGCAGAGGTGGAGTGAATTGGCTGCTCAAATCACCCTTCCTTTAGAGGAGAAGGAGATGACCAAGATCTTTTTGAAGACCCAGAGTTCATTTTACTATGAACGCATGATTTCCAGTGCCCCCAGTGATTTTACCGAAATGGTAAACCTGGGGATGAGGCTTGAAGAAGGTGTCCGAGAGGGACGATTGTCAAAAGAGGAGGTATCATCTAGTAAGAGGTATGACAACAGTTTTAGCAAGAAGAAAGACAATGAAGCCAACACAATAACTAGTGGGAGGCAGAGGAGGCCTTAGACCAGAAGGAATCAACCACCTTGTCAACACCATCATCAAGTATCCTCCGTAATTCCTGTATTTTCCGCAAGTCAGTCAACACCAATTCAACAACAACAACATCATCAACAACAACCATAACAACGAACAAACACCTACAACAACAATACCAACAATCATCAACAACAAACTTTTGAGAGGAAGAAAGTCTCTTTTAACCCAATTCCTATGACCTATGCAAATCTTTATCCATCGTTGGTTCTCAAGAACCTACTCCAACAAAGGAATCCGCCACAAATCCCTGAACCACTCCCATGGTGGTACAAGCCTGACCTCCGTTGTGCTTTTCATCAAGGAGCACCCGGACACGACATTGAGAACTGTTATCCGCTCAAATACGAAGTTCAGAAGTTAGTGAAAAATGGAATGGTGTCCTTTGAAGACCTTGCACCTAATGTGAAAGCAAACCCACTACCAGCCCATGGGAATTCGTCTGTTAATATGGTAGATGGTTGTCCTGGGGAGTTCAAAGTGTTTGATGTTCGTTTCATCAGAAGGTCTTTGGTGACGATGCATAAGGACATTTGTATGGTGAGCGATTGTGAGCATGACCATGATGGTTGTGCTATCTGCAGTGTCAACCCGAGGGGTTGTATGATTGTAAAAAGAGACATTCAGCAGTTGAAGGATGAGGGTATGAATCAGATTGTTCAATCCCGTCATATAGATGACGATGTGAATGTTATCGTTCCAGTGTTTAAGAACCCCGAGAGGGTGGTGATTCAGTATGACAACAGTAAGAGTAACAGTATCAGTCAAAGATCGGTATCGCCGTTGGTCATACGGTTAGTGGGCCCAGACCTGTATTCATCTGATAAGGCTGTTATGTATCAGTATAATGCAACTATGGTGAAGAATGATCAAGAGGTTCCTTTGCCTATGACTAGTTCTGTCGTGAGCATTGTTGATGTTACCAAGGTGACCCGTAGCGGTCGAGTGTTTGGGTCGGTGTTCCTAAAAGATGTGGAAGATTCAATAGTTAGTAAGAAGGTGGAAGTGCCTGCAGTAGATCCGGTTAGTGCTTCAAAGTGTCAGTCTGGTGAATCCAGCAATTTAAAGACTAATGATGATGATGAGGTGCTTCGGTTGATAAAGGGGAGTGAGTTTAATATGGTGGAGCAGCTGCTCCAAACCCCGTCAAAGATTTCAGTACTGTCTCTGCTCATGAATTCAGAAGCGCACAGAGAAACACTATAGAGAGTTCTAGAGCAAGCATTTGTGGAACATGATGTTACAGTGGATCAGTTTAATCATATTATGGATAATATCACTTCTTGTAACAATCTCAGCTTTTGTGATGAAGAACTCCCCGAGGAGGGTAGGACTCATCATTTCGCTTTGCATATCTCAATGAATTGTAAAGACGGTGCTTTATCCAATTTATTGGTTGACACCGGGTCTTTGTTGAACGTGCTGCTGAAGTCAACTCTTTCAAAGTTGTCATATCAAGGAGCACCTATAAGGTATAGTGGTGTAATTGTCAAAGCTTTTGATGGTTCATGCAAAACAGTGATAGGAGAAGTGGACCTTCCAGTGAAGATAGGTCCGAGTGACTTCCAAATTACTTTTCAAGTAATGGATATCCACTCGGCCTACAGTTGTCTGTTGGGAAGGCCATGGATCCACAAGGCAGGAGTTGTTACCTCCACGTTGCATCAGAAGCTCAAATTTGTGAAGAATGGCAAGCTTGTCATTGTTGATGGGGAGAAGGAGTTGTTGGTTAGCCACCTGTCATCTTTCTCTTACATTGAAGCTGAGGATGAGGTTGGAACTCCGTTCCAAGCCTTATATAGTGCTGCTGAAAAGAGGGTTGGGGAACCTATGTCCTCATTAAAAGATGCAAGGAAGATTATTGAAGAAGGTAGCATGGATCAGTGGGGGCACATGGTAGAGGTCTCCGACAACAAGGGCAGAGCCGGTATGGGCTTTCAGCAAGGTTCATCAACTGCTAGGTCAGAGGATATGCAACTTAGCTTCCGTAGCGGAGGGTTCATTCATGGTAATGAACAAAACTTAGATGTTGTGTTAGAGGATGACGAAGAAGAAAACTGCACCAATTTTGTGACATATGGAAAGGCTTGCAACAATTGGACTGTTGTTGATACTCCTGTTATTTTGCATCGATCTAAGTAATTACTTTTATTTGTTTTAAAAAATCCTTCTCCTATGCCTAAGGGGGAAGTGAACATTGTTAGGCATTTCAAATTTGATCATCAATAAAATTAATTCTATTTATCCACATCTATGATGTTTTGTTTTTACTTTTTTCTTAATTCTGAAAATGGTAATCACAAAAAACATAAATAAATAATATAATTGTCCATCTGCAAAATATTTGGTCACAAATTCGCTACTCTGAAATCAAAATATCAAATCATTATGAAGGTTGGTTCCTAACCCCATTGAATACAATGATCCTTTTCCTTCTCCAAATTTTGAATTCCCTGTGTTTGAGGCTGAGGAGGAAAGTAATGAAGAAGTGAGTGATGAATTCTCTCGTCTTCTTGAGCATGAAGGAAAAGCCATTCATCCATTCGAAGAGAAGATTGAGTTAGTCAACTTAGGTTCCGAAGATGATGTGAAGGAAGTCAAGATTGGGTCTTAACTGTGTTCAGATGCGAAGAAGGGGTTGGTTGATCTTCTTCGAGAGTATTCAGATGTGTTTGTTTGATCCTATCAAGACATGTCGAGTTTCAATTCTGAGATTGTGGAGCATAGATTACCGTTGAAACCAGAATGCCCGCCAGTCAAGCAGAAGTTGAGAAGAACACATCCTGATATGGCAGTGAAGATCAAGGAAGAAGTGCAGAAGCAGATTGGTGTCGGTTTCCTTGTGATCACTGAGTATCCGCAATGGGTGGCCAATATTGTGCTGAGTATCCGTAATGGGTATCCGCAATGGGATAGCATGATATTGAATACCGATCTCAGAAGGCGATCAAAGGTAGTATCTTGGTTGACCATTTGGCTCACCAACCAATTGAAGATTACCAGTCAATACAATATGACTTTCCGGTGTAAGAGATCTTGTACTTGAAAATGAAAGACTATGATGAACCATTGCTTGAAAAGGGCCAGAGCTTAGTTCCCATTGGGGCATGGTATTTGATGAAGTTGTTGATCAATATGGTAATGGAATTGGGGCAGTGATTATTACTCCTCAAGGCACGTATTTTCCATTTACAGCTAGATTGACTTTCAAGTGTACAAAACAACATGGCAGAATATGAAGCTTGCATTATGGGGCTCGAAGAGGCCATTGATCTCAAAATCAAGCATTTAGATGTCTTTAGAGATTCAGCTTTGGTTGTGAATCAGATCAAAGGTGAATGGGAGACGAATCAACCCGGTTTAATACCATATAGAGATTATGCGAGGAGGATTTCAACTTTCTTTACAAAAGTTGAGTTTCATCATATCCCTCGAGATGAAAACCGGATGGCAGATGCTCTTTCAACGTTGGCATCAATGATTTTAGTGAAGTATTGGAATGAGGTTCCCAATTTGACTATGATGCATCTTGATAGGCCAGCTCATGTGTTTGCTGTTGAAGGGATCAAAGACGAGAAACTGTGGTATTACGACATCAAGTGTTTCCTCCAAAGTCAGATTTACCCGTCTGGGGCATCTTTGAAAGATAATAAGACTTTGAGAAGATTAGCTGGCAATTTCTACCTGAATGGTGATGTATTGTACAAAAGAAACTTCGATATGGCTCTGCTCCGATGCGTGGATAGACACAAAGCAGACCTGTTGATGACTGAAGTCCATGAAGGTTCCTTTGGCACCCATTCCAATGGGCATGCAATGGCGAAGAAGATGTTGCGAGCAGGTTACTATTGGATGGCAATAGAATCTAAATGTTGCAAGTTTATGAAGAAATGCCACAAGTGTCAAATATATGCAGATAAGATTCATGTTCCTCCGACACTGTTGAACGTTATTTCCTTCCCATGACCCTTTTCCATGTGGGGAATTGATATGATTGGTATGATTGAGCCCAAAGCGTCAAATGGACATCGTTTCATCTTGGTGGCAGTTGATTACTTCACAAAATGGGTTGAAGCGGCATCGTATGCGAATGTAACCAAGAATGTTGTTGTAAGGTTTATCAAGAATCAGATTATATTCCGTTAGGGTGTGCCAAGTAAGATCATTACTAATAATGGATCAAACTTGAAGAATAATATGGTGGAAGCTCTTTGTAAAGACTTCAAGATTTCACATCATAATTCTTCTCCTACAGACCCAAGATGAATGGGGTTGTTGAAGCTGGAAACAAGAACATCAAGAAGATTATTGAGAAGATGGTTGTAACGTATAAGGATTGGCATGAGATGCTCCTTTTTGCTTTGCACGGGTATCGTACGTCCATCTGCATTTCAACAAGGGCAACCCCTTTCTCTCTTGTATATGGTATGGAAGCAGTGCTCCCCATAGAGGTTGAGATTCCTTCATTGCGTGTGCTCATGGAAGCCAAGTTGACTGAGGCTGAATGGTGTCAGACCAGGTTTGATCAGTTGAATTTAATAGAAGAGAAGAGATTGACTACCATGTGTCATGGTCAGTTATATAAGCAAAGGATGAAGATATCTTTTGATAAGAAGGTCAGACCTCGGGTATTCAGGGAAGGTGACCTTGTGCTCAAGAAGATTTTATCATTCAAACCAGATGCTAGGGGAAAATGGACTCCTAATTATGAAGGCACATATGTTGTTAGGAGAGGATTTTCAAGCGGCACTTTGATTCTTACAACTATGGATGGTGAAGAGTTCACTCGTCCTGTGAACGCAGATGCAGTCAAGAAATACTTCGCCTAGAAATAAAAGAACAACTCGCTAAGTTGAAAACCCGAAAGAGAGGCTTAGGAAAAAATGACCATCTCGGTGGATTGAAAACCCGAAAGGGCGATCTAGGCAAAAATTAGAGACATAAAACAGAAAAGAATTTTCCTGGTAAGTTGAGTACCCCACCCTGGGGCAACTTATGCAAAAATTAGGGATTTTGACAAGTAACTGCATTCTGCTGGTCTTCCAGTCTTGGAGAAACTTTGTTGAGCACAAGGGTTGACGTCGACTCATCATCCCCAGTAGCAGCCAAAAGAACAGCGGATATCAAGAGGTGGTAGAAGGAATAGTGATCATTATATTCAATGTAACCCTTTTCCATGTAAATTACCATTTTCAACTTTGTAAAAATCTACGGAGTCTTGTCATTTACAGAATACCATTCTATTAAATAAAGTTGAACTTTTATCCAATTGTTTCCACTCTTATTTACTTCATCCAAATAGTTTTAAATTTTATTATGATCATCTTTGAAATTAAAATTTTAAGTCAAAATCATTTTTTCTTTAAACATATAAAAGCATGAACTTTAAGAGCAAGTAAAAGGAAATGTCAATAGCAATTCAAAAAAATAGCAAGCCCTAAGTGTGGAGCATTGATGGTTCCCCCGAGCAGTTAACCCTCAGTTATCCCCAACCGAGTTGGTTGAGTTCCCCTGTGGAGTGTTTGTCCCCAACGGAATTTGTGTATAAGTTCCTGGTAGAATCGATGATTACCCAACCAAGTTTGATCTCCAGCGGAGTGAAGAGAGTTTCCTCAGTAGTTTGCGTAATGGCAGTAGAACTTTAGTTTCCCCACTAGTTACCATCCGGCTCACTCCCAGTCAGAGTTTCCTCCTAGTTTCTGAGCAGCTATTTGCGTTTATCCTTTGTACGGTTGTCTCCCATTCAATATGGTGTTGACTTAAAATTCCCCGCATATTTCATAACGTCTCCTTTCCTCAACAGATCTCCTCATTCCCCGACTAGGGTTGAGCCTGTGGGATGTCGATCTCTCTTTTCTCCAGCATTTATCTCCCTCTTTTGTGGATTGGCTGAGGATTGACTCGATGATTCATTTTTGCGACACCCTTGTATCCTTTGTGATCATTTTGTCAGCATAATCATCATATATACATATACATATACACTCATATAATCTCATAATTGCATAATCGCATCATTATTGATTCATCGCTTGAGATTCTCATTCTCTGTTATGGCGGTACTTTATCCCCATACAAATTTGGTGTCTGTCCTCCCTCAATTGTAGAGTGTCAGCCCCTTAAGCAGAAAGACTTTAACCTTTCTCCCTTCCCCACTGAGTTATCTCCTCGTGGATGATTATTATTTCAGTTTCCTCCCCAGTTGATTATCTGGATGGAATCACTCCCCTTGAGTTATATCCTCATTGGTTTGAGTCTTGATTGACCGTTTCTTTCTAGATCTTACCTAGATAGATATTTTGGGTCCCCCTAAGAGTTTATTACCCAGTAACTGGTAATATGCTTCTTAGTTTGCAGTTTGTTACTTTTTGCCCAATACCCGACAAAAGTACCCTTGTTTTTATCTTCAGTAGAGTCCCCAGTGGATTCATTTCTATGTTTCCCCGGAAGTATATCTTTGATATGTTCATCATAACCGATGACAAATATTTTCTTCCCCTGTCTGAGTTTATCCTTGATATGTTCATCCTAACCGATGACATATATTCTCATATTTGGTTTTCTACCCAGTAGAAAGGTAGTTGTAATCCCTATTTTGTTCCCCAGAGAGTTAATCCTTGATGTGTTCATCCTAACCGATGACGGGTTTGCTTCTCTTTATGGTCTTTTGCCCAGTAACCGGCAGTTGTAAATCCTACTTTCTCTCATCGCAAAGTCTATCCTTGATATGTTCATCCTAATCGATGACGGATTTTCTCTTTGTTGGTTTTCTATCCAGCATTCGATAGATATAATTCCTACTTTTTGTTTAGTGAGTCTATCCTTGATATGTTCATCTTAATCGATGACAGATATCCTCCTTGACATCCCCAGGCAAGTTTATCCTTGATATGTTCATCTTAATCAATGGCGGATTTCCTTTCCTTTGAGTTTATCCTTGATATGTTCACATTAACCGGTGATGGATATTCTCATCTTTGGTCTTCTGCCCAGTAACTAGTAGTTGTAAATCCTATTTTCTGCAGTTTTCCCCAGCAAGGCTATTCTTACCCAGTAACCAGTAATGAGTATACCCTCCTGGCGGTTTCCCAGTGAGTCATCCTTGATATGTTCATCCTAACCGATGACGAGTGTCCTCTCTGTCAGATCTTTATTATCTCCTTACCCAGCAACCGGTGGTGGATAATAGATTTCTGCTCCTCCTGTGTTGAAGTTTATTTCTTCCCCAGTTGAGTTGAGTGTGTATTTCCTCAATGAAATCACTTTTCCTGCATGATTCAAGTATGTCAGTTTTACCTTGATCTACTCGTTTCCCCTTCAGATGTTTTGTTTCCCCAGCTGAGTCCTTCCATTTTTATGGAATTCCTCTGAGTTTCCCAACAGTTTTTTAAGTCGTATCCTGGCCTATGCAATACCCTTTTATTTCCCCCCCAGAGTCTCTATTTCCCCGGTGAGCTTTCCTTGCGGAATGCATTGCGCTCCTGCAGACTTTGGTCGCTCTGATTTCTTTTCCTTTGTGGCAACAATTCCCCATGGAGAATTTTCTTTCTTATTCATATCATATGCATCATGAGGTCTCTTAGGGATCAAAATTTGTTTCTAGGTGTTGTTATTTAAGCCCATTCTACTGAGTCGATACGAAGATTTTAACCTTCACCTCCTCAGTTAGAATATCCTTAAATAGGCAGTCGTAAGACACCAATTTTGACCCCAAGATACCTCATGCAATTTCATCATATGCAATGGCATTAGGATCATACCTTGGCATCCTCCTTACCCCTCTTTCATTAGGTTTGCTTTGGGAGAGATCACCAAGCACTATGTGATTGTATCATACTTATATATCATCATTTTACTAACCAAAATACCAAAAATATTTCTTTGCATTTTCCTAACTCTTTTGTAGGTAGGGAATGATCATCATTGATCTATCAAGTTTATATCTAGGGTGTAAGACCCTCATAGATAAGAGCACAACCAAGGATTGATTCATAATGTCTGAAAGCATCATATATGAGTCCCAATGATCTCTATATGTTTTATTGATCAATCATTCTTCAAGAATTTGGAGGGACATTTCAAAATTCATCATCTTATGCATATATGATCTACCTTGAGCCTAGAAAGTCAAGAGAATTGGAAGTTAGCAAGTTGGTTGATGGTGGTTGGCCAGATGAATTCATCTGATCAAATCTGGGTCTCCCTAGACCCTATCTCCTACAATTTTAACCATATGAAAATGATTCGAAGAGAAAAGTTACTATAAATGACATTACAAACAACTTTCATGTTGAAGTCTAGAGCTGAGTTTTCTTGGAAAGTCATTTTACATGTTGAAATATTATAGGTCATTTTGTCTAAACCCTTATTTGAAAGTCAACTCCCCAAGGACATAACTTGCTCAATTTTTATGAGATGAAAGACTTCTAAGTTGTACAATCAAATTCAAGATGTCTACTTCAACTTTGATGTTTGGAGTGAGAGCTAAATCAACTTTTATGAGCATGTGATATGAGGATACATTATAGGTCATTTTTGCCCTAGACCATTGAACAAGTGATTTTCCTCAACTTCAAAAATGCATTACTCTATCACTCTAAATTTAAATGACATTAAATTGCAGACCATTTTGAAGGAATTTGAAAGAGCTACAACTTTAATGAAGACACGTTTCTCATTTGGAGCTCACATAAAAAGTTAAGCAAGGTGGAATATTAAGGTATATGACTTGACACTTTGAAAAAATTTCAAATGTTGAAATTTCCAAACTTCCACCTAAAAATTCACCATGATCCAAGTCCCAAATGAAACCCTCACAATTCAAAGGAAAACCTGAGAATTTTCAACTTAGAAATTGAGTTTGAATCTCACTGTTTGGAGATTCAAAAACTCCAGGATCCAAAGATTTGTTCCATTGCCAAACCATTTCTGCAAGCTCCTCGAGTGTGATCAAGTCAGGTTTGAAGCAAGCACGATCCAGTTCTGCACAGCATTGAAGGTAATTTTCAGAAATCTTCTTCTCTTCGACTCTCACTTAATTCTCATCAATTCTCTTGGATCTTTAGTTGTCTGAAGTCCTAGCAATGTAGGCAAGAAGATTGAGTTGCTTTGAGGTCAAATCGAAGCAACTCAGTTGACACACCTCAAAATTTAACTCCTCATATCTTTCTATATATTTGGACTTAGTTGAAATTGAGGTCAGATTCGTGCTCTACGCTATTTTTTCTTTCAGATCATGTCCTTCTTTTGTCATTTTTTGATGGTGATGACTGAACCAGTCGTGTGAGCCTCGCCTGATAAGGTGACCAGAATTCCAGCGCTGGTGGTGTGCTGGACAGGTTTTGAACCATAGATCTCATTTGAATTGTTTTAATCTCACATGTTGGTTCTGATTACCAATGGTGTGGCGCGCTGACTCAAGTGTACCATGGAGCGCGCATTTTCATCCACTTGATCTGACCTCAATTAATGAGGGAGATCAAGTGGTCCACGTTTTTCTGATTATTTGAATTTCATTTAATTTATTTTATTTTCATTAATTGATATTAATTTTAATATTGATCCAAAAAATATGAGAGTTTCACCAAAAAAATTTAAATAAAATCCTCTTTCATATTTTGAATTAAAATTATTTTTTGGATCATTATTATTATTTTTCATGATTTAATTCATTTTGTGAATATTTTTAATTGTTTAAAAATACTTTTAAGTTTCCAAAAATTCTGAAATTTTTTCTCCAAGGTCCTTTGACCTTGTTTGACCTATGATAAATCTCATGGCCATTTGTTTGGTGTTTTGATGAGATTTTAGGAATTTGACAAACCATATTTAATTTAATGCATTATTTTTATTTTTTGACTCTTGTTGTTGGGCCTTGGTCAAGGTTGATTTGACTTTGCTAGGTTAAGATCATTGGATTTAGGGGATTTATGGAAAGTACATTCCATCTCCCAAAATGAATGAATGATCTTAATTTGGTAAAAGTCTTCCTTTGTCCAATTTGAGTTTTGATCTATTCCCCTCCCTCTTCATCTAATTCCCCTTCTTTATGCATCCATTTCATTTGGCCTATGATATCTCAAGGTCCTAAGGCTAGTTGATTGAAAAATCAACATAAGTATGGATGAGATTAGGACACCTCTTTTGCATATTCTTTCTGTGTGTGGTATGTTTCATGAGCATAGTCCATTATACTATGTCTCTAACATGCATTAACACCAAAATTCTATTGCACAGCCTCAAATAGTTGTGACTTCTACATAAGTCCAATTACGATTGCTTAACATTGCGCTGAATTTTTACACAAAAATGCATAGCATTCTAGTTAGTGAGATTGTAAGTATCCCCTCTTTCATGGTATTATGTGGAAACTTAGCCTTTTTTCCTTCCTTTGGAAGATGTCTTGGTTCAAGGATCCATGCTTGTGATAAGTGGGTTGAGTGTTCTCCAAAGAATGACTTAAAAAAAAGCAAAAGCAATACTAACTTCTAATTCATTAACAACTAACATTTAATTTCAAGTCATTTACTTTCAACGCCCTTTAATTTTAAGCTCTATTCATTTGCCATTATTCATACCATTCTAATTGTTTATGTAAATGTCATTTTCACTTTGTCCACTTGGACCATATTGTGTGATATATCTTGTGTGTGTATATTTTGTTTGCTTGTGTGGTCTTTGACCATTAATGTACATAATAAGAACAAAAAACCCTAAAAAACTATTGTGTGGACTGTTGGTTTGATCTTGGACAATTGGACTTAGAATTTAGAAAACATCCCTATGCAAAAGGACTTGGCCAATGCCAACTTTCATGTAACCAAGTGCTTGCAATTTGAAACTTCTTCTGATACATCATTGAAGATCCATTTGAGTTCATCTGCAACTTGATCATTATGAAGCTGTTATCTTGAACCTGTGACTTAGTGCATTATGGAATTCATCTACTACATAGGCCAATTTAAAGAATATTATGGAGTGGCTAAAGCTTGGATGTGGCTATCTTTATTTGATGCCTTTCTCTTCGAGTTAATATGTTATGCATTGCTTCTTGCCTGATTCTAATGTCCAAGAGAATTTGGGCTTTTATATGGCATTATTTCCTATTGGATTGCAACCCATTGATCAGATCTTTTCAACTCTTAAATTTTAAATTTATGCCTAGGATTAGTCTCTTCATCTCCTCCCCATTTTCTTTAATTTCAAAATCTCTCCCTCCTTTCAAAAATATTCTTTGCTTGTGTTTGTAAATTTTCAAACGTTGACCATTTTTGCAAACTAGAAACTTTGGCCTTAAGCCATTACATTTTCAAACTTCTTTTCTTAAATCAAAGTTGTAAATAAACCTAACTATACTTGACTTAAAATTTTCAAAAGCCAAAAAGAACTAACTCATCCAAACCATTTTCTAGGCCCTTATGCCTTTCAAACCTAACTTTTGCTAAAAGCAATGCACCCACTTTGAAATTTGTATCACGAACTACGAGGTTTTGATCCCTCATTTTTATGTTGGTACGTATGCACAAGTCCGAAGGTCTTGTCAAACAAAAAAAAATAATTAATGAATTCTTTTCTCATCCCCCCATTCTATTTGTTTGTAAACATCACTTTGTAAAAAATACATTTGCACACAAGAAAGGGCTCCCTAGGAGTACCTAGGACACTTTGGGTGCTAACACCTTCCCTCTGTGTAACCAACCCCCTTACCTGTAATCTCTGGCATTTTATTAGTTTTGATTTGAAAACTTCTTATTTTTGGGTTTTGTTCGTACTTTTCCCTTTTCCCTTGGAAACAACAAAAGTGCGGTGGCGACTCTTGTTATTTTATGTCTTGCTTATCCATAGCTTGATGATCATGAATTTACCACTACAACTGCCACGTGTCATGGTCAGTTGTATCAGCAGAGAATGAAGAAAGCTTTTGATAAGAAGGTCAAACCTCGCGTAATCAAAGAGGGTGATCTTGTGCTCAAGAAGATCCTATCTTTCAAGCAAGATTCTAGGGGCAAATGGACTTCTAATTATGAAGGCTCATATGTTGTCAAGAGAGCCTTTTCAGGCAGTGCTTTGATTCTTACAACTATGGATGGTGAAGAGTTCACTCGTCTTGTGAATGCATATGCAGTCAAGAAATACTTCACCTAAGAAGAAAAGAATAGCTCGCTAAGTTGCAAACCCGAAAAGGCGACTTATGCAAAAATGAGCGTCTCGGTGGATTGAAAACCTGAAAGGGAGATCCAGACAAAAGTTAGAGACATAAAACAGAAAACAATTATCCCGATAAATTGAGTACCCCATCTTGGGGTAATTTATGCAAAAATTAGGGATTATGGCAAGTAACTGCATCCTACTGATCTTCAAATTTGAAGACATTGTTGAGCACAACGGTCGACGGTGATCCATCATCCCCAATAGCGGCCAAGAGCACGGTGGATATCAAGAGTTGGTGGAAGGATTAATGGTCATTTGTATTCAATGTAACCCTTTTCCATGAAAATTACCATTTTCAACTTTGTAAAGGTCTATGGAGTGTTGTCATTTACAGACTACCATTCTATTAAATAAAGTTGAGCTTTTATCCAATTGTTTCTACTCTTATTTATTTCAGCCAAATAGTTTTAAATTTTATTATGATCATTTTTGAAAATTAAAGTTTTAATCAAAACACATTTTCTTAAACATATAAAAGCAGTAATTTTAAATAATCGATTTCATTTAGAAGGAATATCAACAGTGGTTCGAAAGCAGTAAGCCCTAAGTGTGGAGCAGTATTGGTTCTCCCCAAGCAGTAGGCGTATTTTCTCTTTCATCCCCGATAGCATTACTCAGTAACTCGGTGTTTGTTGATTTCTCCAGACGTTTATTGCACGTTATTCCCCATTAAAGTAGTCAGCCGAGTTGGTTGGTTAATCTCCTGCAGAGTATTTGTTCCCCAGCTGAGTGCGGACATTTCGTTACAACAATTTCCGTAATTTCGACAGAACGTTGGTTTCCCCGTCAGCCGCCGTAAGATTTGCTCCCAGTCGGAGTTTCCTCCTGGTTTTTGAGCAGCTATTTATGTTTATCCTCTGCATGGTTGTCTCCCATTTGATATGGTGTTGACCTAAAATTCCCCGCAGACTCGATAATGGTTTTCCTCAGCAGATCGCCTCTTTCCTCGGCTAGGTTTGGGATGTTGATCTCTTTTTTCTCCAGCGGTTGTTTCCCTCTTTTGTGGATTAACCGAGAGTTGTATCGATGATTCAATTCTACGACACCCTTGTATCTTTTGTGATCGTTTTGTCAGCATAATCATCATATATACATATACATATACATATACACTCATATAATTTCATGATTGCATCATAACACTTATTGACTCATTCTTGCGATTTTTATTCTCTGTTATGCTGGTACTTTACCCCCACACGGGTTTGGTGAGTTTGTCCTCTTTTCAAACATAGAGTGTCAGCCCCTTAAGCAGAAAGACTTCAACCTTTCTTCTTTCCCCACTGAGTTATTTCCTCGTGGATGATTATTATTTCAGTTTCCCCCCCCCCCCCAATTGATTATCTGGATGGAACCACTCCCCTTGAGTTGTATCCACATTGGGTGGAGTCTTGACTGACCGTTTCTTTCTAGATCTTACCTAGATAGATGTTTTGGGTCCCCTAAGAGTTTATTACCCAGTAACTGGTAATATTATTCTTAGTTTGCAGTTTGTTACTTCTTGCCCAATACCCGACAAAAGTACCCATGTTTTCTCCCCAGTGGAGTCCCTAACGGATTCATTTTTTATGTTTCCCCAGGAAGTATATCGTTGATATGTTCATCCTAACTGATGACGGATATTTTCTTCCCCTGTTTGAGTTTATCCTTGATATGTTCATCCTAACCGATGATGAATACTCTCATCTTTGGTATTCTACCCAGTAAAAGGTAGTTGTAATCCCTATTTTGTTCCCCAGAGAATTAATCCTTGATATGTTCATCCTAACCGATGATAGGTTTCCTTCTCTTTGCGGTCTTCTCCCCAATAGCCGGTAGTTGTAACTCCTGCTTTTCTTCCCCCTTGCAGAGTTTATCCTTGATATATTCACTTTAACCAGTGATGGATATTCTCTTCTTCGGTATTCTATCTAGTAACTGATAGATGTAAGTCCTTTTTCTCTCCTCCCAGAGCCTATCCTTGATATGTTCATCCTAACCGATGACGTATTTTCTCTTTGATGGTATTCTATCCAGCATTTGATAGAGGTAATTCTTATTTTTTGTTCAGTTGGTTTATCCCTGATATGTTCATCCTAACCGATGATGGATATCCTCCTTGGCATCCCCATGCAACTCTATCCTTGATATGTTCATCTTAACCGATGACGGGTTTTCTTTCCTTTGATTCTATCCTTGATATGTTCACTTTAACCAGTGACAGGTATTCTCATCTTTGGTCTTCTGCCCAGTAACTGGTAGTTGTAAAGCCTATTTCTGCAGTTTTCCCCAGCTAGGCTATTCTTACCCAATAACCGATAATGAATACTTCCTCCTGGCGGTTCCCAGTGAGTCATCCTTGATATGTTCATCTTAACTGATGACGGGTGTCCTCTCTGTCAGATCTTTATTATCTCCTTACCCAGTAACCGGTAATGGATAATAAATTTTTTCTCCTCCTGCGTTGAAGTCTATTTCTTCCCTAATTGAGTTGAGTGCGCATTTCCTCAGTGAAATCGCTTTTCCTGCATGAGTCGAGTACTTAAATTTTATCTTGACCTACTCGTTTCCCCTGCAGATGTTTTTGTTTCCCCGGCTGAGTCCTTCCATTTTTTATGGAATTCCTCTAGTCACCCAGCAGTTTTAAGTCGTAGCCTGGCCCACACATAATCTTTTTATCCCCTCAGAGTCTTTGTCTCTCCGATGAGCTTTCCTTACGGAATGCATTGTGCTCCTGCGGACTTTCAGTCGCTCTGATTTTCTTTTCCTTTGTGGCAACATTTCCCCATAGAGAGTTTGCTTTTACATTCATATCATAAGCATCATGAGGTCTCTTAGGGACCAAAATTTGTTTCTATATGTTGTTATTTAAGCCCATTCTACTGAGTCGATATGAAGATTTTAACCTTCACCTCCTTAGTTAGAATGTTCTTAAATAGGGGAAGATGTAAGACCCCAATTTTAACCCTAAGATCCCTCATGCAATCACATCATATGCATTAGCGTTGGGATCATACCTTAGCATCCTCCTTGCCCCTTTTTCATTTGGTTTTGTTTTGGGAGAGATAAGCAAGCACCATGTCATTGTATCATACTTGTATATTATCATTTCACTAACCAAAATACCAAAAATATGTCTTTGTATTTGACTAACTCTTTTGTAGGTAGGTGTAGTGGGAAATTCAGGATCATCAAGCTATTGACAAGCTAGAGATCCAATATCAAGAGTCTCCACCGCGCTTTTATTATTTCCAAGGGAAAAGGGAAAAAGTAAGAACAAAACCCAAATAGTAAGAAGTTTTCAAATAAAAACTAATAAAAATCAGAGATCACAGGTAAGGGGGTTGGTTACATAGAGGGAAGGTGTTAGCACCCAAAGTGTCCTAGGTACTCCTAGGGAGCCCTTTTTGTGTGCATATATATTTTGTACAAAGTGATATTTGCAAACAAATAGAATGGGGAGAAGAGAAAAGAATTCATTAATTATATTTTTTGTGTTTGACAAGACCTTCGGACTTGTGCCTACGTACCAACATAAAAATGAGGGATCAAAACCTCGTAGTTCGTGATTCAAATTTCAAAATGGATGCATTGCTTTTAACAAAAATTTAGAACAAAAGTAGTTCACACAAAGAAGATTTTGAAAAATGAAGTGAGAGATTTTGAAATTAAAGAAATGGGGGAGAAGATGAAGAGACTATCCTATGTGCAAAATTTAAAAGTTTAGAGTTGAAAAGATCTGACCAAGTGGGTAGCAATCCAATAGACAAAAATGTCAATAGAAACCCAGAATTCCCTTGGACTTTTAGAATTAAGCAACACACTAATGCACAATTATATTATCTTGAAGAGCAAGGCATCAAATAAATATGGCCTCATCCAAGCTTATCCATTCCATGATCTTCTTCAAAATAGCCCATGCAACACATGAATTCCACAAGTCACAAGTTCAAATTAACAGCTTCACAATGATCATATTGCAGATTAACCCTAGAGAGATCCTCAAAGATGTATCAGATGGATTTCAAATTTGCAAGCACTTGGTTCTTCAATAAGTTGGCATTGGCCAAGTCCATTAGCATAGGAAGGTTGCCTAGATTCTAAGTCCATTTGCTCAAGATCAAGCCAACAATCCACTCAAGAGTTTTTTAGGGGTTTTGTGATTATTATGTACATTAATGGTCAAAGACCACACAAACAAATAAAGTAACACAAACAAAATATATCACACAATATGGTCCAAATGGACAAAGTGAAAATTACATTAACATAAACAATTAGAATGATATGAACAATGACAAATGAAATAAAGTTCTAGAAGTAAATTGCATTAAAGTAAAAGCTTGAATTTACAAGTTAGTAGTTAGTAGGTTAGAAGTTAATTTAGTTTTTCTTTTGCTTTTCAAGACATTCTTTGGAGAACACTCAACCCACTTATCACAAGCATGGATCCTTGAACCAAAACATCTTCCAAAGGAAGGAAAGAAGGCCAAGTTTCCACACAATATCATGAAAGAGGGGAGACTTACAATCTCACTAACTAGAATGCTTATGCCTTTTATGTCACAAATTTAGCACTATGTTAAGCAATCGTAATTGGACTTATGTAGAAGTCACAACTATTTGAGGCCGAGAAAATAGAATTTTGGTGTTAATGCATGTTAGAGACATAGTATAATGGACTATGCTCATGAAACATACCACACACAAAAAAAGAATATTCAAAAGGTGTGGCCTAATCTCATCCATACTCATGTCAATTTTCCAATCAACCAACTTTAGGACTTTGAGATGTCATAGTCCAAATGGAATGAATGAATTAAGAAGAGGAATGAGATGAAGTGGGAAGGGGATGAATGGAATCACAAATTGGCCAAAGGAGGACTTTTACCAAATTAATATCATTCATTCATTTTGGGAGATGGAATGTACATTCCATCAATCCCCTAAATACAATGATATTAATTTTGACAAAGTCAAATCAACCTTGACTAAGGCCCAACAACAATAAGCAAACTCAAACAAGTCAATACAAATGGTCAACAAAAATAATTGGCATTTTATTCAATTAAAAATAATAAAATAGTGCATTTAAATCAAATATGTTTTGTCCAATTCCTAAAATCTCATCAAAACACCAAAGAAATGGTCATGAGATTTATCATAGGTCAAACAAGGTCAAAGGACCTTGGAGAAAAAAATTCATAATTTTTGGACATTTAAAAATATTTTAAACAATTAAAAACAAATGCAAAATCAATTAATTCATGAAAAATATTAATAATGATCCAAAAAATAATTTTAATTCAGAATATGAAAGCTAAAAATATTTGAATTTTTTTGGTGAAAGTCCCATATTTTTTGGATCAATTTTGAATTTAATATGAATTATTGAAAATAATGCAATTAAAATACAAATTCAAAAATTCAAAAATACGTGGACCATCTGATCTCCCTCAAAAAATGAGGTGGCAAATCAGATGGTCCCTAGCACGCGTTCCACATAGACTTGAGTCAACAGCGCTGCAAAGGTGGTATTTAAAACCAACGAACAAGATTAAAACGTGAGGAATAGATCATGTGGTTTAAAGCCTTGCCAAGTCATCGCCGGAGTCAGAGCTATGGCCATCTTCTCCGGTGGACCTCACCGTACTGGTCCACCATGAACCATCACCAAAATGAAAAACAGGGACATGATCTTAAAGAAAAAATGGCACTGAGCTCGAATCTGACCTACATTCACTCCAATTCCAAGTATATTTAAAGATACATGGAATTGAAATTTGAGGTGCATGAACTGAGTTGCTTCGATTTGACCTCAAAGCAAATCAAACTTCTTGCCTACATTGGTAGGACTTCAGACAACCAAAGAATCAATAGAATTGAGCAAGAATTTGAGAGAATCAAAGAGTTTAAAATTTCTGGAAAATACCTTCAATGAAGGTCTGGATTCAATTGATCTTGATCTTGCTTGTGCTTGGTCTCACTCCACTTGCTTGCAGGAGAAGGATTAAATGGTTAAAAAGCTATGGATTGGGTTTCCAAGGCAAATCACCTTCAAACTCTTAAAGGAAACTTGATCAATATAACATGTAGAGATCATTGGGACTCATATAGGATGTTCATAACCATTATTGAATCAATTATTGGTTGTGCTCCTTGTTCATGAGGGTCTCAAACCCTAGATGTGAACTTGATGAATCAATGAGATCATGTCGTACCTACAAAAGAGTTAGGTAAATGCAAAGACATATTTTTGGTATTTTAGTTAGTAAAATGATAATATACAAGTATGATATAATCAAAAAGTGCTTGGTGATCTTTCCCAAAACAAACCCAATGAAAGAGGGGTAAGGAGGATGCCAAGATATGATCCCAATGCTAATGCTTATGATGGAATTGCATGAGAGATCTTAAGGTCAAAATTGGGGTCTTACAGCTACCCCTATTTAAGGACATTCTAACTGAGGAGGTGAAGGTTAAAATCTTCGGCTCGACTCAGTAGAATGGGCTTAATTAACAACATATAGAAACAAATTTTGGTCCCTAAGAGACCTCAGGATGCTTATGACATGAATGCAAAATTTAATGCTCTGCGGGGAAATATTGCCACAAAGGAAAAAGAAATTAGAGAGATCGAAAGTCCGCAGGAGCACAATACATTCCGTAAGGAAAACTCGCTGGGGAGACAGAGACTCTGAGGGGATAAGAACTGAGGTTATGCGTAGGCCAGGCTACGACTTAAACATCTGCAGGGGATACGAGTAAGTCAGAATAAAACTGAAGTACTTGAATCATGCAGGGGAAAGCGATTTCACTAAGGAAATGTGCACTCGACTCAACTGGGGAGAAATAAATTTCAACACAGGAGGAGCAAAAATTTATTATCTACTTCCTGATACTGGGTAAGGAGATAATAAAGATCTGACAGAGAGAACATTTGTCATCGGTTAGGATGAACATATCAAGGATGACTCGCTGAGAATCTCCAGGAAAGGAAATCCATTACCGGTTACTGGGTAAGAATAGCCTTGCTGGGGAAAAATGCGGAAAAATAGGATTTACAACTACCAGTTACCAGGCAGAAGACCAAGGGTGAGAGTATCCGTCATCGGTTAGGATGAACATATCAAGGATAAAATCAACAAGGAAGAAGATTCTTCACCGGTTAATATGAACATATCAAGGATAGACTTGCCTAGAAAATGTTAAGGAGGATACCCGTCATCGATTAGGATGAACATATCAAGGATATACCAACTGAACAGAAAGGGAGGAATTACATCTATCGAAATCTGGATAGAAGACCGTCAGAGAGAGAATCTGTCACCGGTTAGGATGAACATATCAAGGATTAATTCTGCGAGGGGACAAAGTAGGATTTACAACTACCGGTTACTGGGTAGAAGACCACAAGGAGAAGAAAACTCGTCATCGGCTAAGATGAACATATCAAGGATTAATTCTCTGAGGAACAAAATAGGGATTACAACTACCTTTTTACTGGGTAGAATACCAAAGAATGAGAATATTCGTCACTAGTTAAAGTGAACATATCAAGGATAAACTCTTGAGGAATAAAATAGGGATTACAACTACCTTTTTACTGGGTAGAATACCAAAGAATGAGACTATTCGTCACTGGTTAAAGTGAATATATCAAGGATAAACTCCCGCGGGGGAAGGAAAGATATTCGTCACCTGGTTAAGATGAACATATCAAGGATATACTTCTTGGGGACTCTACTGAGGAGAAAAGGGGTACTTTTGCCGGGTATTGGGCAAGAAGTAACAAACTGCAAACTAAGAAGAATATTACCAGTTACTGGGTAATAGACTCTTAGAGGACCAAAATGTCTATCTAGGTAAGAGCTAGAAAGAAACAATCAATCAAAACTCAACCCATTGAGGATATAACTCAAGGGGAGTAATTCCATCCAGAAAATTTACTGGAGAGGAAACAAACTCAGTGGAGAAACAGAGAAAGGTTAAAGTCTTTCTGCTTAAGGGGGATAAAGTACCGCCATAACAGAGAATGAGAATCTCAAACAAATCAAATATGAAGATGCAGGATATGCAAATTATGAAATTTTATGAATGTATATGTATATATGATGATTATGCTGACAAAACGATCACAAAGGATACAGAGGTGTCGCAAAGAAATTGAATCACCGGTACAATCCTTGGTCAATCCACAAAATATGGAGACAAATGCCAGAGAATAGAGAGATCACCATCCCGAAGATCTTCTGAGGATAGAACAAAATCAACTTTGTGGGGAATTTTAGGTCAACACCATAAAACAATGGGAGACGACCCTACAGAGAAATAAATCAACAAAAGCTGCTCAGAAACCAGGAAGAAACTCTGACTATGAGCAGAGATAAATGGAGATTGGTGGGGACACCAAAGCGATCTACTGGGAAAGATCGAACATCTATAATGAAGATCAACCTGCTGAGGAAATACGAATTCCACTGGGGAAGACCGAAACTCTGTTGGGGACAAGGACACGTCGCAGGGTATCTGAATTCTATCAACTCGGCTGGGGACGAGGAAAGGAATTCCACTAAGGATCAAATTCTCCGTCGAGGAACTGAATCAACACAAACGTCTAGGGATACCCGAAGAGTTAACTGCTTGGGGAACCACGAATGTTTCGCACTTAATGACTTGCTATTCATTGAAATGCTGTTGATATTCCTTTTACTTTCTTTGGAAAAAATTCTTGCTTTTATATTTTAAAGAAAACTTGATTTTGATTTGAAATTTAATTTCAAAATGATCATAATAAAATTTAAAACTATTGGCTGAAGTAAGTAAGAGTAGAAACAATTTGGGTAAAAGCTCAACTTTATTTAATAGAATGGTAGTCTGTAAATGACAAGACTCCATAGATTTTACAAAGTTGAAAATGGTAATTTTTATGGAAAAGGGTTACATTGAATACAAATGATCCTTAATCCTTCTACCAACTCTTGATATCCACTGTACTCTTGACCGCTGCTGGGATGATGAACTGATGTCAACCCTTGTGCTCAAACGAGTCTTCAAAACACTGAAGATCAGCAGAATGCAATTACTTGCCATAATCCCTAATTTTTGCATAAGTTTCCCCAAGGTGGGGTACTCAACTTATCGGGAAATTCTTTCTGTTTTATGTCTCTAATTTTTGCCTGGATCACCCTTTCGGGTTTTCAATCCACCGAGACGCTCATTTTTGCCTAAGCCTCCCTTTCGGGTTTTCAGCTTAGCGAGCTGTTCTTTTCTTTTTTAGGCGAAGTATTTCTTGACTGCATCTGCGTTCACAGGACGAGTGAACTCTTCACCATCCATAGTTGTAAGAATCAATGCACCGCCTGAAAAGAATCTCTTGACAACGTATGGGCCTTCAAAATTAGGAGTCTATTTTCCTTTGGAATCTGGCTTAAATGTCAAAATCTTCTTGAGCACAAGGTCACCTTCTCTGAATACTCGAGGTCTGACCTTCTTATCAAAAGCTTTCTTCATCCTCTACTGATATATCTGATCATGACACATGGCAGTCAATCTCTTCTCTTCAATCAAATTCAACTGGTCATACCTTGTCTGACACCATTCAGCTTCAGTCAACTTGGCTTCCATGAGCACACACAATGAAGGAATCTCAACCTCTACGGGAAGCACTACTTCCATACCATACACAAGAGAGAAAGGGGTTGCCCCTGTTGAAGTGCGGACAGATGTATGATACCCATGCAAAGCAAAAGACAGCATCTCATGCCAATCTTTACATGTGACAACCATCTTCTGAATAATCTTCTTGATGTTCTTGTTTGTAGCTTCAATAGCCCCATTCATCTTGGGTCTATAGGGAGAAGAATTATGATGTGTAATCTTGAAGTCTTTGCAAAGAGCTTCCAACATATTGTTATTCAAGTTCGATCCATTGTCAGTAATGATCTTACTTGGCACTCCATAACAGCATATGATCTGATTCTTTATAAACTTTACAACAACTTGCTTGGTTACATTTGCATATGATGTTGCTTCAACCCATTTTGTGAAGTAGTCAATTGCCACTAAAATGAAACGATGTCCATTCGAAGCTTTGGGCTCAATCATCCCAATCATATCAATTCCCCACATGGAGAAGGGCCATGGGGAAGAGATAATATTCAATACTATCGGGGGAACATGAATCTTATCAACATAAATTTGACACTTGTGGCACTTCTTCATAAATTTGCAACAGTCAGATTCCATTGTCAGCCAATAGTAACCTGCTCGCAACATCTTCTTCGCCATTGCATGTCCATTGGAATGAGTACCAAAGGAACCTTCATGCACTTCAGTCATCAACAAGTCTGCTTCGTGTCTATCCACGCATATGAGCAAAACCATGTCGAAGTTTCTCTTGTACAGTATATCACCATTCTAGTAGAAATTACCGGCTAATCTTCTCAAAGTCTTCTTATCTTTCAAAGATGCCCCAGGCGGGTAAATCTAACTTTGGAGGAAACACTTGATGTCGTAATACCATGGCTTCTCGTCTTTAATCTCTTCAATAGCAAACACATGAGTTGGCCTATCAAGACGCATCATAGATAAATTGGGAACTTCATTCCAATATTTTACTACAATCATTGATGCCAATGTTGCAAGAGCATCTGCCATCCGGTTTTCATCTCGAGGGATATGATGAAATTCAACCTTTGTAAAGAAAGTTGAAATCCTCCTCGCAAAATCTCTATATGGTATCAAACCAGGTTGATTCGTCTCCCATTCTCATTTGATATGATTCACAACCAAAGCCGAATCACCAAAGACATCTAAATACTTGATTCTGAGATTCATGGCCTCTTCAAGCCCCATAATGCAAGCTTCATATTCTGCCATGTTGTTTATACACTTAAAAGTTAATCTAGCTGTAAATGGTAGATGCGTGGCTTGAGGAGTAATAATCACTGCCCCAATGCCATTTCCATATCGATTAACAGCTCCATCAAATGCCATGCCCCAACGGGAACCAGGTTCTGGCCCTTATTCAAGCAATGGTTCATCACAATCTTTCATTTTTAAGTACAAAATCTCTTCATCAGGAAAGTCATACTGCACTGACTAATAACCTTCAATTGATTGGTGAGCCAAATGGTCATCCAATATACTACCTTTGATTGCTTTCTGGGATCGCTATTCGATATCATACTCTGATAACAACATCTGCCAACGGGCAATCCTCCCAGTTAAAGTAGGCTTCTCAAATATATACTTGATCGGATCCATTTTGGATATCAACCAAGTGGTATGATTCAACATATACTAGCATAGACGATTAGCAGCCCAAGCCAGTGCGCAACAATTCTTCTCAAGCGTTGAATACCGAGTCTCACAGACGGTGAACTTCTTACTGAGGTAGTAAATTGAAAATTCTTTCTTCCCATTCTCATCTTGCTAACCAAGAACACAACCCATACTATCTTCGAGCACAGTCAAATACATGATCAACGGTCTTCCTTCAACAGGTGGAGACAAAATCGGAGGCTTAAGCAAATATTCCTTGATATTGTCAAAAGCTTTTTGGCAGTCTTCGGTCCAATCACAAGACTGATCTTTCCGAAGAAGCTTGAATATAGGCGAACATGTGGCAGTCATATGAGAAATGAATTTGTGAAATATAATTCAAGCGACCGAGAAAACCTCTAACTTGCTTCTCAGTTTTGGGCGCAGGCATCTCTTGTATTGCTTTGATCTTGGCAGGATCAACTTCAATACCCTTCTCACTGACAATAAAGCCCAACAACTTACCAGAACGAACACCAAAAGTACACTTATTGGGATTCAAGCGTTTTTATACTTCCTCAAACGCTGGAATAGCTTCCACAAA
The DNA here is from genome assembly GCF_024323335.1 of Lathyrus oleraceus. NCBI lineage: Eukaryota > Viridiplantae > Streptophyta > Magnoliopsida > Fabales > Fabaceae > Lathyrus > Lathyrus oleraceus. The sequence continues at coordinate 362,624,217 of NC_066585.1, read as the reverse complement.
TGCTCAACATGTTCCTCTTCATCAATTGATTTAGCAATCATATCATCAACATAGACTTCAATCTCTTTATGCACCATATCATCAAAAAGAGTAGTCATTGCTCTCTAGTAAGTTGCACCAGCATTCTTTAAACCGAAAGGCATCACTCTATAACAGAATGTTCCCCAAGGTGTAATGAATGTGGTCTTCTCCTTATCTTAGGGTGCCATCTTGATCTGATTATATCCGGAAAATCCATCCATAAATGAAAAGACTTTTAATTTAGCAGTATTGTCTACCAACATATCAATGTGTGACAGAGGGAAATCATCTTTCGGACTAGCTTTATTCAAATCTCTATAATCGACACACATGCGGACTTTTCCATCTTTCTTCGGCACAAACACAATATTGGCCACCCATTGCGGATACTCAGCAGTCACAAAAACCGACATCAATCTGCTTCTGAACTTCCTCTTTGATCTTCACAGCCATATCAGGATGCGTTCTTCTCAACTTCTGCTTGAATGGCGGGCATTCTGGCTTCAACGATAATCTATGCTCCACAATCTCAGAATCCAACCCAGGCATGTCTTGATAGGACTAATCAAACACATCTGAATATTCTCGAAGAAGATCAATCAACCTCTTCTTAGCATCTGGACACAATCGAGACCCAATCTTGACTTCCTTCACGTCATCCTCGGAGCCCTAGTTGACTAGCTCAATTTGCTCTTCAAACGGCTGAATAATCTTTTCATCTTGCTCAAGAAGACGAGACAATTCCTCACTCACTTCTACATCACTTTTCTCCCCGGCCTCAAACACAGGGAATTCAAAATTTGGAGAAGGAGAAGGATAATTGTATTCAATGGGGTTAGGAACCAACCTGCATAATGATTTGATATTTTGATTTTAGAGAAGTGAATTTATGACCAAATATTACGCAGATGGACAATTATATTGTTTATTTATGTTTTTTGTGATTACCATTTTCAGAATAAAGCAAAAAAGTAAAAATAAACATCAAAGATCTGGATGAATAAAATTAATTTTATTGGTTGATCAATTTAAAATGCCCAAACAATGTTCACTTCTCCCTTAGGCATAGGAAAAGGATTTTTAAAATATAAAAGCAATTACTTAGATCAATGCAAAATAACAAGAATATCAATGGAAGTCCAATTGTTGCATGTCCTTCCATGCGTTACAAAGTTGGTGCAGTCTTCCTCTTCGCTATCCTCCAGCACAGCAGCTAAGTGTTGTTCATTGCCATGAATGAACCCTCCGCTACGGAAGCTAAGTTGCATATCTTCAGATCTAACAGTTGATGAGCCTTTCCGGAACCCCAAACCGGTTCTGCCTTTGTTGTCGGAGACCTCTACAATGCGCCCCCACTGATCAATAGTTCCTTCTTCAACAATCTTCTGAGCATCTTTCAACGAGGACATAGGTGCCCCAACTCTCTTCTCAGCAGCAATAGATAAAGCTTGGAACAGAGTTCCAACCTCATCCTCAGCTTCAACATACGAGAAGGATGACAGATGGCTAACTGGAAGTGCTTTCTCTCCTCCCACTATCACAAGCTTGCCATTCTTGACAAATTTGAGCTTCTGGTGCATAGTGGAGGTAACAGCCCCTGCCTCATGAATCCATGGCCTTCCCAATAAATAGCTGTAGGCCGGGTGGATATCCATTACTTGAAAAGTAATATAAAAATCACTCGGACCTATCTTGACTGGGAGGTCCACTTCACCAATTACCGTTTTGCGCGAGCCATCAAAGGCTTTGACAATTACCCCACTATACCTCATGGGAGATCCTTGATATGATAGCTTTTACAGAGTTGACTTCAGAAGTACATTCAGTGACGAACCGGTGTCAACAAGCACATTTGACAAAGCATCTTCCTTACAGTTCATGAAATATGCAAAGCCAGATTATGATTTCTTCCCTCCTTAGGGAGTTCTTCATCATAAAAGCTCAAATTATTACATGAAGTGATGTTAGCCACGATATGATCGAATTGATCCACTGTAACATCATGCTCTACATATGCCTATTCAAGAACTCTCTGTAGTGCTTCTCTGTGTGCTTCAGAATTCAAAAGTAGAGACAACACAGAAATCTTTGAGGGAGTCTGGAGCAGCTGCTCAACCATATTAAATTCACTCATTTTTATCAATCGGAGTACCTCATCATCATCGTTGGCTTTCAAGTTGCTGGATTCACCAAACTTATCCTTTGAACAACCAACTGGATCTACATTAGGTACCTCCACTTTCTTACCAACAACCATTTCCTCTTTACTTTCTGGGACGACTGTCCCAATCACTCGACCACTACGGGTCACCTTCGTAACATCAGCAATGCTCACCACTGAACTAGTCGTAGGTAACGGGACCTCTTGACCATTCTTCATCATTGTAGCATTATACTGATACGGTACAACCTTATTAGATGAATACAGGACTGGGCCCGCTAACCGTATTACCAACGGCGATACTGATCTTTAACCGACGTTCTTGTTATTGTTGCTATCATACTGAATTATCAACCGCTCTTGTTGTTTGAAAACGGGCATTATGACATTGACGTCATCATCTATATGAAGGGATTGAACAATCTGGATCATGCCTTCATCCATCAGACGCTGGATGTCCCTTTTCACTATACCACACCCCCTTAGGTTCACGCTACAAACAACACAACCATCATGGTCATGTTCATAGTCACTCACCATACAGATATCCTTGTGCATCTGCACCAAAGATCTTCGGGTAAACCGGACATCAAAAACCTTGAATTCTCCAGGACAACCGTCCACCATATTCACTGAAGAGTTCCCATGAGCGGGCAAAGGGTTTTCTTTCACATTTGGTGCGCGATCCTCAAAGGACACCATACCACTCTTCATAAGCTTTTGAACCTCATATTTCAATGGATAGTAATTTTCAATATCATGTCCGGGTGCTCCTTGATGAAAAGCACAATGAAGCTCAGGTTTATACCACCAGGGAAGTGGTTCTGGGATCTGTGGTGGGTTCCTCGGTTGAATTATGCTCTTGAGAACTAGTGAGGGATACAGCTCTACATACAACATAGGAATCGGGTCAAAGGAGACCTTCTTCCTCTCAAAGTTCTGCTGATGATGATTGTTGTTGATATTGTTATTGTTATAGGTGTTCGTTCTTTGTTGCGGTTATTGTTGTTAACGTTGATATTGTTGTTGTTGTTGAATTAGTGTTGCTTGTTGATTAGAAATTACCGGAATCACGAAAGATACTTGATGATGATGATGTTGATTGGATGGTGGATTTCTTCTGATCTGAGGCCTCCTCTGCCTCCCACTGGAACTTGCATTTATCTCACTGTCCTTCTTCTTGCTGAAACTACTGCCATACCTCTTACTCGTTGACGACTCCTCTCTTGACAAACGTCCATCACGAACTCCTTCTTCAAGTCTCATCCCCATATTCACCATTTCGGTGAAATCACTGGGGGCACTAGCGATCATGCGTTCATAATAAAATGAACTCAGGGTTTTCAAGAAGACCTTTGCCATCTCTTTCTCCTCCAAAGGAGGAGTGATCTGGGCAGCCAACTCCCTCTATCTTTGCGCATACTTTTTGAGTGTCTCCTTGTCCTTCTGAGACATAGACCTCAACTGATCTCTATCCGGCGCGATGTCCATATTATATTTGTATTGCTTCACAAAAGCCTCTCCCAAGTCGTTGAAAGTTTGAGTGCTTGCACTATCCAACCCCATATACCAACGGAGTACAACACCAGTCAGGCTATCCTGGAAGTAATGAATACGCAATTGGTCATTGTCTGTCTGAGTTGACATCTTGCGGGCATACATTACAAGATGACTGAGTGGATAAGAGTTTCCCTTATATTTTTCAAAGTCAGGAACTTTGAACTTCACTGGGATTTGGACATTGGGTACCAAACACAACTCGGCAACACTCTTCCCAAACAGATATTTACCTCTCAGCGTCTTCAATTCCTTGCGCAACTCAAGAAATTGGTCTTTCATTTTGTCCATCTTCTCATAGACATCCGGATCCTCAGACTGCTTGGAATGATAGATAGTTTCCTCTACGCGAGGCAAAGTGTGCACAACTGGAGGTGGCACGGACATGACCAGGCTAGATGTCGACATGGAAGCAAAGGTAGGCGCAAAGCCTTCTGGCACAAAGTTGGGCGGCATTCCCCACGGGAATCCGGCAGGCAGGTTCGGTGCGAAGTTGGCGGTAGCAACAGGCACGGTAGAGGTAACCACTTCTGAAGTAACAGTCCTTGCGAGAGGAGTTGCAGGCGTTGGAGAAGCTTGACTCTTAGCAGCAAGAACTGACTCCATCATGGCAGTCAGTCGGGCGATCTCGTCCTTCATCTCTCTGTTCACTTGCTCTAGATGTTCCATAATTCTCAGATGATTGGCCCTGGTATTGTACCGGTGAGTCAGCTTGGCTAAACATAGAAGAAACACCAATCAGACACCTGGCAAAAAATCTGCTTATGCAAATGATGCATGAAATGCTATGCTTGATTTTTTTTATTTTTGTTTTCAAGGGACTTAGTATATCATTTGCAAATATATATATTTGAATGGAAATTGCAACAACTTGGATATGACCAAAAATCTCTTTTTATTTATATAAATTGGAAGGATTACACCAAGTATAATTTCAGAAATCAAATAAAATAGATACAAGACAAAAGGATACTAGTCATCCTAAGGATCCTTAACAACATCAGAAGATCTGGCTGAAGGCGCGTACTTCTTTCGAATGCGACGGATCTCGGTCTCAAAAGAAGCCTTCATCTGAGTCCTCTCGAGGACAAGCTGGTCAACAATCTTCTTCCAAGCAATGGAAGGTTGAGGCATGCTAAAAGATGAAACCTTTGGTTCTCTCTGTCTCTTCGTCACTTGATCTTCAAGTAGCTCAATCAGTCCACTTTGTCCTTAGACTCCCACTGCAACTCTTCATGCTTCTTGCTCAAAGCACGGAAACGCTCTTCCCACATATCCTTCTCTTGCTTCATCTTGACGAGCGCGTCATCCAACTCTTCTACATCTTGGTTAGGGAGAGTTAATGGCTCAATCACAAGGATAAGGCATCTTCAACTCCATAGCTCTCTTCTTCACCCAAAGAGTGTAAGCTTCCAAAGCTACACAATTGCGCGGACCAAGCTCGGATCTTCCTTTCCTATGCACATTATGCCAAGCATGCACAATATTCTGCTTCAAATGTTGGGGATCTTTACCCTCTTGATAGAAAAGACCTTCTAACAACATGTTATTAGGTTTGTCTCTCAAGGGGAACCCAAGTTGACGACGAGCCAAAGCAAGGTTGTAGTTAATTCCTCCTTGTGTACCAATGAGAGGCACATTAGAGAATTCACCATAACTATCAATAATCTCCAAACTGCTTAAAGACGGATCATGCCAAACTATATTATCATTAGTGAGAGACATAAGTCTCTGAGACCACCTTAGACACTGTTTGTTCTCCACAAAAGCAGGTGTCTAAGGCAAGTGCAAAATAAACCACTTGTATAGAAGAGGGATACAACAGACAATCGTTCCACCACCCTTACAATTCCTTAGATGCAAAGAGAAATACATATCACCCAACAAAGTGGGCACATGATTCCCTATCAGGAAAAGTCTAATGGCGTTAACATCAACAAAACCGTCAATGTTAGGGAACAAAGCTAATCCATAGATGAGAAACACAAAGATAGCTTCAAAAGCGTCCACACTACCAGCTTGAGCAAAAGTAGTAGCTTCCTTGATGAGGAAAACAGATGGCAACCCAAATAATCCTCCTTTCTTCACCCAATGAGCCTCTATCTCAGAATTCTTCAAGTGAAGAGCTTCAGCAATAATACTAGATCGGGGAATCTCCTTCAATCCACTAAAAGGCACTCTACTAGAAACAGGTATCCCCAAAAGATGGGAATACTCCTCCAATGTAGGCACAAGTTGAAAATTGGGGAAAGTGAAACAATGGTAGAGAGGATCATAGAACTGCACCAATACACTCAAAAGTCCTTCAACTACATCAGCAGACAAGATGAATAGAAGCTTTCCATGACGTTGTTTGAAGTCCAAGGGATCTAATACAAAAGATGCTAGCTTCCTTAACTCTTTCCAGTCGGGACATCTGAAACTGTACTTCTTAGTGTTCCTTCGTCCATAATCCATGGTCTGAAAATATTTGCAAATAATACCTTAGTTCCTTGAAATTTTGTGTGATGAATGTTATGATGCGCATGAATGCATGAATGCAACAATCACAAATAAGGGATCACACACAAGGCAAACAAAGGTCAAGGGATGAATCAAGTCTTTGTCAAGATCAATCATCCATTTTGGTGGATTATGGTTTGCACCTTATCAACACCCAAGTTCCATTGATATTGACAAGACTTGATTGGATCAACCAAGAATCAAGGGTTTGTTGCAAGTCACGAGCATGGAGTTTGGGTAAGAACCATCCTAAAGGAGTGAGCTAAGGATAAAAACCTGTAGATCATGTTCTAAAAAGTTCCCAAGTCTTAAGTTCATCTATCGGATATTACTGGTTAAGATGACTGACTCATCGATCCATATATTTTCTCAAGAGAAACTCGTCTGAGTGTAGTATCACGTAACAACTGTTATCAAGTCTATACTTGAACAGATTCCGCACTACGCCCTAAATAGGCCAATATGGGTTAAATGTTCTAAGGTCCTCAGCTTCTCGGACCCAATTAGAAATAGTAATGCCTAACCACAAATACTTCTGTGACATTTCCAAATCCAAAGGAGTCTCCACTGAGCGGATGGATCTCAAGCCAACTTTTTAAGGACTACTCCACACAAGTCGAACATGACTATACCATCCTCCTATCTTAATTGCACTCAAGTTCGGGTTAGAACTTATCTCACCACTCAGAGATCACCAAGCATAACAAGTAGATTATATCACACATACATATACAAACATCACTGGAGACTACTCACACCAGAGTCGCCACTTAATTTCTATAGCGGGAAATTCATGATCATCAAGCTATTGACAAGCTAGAGTTCCAATATCAAGAGTCGCCACCACGCTTTTATTGTTTCCAAGGGAAAAGGGAAAAAGTACGTACAAAACCCAAATAGTAAGAAGTTTTCAAATAAAAACTATTTAAAATCAGAGATCATAGGTAAGGGGGTTAGTTATACAGAGGGAAGTTGTTAGCACCCAAAGTGTCCTAGGTACTCCTAGGGAGCCCTTTTTGTGTGCATATGTATTTTGTACAAAGTGATGTTTGCAAACAAATAGAATGGGGGGATGAGAAAAGAATTCATTAATTATATTTTTTGTGTTTGACAAGACCTTCGGACTTGTGCCTATGTACCAACATAAAAATGAGGGATCAAAATCTCGTAGTTCGTGATACAAATTTTAAAATGGATGCATTGCTTTTAACAAAACATAAGTTTGAAAGGCACAAAGGCCTAAAATGATTTGAATGAGTTAGTCCTTTTTGTCTTTTTGAAAGTTTAAGTCAAGCATAATTAAGTTTATTTACAAGTTTGGTTTAAGAAAATAAGTTTAAAAATCCAATGGCATAAGGCCAAAGTTTCTATCTTTTTGCAAAGTGGTCAAAGTTTAGAACAAAAGTAGTTCACACAAAGAAGATTTTGAAAAATGGAGGGAGAGATTTTGAAATTAAAGAAATGGGGGAGAATATGAAGAGACTATCCTATGTGCAAAATTTAAAAGTTTAGAGTTGAAAAGATCTGACCAAGTGGGTAGCAATCCAATAGACAAAAATGTTAATAGAAACCCAGAATTCCCTTGGACTATTAGAATTAAGCAACACACTAATGCACAATTATATTATCTTGAAGAGCAAGGCATCAAATAAAGATGTCCTCATCCAAGCTTACCCATTCCATGATCTTCTTCAAAATAGCCCATGCAACAGATGAATTCCACAAGTCACTGGTTCAAAATAACAGCTTCGCAATGATCATGTTGTAGATGAACCCTAGAGAGATCCTCAAAGATGTATCAGATGGATTTCAAATTTGCAAGCACTTGGTTCTTCAACAAGTTGGCATTGGCCAAGTCCATTAGCATAGGAAGGTTGCCTAGATTCTTAGTCTATTTTCTCAAGATCAAGCCAACAGTCCACTCAAGAGTTTTTTACGGTTTTTGTGATTATTATGTACATTAATGGTCAAAGACCACATAAACAAATAAAGTAACACAAGCAAAATATATCACACAATATGGTCCAAATGGACAAAGTGAAAATTACATTAACATAAATAATTAGAATGATATGAACAGTGACAAATGAAATAAAGTGCTAGAAGTAAATTGCATTAAAGTAAAAGCTTGAATTTAAAAGTTAGTAGTTAGTAGGTTAGAAGTTAGTTTAGTTTTGCTTTTGCTTTTCAAGACATTCTTTGGAGAACACTCAACTCACTTATCACAATCATGGATCCTTGAACCAAAACATCTTCTAAAGGAAGGAAATAAGGCCAAGTTTCCACATAATACCATGAAAGAGGGGAGACTTACAATCTCACTAACTAGAATGCTTATGCCTTTTATGTCACAAATTTAGCACTATATTAAGCAATTGTAATTGGACTTATGTAGAAGTCACAACTATTTGAGGTCGGGCAATAGAATTTTGGTGTTAATGCATGTTAGAGACATAGTATAATAGACTATACTCATGAAACATACCACACACAAAAAAAGAATATGCAAAAGGTGTGGCCTAATCTCATCCATACTCATGTCAATTTTCCAATCAACTAGCATTAGGACTTTGAGATGTCATCGGCCAAATGGAATGAATGAATTAAGAAGAGGAATGAGATGAAGTGGGAAGGGGATGAATGGAATCAAAAATTGGCCAAAGGAGGACTTTTACCAAATTAATAACATTCATTCATTTTGGGAGATGGAATGTACATTCCATCAATCCCCTAAATCCAATGATATTAATTTTGAAAAAGTCAAATCAACCTTGACCAAGGCCCAACAACAATAAGCAAACTCAAACAAGTCAATACAAATGGTCAAAAAAAATAATTGGCATTTTATTCAATTAAAAATAATAAAATAGTGCATTTAAATCAATATGTTTTGTCCAATTCCTAAAATCTCATCAAAACACCAAAGAAATGGCCATGAGATTTATCATAGGTCAAACAAGGTCAAAGGACCTTGGAGAAAAAATTTCATAATTTTTGGACATTTAAAAATATTTTTAAATAATTAAAAACAAATGCAAAATCAATTAATTCATGAAAAATATTAATAATGATCCAAAAAAATAATTTTAACTCAGAATATGAAAGAGAAAAATATTTGAAATTTTTGAAAGTCCCATATTTTTTGGATCAATATTGAATTTAATGTGATTATTGAAAATAATGCAATTAAAATAAAAATTCTGGAATTTCAAATCAAAAATACGTGAACCATCTGATCTCCCTCATTAATTGAGGTGGCGGATCAGATGGTCCCTAATGCACGTTTACATAGACTTGAGTCAACAGCGCTGCAAAGGTGGTATTTAAAACCAACGATCAAGATTAAAATGTGAGGAACGGATCATGTGGTTCAAAGCCTTGCCAAGTCATCGCCGGAGCCAGAGCTCCGATCATCTTCTCCGGTGGACCTCACCGGACTGATCCACCATGAACCATCACCAAAATGAGAAACAAGGACATGATCTTAAAGAAAAAATGGCACTGAGCTCGAATCTGACCTCCATTCACTCCAATTCCAAGTATATTGAGAGATACATGGAATTGAAATTTGAGGTGCATGAACAAAGTTTCTTTGATTTGACCTCAAAGCAACTCAAACTTCTTGCCTATATTTGTAGGACTTCAGACAACCAAAGAATCAATAGAATTGAGCAAGAATTTGAGAGAATCGAAGAGTTTAAAATTTCTGGAAAATACCTTCAATAAAGGTTTGGATTCAATTGATCTTGATCTTGCTTGTGCTTGGTCTCACTCCACTTGCTTGCAGGAGAAGGATTGAATGGTTAAAAAGCTATGGATTCCTGGAGAATTGAATTCCAAAACAGTGGAGATTCAAGCTCAAATTCAAGAGAATTTCTCAGGCTTATCCTTTTCAAAGTGAGGGTTTGGAATGGGGGATCAGAGCTGGCGCGAAGGTCCCTCCATTTCTGAGCAATTGAAGCTCTATTTAAAGCTGAAATGGTTGATAATTGAACACTACAATTCACTTTCCAATTTTGGCAAATGGTGATGCAAGTGTGCATGGGCGCGCATAGGCCCATGAAATGATTTCTTGAGGTCCACAATTGAAGATCAGATACTCTGAACTAAGCTTGGATTGCAAGGCAAATGCACATTGATTTTTGAAGCTTGATCCATGTCAAGTGATGTCACCCTGTTTAAGCCATGCGCATCCTATGCATTTCTTATCCAAAACGAATGCACTTGAGCTCTTTGGAAAGGCGAGATCAAGAGGAACAACTTTCATGTTCAAAACTTTTTCATTTGGAGCTTGGAACTTGGAGAAATTTGAGGTGGAAGTTTGGAAATTTTTGACATGCCAAATTTTTTCTAAGTGTCAAGCCATATGTTTCAGTAATCCACCTTGCTTAACTTTTTAAAGGAGCTTCAAATGAGAAAAGTGTCTTCATAAAAGTTTTAGCTCTCTCAAAGACCTTCAACATGGTTACCAATTTCATGTAATTTGGATTTGAAATGATAGAGTTATGCATTTTTGAAGTTTGGAAAAATCATTTGGTCAATTGTATAGGTCAAAAGTGACCTATAATGTAACCTCATATCACATGCTCAAAAAAGTTGAATTAGCTCCCACTACAAACATCAAAGTTGAATTAGACACATTTAATTTGATCATAAAAATTGAGCAAGTTATGGCCTTGGGAAGTTGACTTTCAAATTAGGGTTTAGACAAAATGACCTATAATGTTTCAACATATAAAATGATTTTCCAAGAAAAACTATCTCCAGGTATCAACATGAAAGTTGTTTGTAATGTCATTTAGAGTAAGTTTTATCTTGGAATCATTTTCATATGGTGAAAATTATAGGAGATAGGGTCTAGGGAGACCCAGTTTTGATCAGATGAATTCATCTGGCCAACCACCATCAACCAACTTGCTAATTTCCATTTATCTTGACTTTATTGGCTCATGGTAGATCATATATGCATAAGATGATGAAATTGTAAGTGTCCCTTGAGAAATTTGATCAATTGGTGAGATAGCTTGTTGGAGAAGTTACTCAAGATACCCAGTCAAACTAGGGCTTCCAAGGCAGATCACCTTCAAACTCTTGAAGAAAACATGATTAATATAACATGTATAGATCATTGGGACTCATATAGGATGTTCATAACAATTCTTGAATCATATCTTGGTTGTGCTCCTTGTTCATGAGGGTCTCAAACCCTAGATGTGAACTTGATGAATCAATGAGATCATGCCCTACCTACAAAAGAGATAGGTAAATGCAAAGACATATTTTTGGTATTTTAGTTAGTGAAATGATAATATACAAGTATGATATAATCAAAAAGTGCTTGGTGATCTTTCTCAAAACAAACCCAATGAAAGAGGGGTAAGGAGGATGCCAAGATATGATCCCAATGCTAATGCTTATGATGGAATTGCATGAGGGATCTTAGGGTAAAAATTGGGGTCTTACAGTAGGGCATGATCACCATTGATCTATCAAGTTCACATCTAGGGTTTGAGACCCTCATGGATAAGAGCACAACCAAGGAATGGTCCATAATGTCTCTAAGCATCATATATGAGTCCCAATGATCTCTACATGTTATTTTGATCAAGCATTCTTCAAGAGTTTGGAGTTGGTTTGCCTTAAAACCCCTAGTTTGTCTGGGTATCTTGAGTAACTTCTTCAACAAGCTTCTTCACCAATTGATCAAATTTCTCAAGGGGGAATTCAAAATTCATCATCCTATGCATATATGATCTACCATGAGCCTAAAAAGTCAAGAGAGTTGCCAGTTAGCAAGTTGGTTGATGGGGGTTGGCCAGATGAATTCATCTGATCAAAACTAGGTCTCCCTAGACCCTATCTCCTACAATTTTCATCATATGAAAATGATTCCAAGAGAAAAGTTACTCTTAATGGCATTCTAAACAACTTTCATGTTTATATCTAGTGCTAATTTTTCTTGGAAAGTCATTTTCTATGTTGAAACATTATATGTCATTTTGTCTAAACCCTAATTTGAAAGTTAACTTCTCAAGTCCATAACTTGCCCAATTTTTATGAGATGAAAGATTTACAGGTTGCACAATAAAATTCAATATGTCTACTTCAACATTTATGTTTTAAGTAAGAGCTAAATCAACTTTTTTGAGCATGTGATATGAGGATACATTATAGGTCATTTTGGACCAATACCATTGAACAAATGATTTTCCTCAACTTCAAAAATGCATAAATCTCTCATTCTAAATCCAAATGATGTCAAATTGGTGACCATTTTGAATGTATTTGAAAGAGATACAACTTTGATGAAGGCACGTTTCTCATTTGGATCTCACATAAAAAGTTTAGCAAGGTGGAACATTGAAGTATATGACTTGACACTTAGAAAAAATTTCAACATGTTGAAATTTCCAAACTTCCACCTCAATTCACCATGATCCAAGTTCCAAATGTAAAAGTGTTCAACATAAGAGTTGTTCCTCTTGATCTAAGATTTCCAAAGAGTCCTAATTCATTCCTTTTGGATGAGGTCTGTTAGGGTTGCGCATGGTGTTAACAGGCCTGCATCAATTGGGAAAATCAAAACTCCAAATGATCATTTCACATTGCCTTGCCAATCAAGCTTGATTAAGACCTCATTTCAGTTGGTTTTGGACCTTAGTGCATTGCTTCATGGGCCTGTACACGCCCATGTAAGCTTAAGCATGACATTGCCAAATTTGGAAGAAATTTCAAGTATGCAAATAACACTTGAATTTGCTATAAATAGAGACCCTCTAAGCTCATTTCAAGGGATCCTTGCGCGCCAGCTTTGCCTCCACCCTTAAAACCCTCACAATTCAAAGGAAAACCTGATAATTTTCACTTGAAAATTGAGTTTGAATCTCACTGTTTGGAGATTCAAAAACTCCAGGGTCCAAAGCTTCTTACCATTCCTAATCCACTTCTGCAAGCTATTAGAGAAAGATCAAAGAAGAATTAAAGCAAGAAGGATCAAGTTCTGCACAACATTGAAGGTATTTTCCAGATTTTTTTCTTCTCTTAGATTCTCACTCAATTCTCATCGATTCTCTTGGATCTTTGGTTTTCTGAAGTCCTACCAATATAGGCCAGAAGATTGAGTTGCTTTGAGGTCAAATCGAAGCAACTCAGTTGACACACCTCAAAATTCAACTCCTCATATCTTTCTATATATTTGAAGTTAGTTGAAATTAAGGTCAGATTCATGCTCTATGTCATTTTTTCTTTCAGATCATGTCCTCCTTTTTCATTTATGTCATGGTAATGATTGGACTAGTTCGGCCAAGGTCGCCTGAGAAGACGACCGACACTTTGCTCCGGCAATTAGATGACGTGGTCCTAAACCATTGATTCAATTTAAAATGTTTTAATCACAAACGTTGGTTTGGATGACCAGTTGTGTGTCGCTCTGACTAAGTTCCATCATGGAACGCGCGTTTGTATCCACTTGATCTGCCACCTCAATTAATGAGGGAGATCAAGTGGTCCACATTTTTTTGTATTTTCTGATTTTTATTTTATTCCTTTGATTTTCATTAATTCATATTAATTTTAATATTGATCCAAAAAATATGAGAGTTTCACCAAAAACTTTTAAATAAAATCCTCTTTCATATTTTGAATTAAAATTATTTTTGGATCATTATTAATATTTTTCATGCTTTAATTGATTTTGTGATTATTTTTAATTGTTTAAAAATACTTTTAAGTTTCCAAAATTTCTGAATTTTTTTCTCCAAGGTCCTTTGACCTAGTTTGACCTATGATAAATCTCATGGCCATTTCTTTGGTGTTTTGATGAGGTTTTAGGAAATTGACCAACTATATTTAATTTAATGCATTATTTTTAGTATTTTTAAATTGAATAAATGTCAAATAATTGTGTTGAGCCATTTTGATTGATTTTGTAAGTTTGACTTATATTGTTGGGCCTTGGTCAAGGTTGATTTGACTTTGCTAGGTTAAGATCATTGGATTTAGGGGATTGATAGAATGTACATTCCATCTTCCAAAATGAATGAATGATCTTAATTTGGTAAAAGTCCTTCTTTGTCCAATTTGAGTTTGATCTATCTTCCCTCCCTCTTCATCTCATTCCCCTTCTTTATGCATTCATGTCATGGACCTATGATATCTCTACATCCTAAGGCTAGTTGATTGCAAAATCAACATAAGTATGGATGAGATTAGGCCACCACTTTTGCATATTCTTTTTGTGTGTGGTATGTTTCATGAGCATAGTCCATTATACTATGTCTCTAACATGCATTAACACCAAAATTCTATTGTCCGGCCTCAAATAGTTGTGACTTCTACATAAGTTCAATTACGATTGCTTAACATAGCGCTAAATTTTGACACAAAAGGCATGGCATTCTAGTTAGTGAGATTGTAAGTCTCCCCTCTTTCATGGTATTGTGTGGAAACTTGGCCTTTTTTCCTTCCTTTGGAAGATGTCTTGGTTCAAGGATCCATGCTTGTGATAAGTGGGTTGAGTGTTCTCCAAAGAATGACTTAAAAATAAAAGCAAAAGCAATACTAACTTCTAATTCATTAACAACTAACATTTAATTTCAAGTCTTTTACTTTATTGCACTTTATTTTTTAAGCCTTATTCATTTGCCATTATTCATACCATTTTAATTTTTTATGTTAATGTCATTTTTACTTTGTCCACTTGGACCATATTTTGTGATATATTTTGTTTGTATATATTGTGTTTGATTGTGTGGTCTTTGACCATTAATGTACATAATAAGAACAAAAACCCTAAAAAACACCTTGTGTGGACTGTTGGTTTGATCTGAGACTATTGGACTTAGAATTTAGGCAACACTCCCTATGCAAAGGACTTGGACAATGTCAACTTTTATGTAACCAAGTGCTTGTAATTTGAAACTTCATCTGATACATCATTGAAGATCCATTTGAGTTCATCTGCAACATGATCATTGTGAAGCTGTTATTTTGAACCTGTGACTTGTGGCATTATGGAATTCATCTGCTACATGGGCAAATTTGAAGAAGATCATGGAGTTGCTAAGCTTGGATGTGGCTATCTTTATTTAATGCCTTACTATTCAATTTGATATAGTGTGCATTGTTTTTTGCTTGATTCTAATGTCCAAGGGAATTTTGGTTTCTATATGACACTCTTGTCTATTGGATTTCAGCCCATTGGTCGTATCTTTTCAACTCTCAGATTTTAAATTTATGTTTAGGATTAGTCCCTTCATCTCCTCCCCATTTCTTTAATTTCAAAATCTCTCCCTATTGTTTTTAAAATCTTCTTTGCTTGTGCTTGTTTTCTAAACTTAGACCATATTACAAATTAGAAACTTTGGTCGTATGCCATTGCATTTTCCAACTTCTTTTCTCAATCAAATTTGTAAATATACTTAACTATACTTGACTTAAAATTTTCAGAAAGCCAAAAAGAATTAACCCATTCAACCAGTTTTAGGCATTTGTGCCTTTCAAACTTAATTTTTTGTTAAAAAGCAATACATCTACTTTGAAATTTATACCACGAACTACGAGGTTTTGATCCCTCATTTTTATATTGGTACGTAGGTACAAGTCCGAAGGCCTTGTCAAACACAAAAATATAATTAATGAATTCTTTTCTCATCCCCCCATTCTATTTGCTTGCAAACACCATTTGTACAAAAATACATACGCACACAAAAAAAGGCTCCGTAGGAGTACCTAGGACACTTTGGGTGCTAACACCTTCCCTCTGTCTAACCAACCGCCTTACCTATAATCTCTGGCATTTTATTAATTTTGATTTGAAAACTTCTTATTTTGGGTTTTGTTCGTACTTTTCCCTTTTCCCTTAGAAACAATAAAAGCGCGGTGGCGACTCTTGTTATTTGATTTCTTGCTTATCCATAGCTTGATGATCATGAATTTACCATTATAGTGGGAACATGTGGACAACAAGCCATGAAACATTGTGTGGTTAGAAATTGGGTAGGAGTAGTAGAAAGAATATCTTGAGTGATACCACACTTAGATAACTGTTCTACAAGAGAAATTGACCCATTATTAGTTTTACCAAAATATCCCAATTAATAAAAAGTTAGTCTCAATTAATATTAATTAAGTGAATCTGAATTCACTATTTACTATGTTTATCCCAAGTGATAACATTTAGAGCACATAGGAATTAAATTGATCTTAATTAATAGGAATTTGAGTCTTTAAGGAAATACGGGGTATTACATGCCTAGAAATGCTTAGCCATATCAACTTCTTGGATCATGGTGCGAGCCATTTCTTGCAAAATCCTATTCTTCCTTTCTACAAATGAATTTTGATGTGAGTTCTAGGACAGGATAAATCATGGGAAATACCATTTTAATTAAAGATATTTTCAAAATGTTTATTTTCAATTTCCCGCCATGATCACTTTTGACTTTGTCTATGTTGCAGTTCATTTCTGTTTAAACTAGTGAGTAGAAGGTAGAAAACACAGAGTGTGACTCATCCTTGTGTTTCAAGAACTTTACCTATGTCCAACGACTATAGTCATCAACTATGACCAATCCGTACTTCTTTCCATTGATATAAGTAGTTTTCACTGGTCCAAATAAATCAATATGCAGAAGTTCTAACAGTCTAGAGGTAGAAACAATAGTTTTTTCTTTGAAGGATTGTTAGAAAACTTACCTTTCTGACATGCTTCACAAAGAGCATCTGAAGCAAACTTCAAGTTGGGTAGACCTCTGACTAATCCGAGTTTATTTAGTTGATAAATCCTTCTCATTATAACATGGCCCAAATGTCCATGTCATACCCATTGCTCCTCATTAACAGACATTAGACATTTTACATTTTGATCTTCAAGATCATAAAGTCTAATTTTATAAATGTTTTTCTTCCTCTTTTCGTTAAAAACGATTATACCATCTTCTAACTAACACTCTTACACGAATTTTGATTAAAAATTATATCATAACCATTGTCACTAAGTTCACTAATAGACAAAATGTTATGCATCAGACCATCAACTAAAAGAACATTAGTAATAGAAGGAAGTTTATCGTTACCAATGGTTCCAGAGCCAATGATCTTTCCTTTCTGGTTTCCTCCGAAACCAACAAAGTCGTCAGAATTAAGTTCCAAATCTTGGAACATAGACCTTCTTCCTGTCATGTGTCGTGAGCATCCCCTGTCTAGATACCATGAATAGTGTTTCCACTGAGCTGCTAAGGATGTCTGCAACATAAATTAATTTATCCTTAGGTACCCACTTTCTGGGTCCTCTCTTGTTAGTTTTCCCATATTTTTTTACAATTTTGGGTCTTTTAGCATAAGTATAATCATGAGTAATTTGTGCATGATACTTAGGTTTAAGAACGGAGTTCTTATCCTTTGTATGTTTCTATGTCTGTGCAGGAATGTCAAGCTCAGTGCCAGCAGGCACGAAATGCACATATAGAGGTTTTGGTTTTACCTTCTGACTTTCGTCAGGTTTTATAGTTTTTGTATAACCTAAATCCTTCTTTCCATTTCTTCTAACTCCATAGATCAAGGAAGCCATTTTGCTTCTATATATGCTTTTATCTAGAAAGTAATGGAATGCTCTATCATATCTAATGACGCAATCAGTACCAGAAGCTTCTGAGATTATTTTCTCCTCTAGTTTTGAAATTTTTCTTTTCAAATCATAGTTGTTACTTTATAAATAAAATACCTTTTCATTTAGAGAGGAAATATCTTTATCAAGCTCACTCCGAGTTTCAGAGGCAATTACTTGGACTTGTTTAAGGTCCTTGTATTTACTCTGAAGACTCTGGTACTTTTCCAACATTTCAGAGATACATGATTCAATATCAAAACGAGATAGGTTAGAAAATACCTCTTCAGAATCGGAGTCGGATTCTGATTCTGATAATACCTTGTCTTTTGGTTCTTCAGAACCTGTGGGATCTTCTGTAGTTTCGATCACTGAAACATTGGCTTTTTCTTCATTAGAATCTTCTTCTTCGGATTCTGAGTCATCCCATGTAACCATCAGCCCCTTCTTGCCTTTAGAAAAATTCTTCTTAGGCCTTTTGTCTTTTTTCAACTTAGGACAATCATTTTTGTACTGGTCTGGCTCCTGCACTCGAAGTAGATAACTTCTTTTCCACAACCTTCCTTCCTTTGTCCAAACGAAGAATCAAAGCAACCAGTAGTCCTTCTGACTCCTCAGAACTTTCCTTGACCATTTTTCCTATGTTTCCAGAGTATGTTGACTCTCTTTGAGATTAGATATAGCTCATCATCATCTTCTGAGTCTTCATCAGATCCTTCTAATTCTTCCCCAGCTTGATAAGCTCTTGTCTTCTCAAGCTTGGATTTTAGAGCAATGGATTTACCTCGCTTCTGAGGTTCATCTTCTTCAAGCTCAATCTCGTGGATTCTTAAAGAACTAATGAGTTCTTCAAGACTGATGTTGTTGAGATCCTTTGCCAGCTTCAAGACAGTAACCATAGGTCTCCATTTTTTGGTAAGACTTATGATAATTTTCTTGACATGGTCAGCTGTAGAATATCCTTTGTCCAGAACTATAAGTCCTTCAACAAGCATCTGAAACCTTGAGAACATAGTCTTAACTGTTTCATCATCTTCCATTTTGAATGCCTCATACTTCTGGATTAAGGCCAAGGCCTTTGACTCCTTTACTTGAGCATTTCCCTCATTAGTCATCCTTAGAGAGTCAAAAATGGATTTGGCATAATATCTATTTGTTTATTCTCATACTTTATATAAGAGATAGCATTAAAGAATATGGTTCTGGCCTTATGATGATTTTTGAAATATTTCTTCTCTTGATCAGTCATAGCACTTCTTGCTATAATATTTCCTTCAGCATTCACTGGGTGAACATAGACATCGACTACAAGATCCCAGAGATCAACATCATAACCAAGAAATAAACTTTTTATTCTATCTTTCCAATAGTCAAACTTCTCACCATCAAAGATTGGTGGTTTTGCACTGTAGTGATCTCTTTCATTATTGTTAACAATGTTAGCAGTGTTAGCAGCGACCATTGTTTCTCACACAAACTGGATCGGTACTGAAGACAATGAGGTGTTGATAAAACTTTTATCACAATCAGTATTGGAGCTCTGATGTCAATTAAAGGTGTGAAACACACAAGAAAGAGGGGCTTGAATTGGGTTTTACAAGCAAAACCTTTTTCAGAAAAAAGAAGAAAAATTAAAAAAGTTAATAACAAAGAGATAAAAACACAAGTATTTTTATCCGGGTTCGCTTGAAACTCAAAGTTACTCCACTCCATCCGACAAGGTGATTTTGCCTTATACACAAGGACTTAATCCACTATAATCAACAGATTACAATAATCACAAAGAATAACCTTCTTTGCCTTCTCAAGGATCCAACTATACCCTAGTCTCCTTAAGGACTCACAAAGAACAACCTTCTTTGTCTTCTCAAGGATAACCTCCTCAAGGAATCAAACAAACAATTTGAAGAATATTTTGTGTGTTACAAGATACTTCTATACAAGAAGATTTTACACAAATGAATAACAAACACTTAAAGAAAAACTGTGTACAAAAGAATGATATTTTTTCACAAAGAAATAGACTTGTCAAAATATTGTGTCACCAACATTTTCTTTAAGTCTCCATGTCTCACTTATATAGCTTAAGAAGAAGACTGTTGGAGGGAAAACTGGGGAAAGCTCATAGAGCGGTTGTCCACTGTTGGATGGAAGAAGAGTGATATTGTGTATTGTCCTTCGCCCACAAAATCAGTGACAAGTGTGATCTATAGTACTGTCCTTACCCACGAAATCAGGTAGTAGAGAGGATGTCCAATTTGTACTATGTACTGTTCCCATTTGATCTTATCTTTAGTTCATTGACTTCTGATGAAAGTTGATGAAGCATGAAATGAAGAAACATAAAGTTGGATTCATAAACTTTAGAATCTTTAGTCAGAACCTTGACAGCATCAGTAGTCTGGCTTGAGATCTTCAATATCTTAAGAATATTTAGAGTCTTCAGAATCTTCTGTCAAAACCTTGATAACTTCAATCATCTGGATTGAGATCTTCAGAATCTTCAGCTACATAACACAACTTCAGAAGCTTTCCATTCTTCAGAAGTTTGGTGATCAGAGTCACATTCAGAAGCATAAACTGAGAAAACATTGCAGTAGTAACATAGTGTCTCCTCATAAGCTTCTCAAGAATGAATCATCATAGAAGCAGAAAAAACATTACAACAACAATATTGAACATCTTTCATAACTTCTAATAGTTGGCGCAAAAACGGATTTAGAACACATCGTTTAGAAACTGGTGATGTTGCGCATCATATATTCAGAATTAGAACTGGATTTTAAAGCTACACAATAACAAACCATTAGGGTACCAAAATTGGTCTCACACAAATACAATATTGTTATCATCAAAATTCAAGGTATAGATGCAGAACCAAATATTATTCTAACAACGTCATGCTTGGTACTCAACCTACGTATCAATTGTGTGGTAATTATAGGCATATTGTGAAGGATTGTTGGCCTAGGTTCGATGAAAGCTTCACACCTTCACCAACTCAGGTAAAAGATCTTGCTTTCTTTGCTAACTCCATTGATAAACAGGCGGATGTGACAACAACCCCTTAAGCTTTGACCTTGATGGCTCATACTCATGAATACTCATTACCTAAAGACCTTGAAAGTCAAGTTTGGTTCGCTAACTGAGGTGTTTCACATCATTTCACCTCTAATGCTTATTGCTTTCATTCTAAGAAAGCTTATAATGGTCTAAGTAGAGTCAGTGTATCAAATGGCCAGTCTTTACCAATTCAATGTGTAAGATCTGCTAATGTTAATGCACTTTCTTGTCCCTCAATTTGCATGACTCTCAATGATATACTGCTTGTACCTTGCATTACACACAACTTGTCATCAGTTTCCAAAATTTCCAAACACAACAAAGTTCTGTTTGAGGTTTGTGCTAACAAGTGCTTTATCAAATCTCAGGTTTCTAAAGTCACACTACTTGAAGATTTTCTTGATACACGCGAATTGTATTTTTTTACCACAATTAGTTATGGAGCCTTCAAGAAATCATTCTCAAAAAATTTGAAGTTCATTTTTCGTATGCTCTACTATTAATTCAATTTCATGCTCAATAGTACATGATGTAAATAAGCATAACTCTAGTCTCTTTTGGCATTATAGACTAGGTCGTGCAAACTTTTGAGCCATTCAAAAGGCTCTTAAAAATTGTATTATGTTAATTTTCAATAAATCTAGTTCCTTGTTATGCAAGTCATTTTGCTCAGGAAAGTCTCATAAAATTTGTGCTCCTTTATCTATAACAGCTTACCATTCACCTTTTGATGTAGTTCATACTGATCTTCATGGGCCTACTCCATTTCCTTCTAACTCTGGTTATATCTTACATTGCCTTTATGGATGTTTTCACTAAGCTTACTTGGATATACTTTCTCAAGCATAAGTATGAAACTATGTATGCTTTAAGGCTCTTTGCAAAAAAAAATCAAACTCAATTCCATGCTACAATTAAAGCAGTGCAGTCTAATTATGGGGGAGAATTTAGGCCCCTTACCAGATATCTTACTGAGCCAGGTATCTCACACAGGCTCTCCTGTCCCTACTCATTACATCAAAATGGAATAGTGGAAAGGAAACACATGCATATTGTGGAAATGGGCCTCACTATGTTGTCATATGCTTTTATGACTCTCCAGCTCTGGGATCATAGCTTTGCAACAATTGTTCATGTGATCAACAAATTTCTTCAACTACTCTTCAATAACTCCGGTCACCATATCATGCCTTGTATCATAAGCTTCCAAAGTATGCCTCACTCAAGGTGTTTAGATGTTCCTACTTCCCTCACCTGATGTCTTATAACAAACACAAACATGATTTCAGAATCTAAGAACGTGTGTTTTTAGGCCTATCTTCTCAACACAAAGGATTCAAATGCTTATGTAAGACTGGAAGAATTTAAATCTAAAAGAATGTAATATTCCATTAAAGCTCCTTTCCATATCCATCAATGTTCCCACCTGATCTTGATACATCAAAATATCTGATCAGACCCTCTGAGTCCCTCTCATTTATTTCACTAGACACCTCTCATATGGTGCATACTCATCCTATAGATAATGTTAGCAGTGTATCTAATAGTGGTTCAATTGAGCATATGACCTCACCAATCATAGTTGGTGGAAGCATTCCAACTACATCTAGTACAACTGGCACTTTCAGTCCACACTTAGCAATGGCTCCTAATTCTACCTCAAGTTCCCCATCACATGTTCCCCTTGGAGGTTCTCTAAATAAGTACATGTTGGCTATGACACCTCAACCATCCATATATCTAGTTCTACTGATTCAAGATCTCCTTCCATTGAAAGTTCATCTATCACTCACATCAAACAGTATAATGAGCATCTCATGATGAATAGAGCAAAAATAGGTCACTCTAAGCCTAAATCTATTTGTGCACACGTTGAGTTAACTTCAATATAACAAGATTTGTCTCATCAAGACTGGTATAAGCCAATGCATAGTGAGTATGAAGCCTTTCTAGTTAATCACACATGGTTCTTAACCTCTCTACCACCTCATGGACGACCTGTGGGTTGCAAGTGGGTGTTCAAGATGAAAGAAAATCCTGATGGCACTATCAACAAGTACAAAGCACGCATAGTAGCTAAGGGTTATCACAAATAGTTTAGTTTTGATTTCAATGAAACATTCTCACCAGTGATTAAACCAGCAACCATTTGTGTCATTTTAACACTAGTTCTTACTAATAAATGGGAACTTCAACAAGTAGATGTTAATAATTCATTTCTCAATGGATCCTTGCAATAAGAAATCTATATGATTCAACCACCTGGCTTTGAAAATCAATATCCTCCCTTGTATGCAAACTTCACAATGCTTTATATGGAATCAAACAAGCCCCTTGTGCATGGTATGAGAAGCTAACTCAGACGCTTGTTCACTTTTTCTTCACAAATAGTAAGTGTGACCACTCCTTGTTCATCTACAAAACATGAAGGTATCACTCTATTTTCCCTAGTGTATATGGATGAAATTTTGATCATTGGTTCTTCGTTAGTGTTGATCCATAAACTCATTGACTCCCTTCATGACAAATTTTCTCTAAAAAAGATATGATGTCCTGAGTATTTCTTAGGCATTGAGATTAAATGATTATCTTCTAGTTGTCTTCTACTCACACAGACCAAATACATACGTGATCTTTTGGATCGTGCCAACGTGAATCATGCAACCGGAGTCTCCACACCCATGTTAACAGGCTGCAAACTTAGCAGACATGGTGCAAACACTCTTTCAGATCCTCATCAATGCAAGTCAATGGTTGGAGCACTTCAGCATGTCACGCTTACACGGCCTGACATAATGTTCAGTATAAACAAATTGTGCCAATTCATGGCCTCTCCTCTGCATACTCATTGGTTAGCTGTAAAATGGATATTACGATATCTCAATGGCATGATTCATCATGGATTCCAGCCTTCCCCAGCTCCCAATGCTAGTAAACTCTTCATTCATGCTTACAATGATTCTGATTGGGTAAGTGATCTAGATGATAGGCGTTCAACATCATGCTTGTGCTTTTTGTTGGTCCAAATCTCCTCATACGGAGTTCAAATAAACAACCATTGGTTGCACGATCAAGCACCGAGGCAGAATATCATGCCCTTGCTCATATAACGTCAGAACTTTCGTGGCTTGAATTTTTTCTCAAAGAACTTGGTGCATCATTATTTCCACCCACACTATCATGTGATAACCTTAGCGCCGTTCTTCTCTTGCATAATTCAATCCTTCATGATCGCACCAAACACAATGAACTTTATATTCACTTTGTGCGTGAATGATTCATTGTTAAACATATGAAGATTCAACATGTTCTTAGTGATTTGCAAATTGCAAATACTCTCACCAAACCACTTGTCACATGCGCTTTTCAAGACTTACGCACCAAGCTCAAAGTCGGCGGCTTCAATCCTCCTTAAGCTTGTGGGTGAGTAATAAAGCATAATGCAGAATGATCAATCATCAAAACCAGAAGCAGTGGAATGCATTGTATAGATCTCATGTGTGTAAGCCATGCACATGTAAAAGATTTATCAGATCACATGTATGAATGTATTCAATCATGCATAAATACTATATATACAAGTATGAGTGTTGTAATCATTAACTTCTATTAATCAAAAGTGAAATGAAGTTCACAATACACATTTCCAGTATGGTATCGTTCCCTTTATCGATCCCTTTCTCTTTCTAACAATCTAATCGTTCTAATTAAATTCAATTGCAGTCCACTGGTGTAACTGCTTCTTCTTCCTTGAGCAGCCATGGTTGCACTCACAAAAACTCGACAAGCTTCATCACCTGCAACAATGGCGACACAACTTTAGAATCTTGCATTTCCTGCATCATAATCTTCTTCTTTACATCACTTTGGTAATTAGAATTAGAATCTGATTATATTGTTAGTAAGATTTATCTCAATTAATAATAATTGTTGAAATTATTAAGTTCGACACTTTGATTTTGTTTTTAAATTTGTAATATTTTATTTATATAAAAAAATTGTTGTTGTTGTCATTTTTCTATAGATAAAAAAAAACTATATTATAATGTGAGAAAGTTGTTCGGAGTATATTAAAATGTATTTTAAAATTGAGTTGTTGAAGATAAATATCTAATAATCTCATATGTAAAATATTCTCTTTTCTTATAATATATCATTTTAACATTTTTGTAAATATTAAGAAATATAATTAATATTGTATGAGAAAATTTTTAAACAAAATTACTTTTCAATGTTGTATGAAATTTACCCGTCAAAAAAAAATATTGTATGAAATTTTTTTAAAAATAAATAATAGTACTTAACGACATAATAGAAAAAAAAATGATGAATTATTAATATTGTAAAAAGATTTATGATTTAGGACTTTTTTTCTCTTCAAAATGACATAATAAAAAATAGAAGGATTCCTATCTATCGAAAACTAAAAGTTGACATTTGTTTAGTTAGGACTGTAAGACAAAATGAGTTGAAGAAAGACAATGAGTTGAAGACGAAACACTACAACCATTTTAGAAATTTGCTTAAAATAATTTTTAAGCCAGTTAAATATATTTTGTCTAAGCATAGTCATGTGTCAAGCATGCAAACTATGTTGTTTACTATAAATAGGGAAAATAGCCTCTAGAGTAAGAATTTCATTTCTTCTAAAATCATTAGCCCATAAGATGCAAACATCTGCTCTATCAAAATTTACAATTTTTTGGGTATTGTATATGAAGTATGTTATCCAATTTCAATTCAAACAATACTTTGTACACTATTCTTAAACGTACTTAGAATTTCATTTGTTTGTAGTTTCATTTCACTAGTAGGAGACTTAATCATATTTGGACTACAATCACTTATACTTAATCAATCCATCAATACCTAATAAATCTATCCCGGACTATTTTAGGCTAATTACATCGACCTCATCCAACCATCAGAAAGGGGTCCCACTCCTTCTAGAATCTTTCTAATGCACGAAGATTATCATTCTTATGATCACGAAAAATTTAAACTGATCCAATGACTCTTTGCAAACCACGACTAATAAATAGCTCTCTCTCTCTCTCTCTCTCTCTCTCTCTCTCTCTCTCTCTCTCTCTCTCTCTCTCTCTCTCTCTCTCTCTCTCTCTCTCTCTCTCTCTCTCTCTCTCTCTCTCTATCTATATATATATATATATATATATATATATATATATATATATATATATATATATATATATATATATATATATATATATATATATATATATATATAACCTTGCAAGTTCCTCCACTCCACCGCATCTTGAAGTCATGGTCTGTCATCACCATTGTTCAAGATCATCAATTTTTCAACTGTATCCTTTTCTGGTTCTCAAACTGAACATTGGCGCCCTCCGTGGGAATAGACTTCTAACTGCTATGATTTCCACGAATTCATATTCTCTCAAACATTTGAGTTTCTAACTTCTCCGATCAACGGAGCAAAAATATCCTCGATCAAACGTGAAAATCCATCGTATCTTGTTTCAACAAAGCTTGATCTCAATCTTATGTCCTCGTATTTCCATAGCCTCTTTTCTCATAGTTATCGGTGATGGCTGGATCTAAAGCTACCAGATATGCCATTGCGCGTGAAGCCATTGCTCCTGATCTAGCAGCAAACGATCCACCACCTTTTCCTCTATCGTAAAACGTCGTAGATCCTGAATCGGTATTTTTGCTACATCCAGATCTGTTTTAAGCTTCGTAATTTCACCTACAGTGATGCAACCTGGAGCCTTGCCAGTCCTCCACACTCTACAAGAGAATCTCAGTGTAAAAGGTGCTAACCAACTATTGAATAACATGTTTGACATTATTTGGCACCGAAATTCACACGCTCTTGAAGTGGGGCTTCAGCGCCTGGAAGAAATATTTCACGACGATCGTTCCCGAGAAAATTCAATTCAAGAGGTTGCTTCAAGTAAAACTCGTACTGCCATCCCGGAGCCAGCCGGGACAAAGAAAGATGAGTCTTAGAGGTCGAAAGGTCGGTGTAAGAGTAGGAAGTGTAGGTGTTTAATTGGTTGT
Organism: Lathyrus oleraceus; assembly: GCF_024323335.1. Classification (NCBI taxonomy): domain Eukaryota; kingdom Viridiplantae; phylum Streptophyta; class Magnoliopsida; order Fabales; family Fabaceae; genus Lathyrus; species Lathyrus oleraceus. The sequence continues at coordinate 362,597,266 of NC_066585.1, read as the reverse complement.
ATTATATGGTAAAACACTAGCTGGATTCTAATGTCTTGACTGATGTCATGACTGCATTGTAGGTTAGAATATCTAACTGTACTCTGATGTCTTGACTGATGTCATGACACACTTGAGTAGTTACTGCAGGATTAGCTAATACAGGATTTATTGAATGTCAAACTGGATGTTGTGACATTCATCCCTGTCAGCAGATACTAAGGAATAGAACAGTTGGTGTTCTGTTAGAACTTAGTATTTATTTCCAGTCTGGTTGTCAAGGAAATACCAGACCTGGCATAAGGCCTACTGACTGAATGTCAAACTGGATGCTATGACATTCATCATTGACAGCATATACTGAACAATAGACAGAGTGGTGTTCTGCTATACTTCAGTATGTTTCTTAGTCTGTTCTTCAAGAGGATAACAGAACTGACTTAAGGCCAAATGTGTAAATGTCAAATTGGATACTTTGACATTTATTAATGTAAGTTGTTACTGTAGTATGGTCTTTTTGGTCATATACAGGTCAGCAAAATTGTACAGTCTGTTTTCTGGAAAAACAGACTTAGCATATGATCCTTGATGTCAAGCTGAATGTCGTGACATTCATTCCTGACAGCATATGCTATATTGTAGGTTGTTCAGTTTTCTGTTTCAGCTTTTTCTCAGGCTATTCTTCAGGGATTCAACAGCTGAGAGAAAATCCAGGAAATCAACAACCAAGCTACATTTAATGAACCTAACAAATAGCCTATTTGTTAGTAACCTAGATGTGGAATTTAGGGGAACTCGCGTGACCTTAAATTCAGGAGAATACAAGTGCAAAGGCCCAAGTACTGCAATATAAAAAGGAAGTCGTTCCTTCATTCAGAACTGGGGATTTTGAGGCGTGAAGATTTAGTGTGTCCATCATACTTCACTGCTGTATTTTTGAGTCTTGTATTAGACATATCTTGTAAGCCAAGCCATTATCACGTAGATGATTGCTTTGGAATAAGGTGTTCATTGAGTTGTAAGTGTTGTGTCGCTCAAAGCTTTTAAGCGTGAGTGTTGTGTATCAAGAGTTGTTTGAAGTGTGACTTCAAAATTGTCTTTAATATTGATTAAAGGTAGTAATCACTGAGGTGATTGAGGGGGAGTGAGTAGGAACTCTGATCTTAGAGTAAGATTGAAATTGCATTGGGTAGGGATTAAGTGACGAGTTGTAAACGGGTGAGTTTAGCTTTGAATTAATACTACTGATAGTGGATTTCCTCCCTGGCTTGGTAGCCCCCAGATGTAGGTCATGTTGGACTGAACTGGGTAAACAATTACTTATGTTATTTACTGCACTTACTTTTAAGTTCTGCATAATTCTTGTCTGTGCAGAATTGGATGTCATAACAACCCGTGTGACATCTAAAGTCTGATAATTAGAATTTCAATTAGCATCAGAGCAGGCACCCTGCCTATTAATATCTGGGTGAGATCTAGGGAAGTTACTTTCTAGTACCATGGACAAGGATATAGGACACTCAAATAGACCACCCATGTTGGATGGCTCTAACTATGATGACTGGAAGCCTCGTATGATAGCCTTCTTTAGGTCTCTAGATAGTAAAGTCTGGAGAGCTGTCAACAAAGGATGGGAACATCCAACAAAGACAGGTGAAGATGGAGTCAGTGTGCAGATTCCTGAAGAAGAGTGGGACAAGGAGCAAGAGGCATTAGCTCTTGGAAACTCCAAGGCCTTGAATGCATTGTTCAATGGAATCAGTAAGAACATCTTCAGACTGGTGCACCACTGTGAACTAGATAAGGAAGTTTGGGATACCCTTAAGGTAACTCATGAAGGTACTTCCAAGGTGAAGATGTCCAAACTTCAGATGCTGACCACCAAGTTTGAAAATCTGAGGATGAAAGAGGATGAGACTATTCATGACTTTCACATGAATATTCTTGAAATTGCAAATACCTCTGATGGACTAGGTGAGAAAATGCCTGAAGAGAAACTTGTAAGAAAGATTCTCAGGTCCTTACCTAAGAGATTTGCTATGAAGGTCACAACCATAGAGGAGACGCAGGACATCTGCAATATGAAGGTGGATGAACTAATTGGCTCTCTCCAAACCTTTGAAATGGGCTTGGGTGAGAATGCTGAAAAGAAGAACAAAAGTGTAGCTTTTGTATCTAATTCTGAAGAGGAGTCAGAAGCAGGATACACTGGAGGTGATGAAAGCATATCAGAAGCCTTAGCTATGCTTGGGAGACAGTTCAACAAGTTCGTGAAGAAGATTGATCAAAGAGGTAGACCTAATGTCAAGAACATCCCGTCTGACATTAAGAAAAGATCAACTTCTGAAGAGAAGTTCAACCACGGCAAGGGAACCCAGAGTCATGGTTGTGAAGGGTATGGACATGTCAGAGCTGAATGCCCTACTTACCTCAAAATGCAAAATAAGGGGCTAGCTATCACATGGTCTGAAGGAGATTCTGAAAGTGAATCTGAAGGAGAATCTGCTAAACATGTCACTGCACTAACTAGTGTTTGTGCCACTGATGATGACTCAAGTGCAGATGAACTGACCTTTGATGAACTTGCTGCAGCTTATAAGAAGCTGTGTGTCACCAGTACAGAAGTACGTGTACAAGGAGAAAAGCAGAAGAAACTCATCAGGGAGCTGGAAGATGAGAAACTGAAGCATCTGACGGCCATAAAGGATCTAAATGGTGAGATAACCCTGCTGACCTCCAAGCTGAATCAGATGACTAAATCCATCAGAATGATGAATAAAGGAACTGACACCTTGGAAGAGATCCTAAAGGTAGGACAGAAGTCTGGAACCACATCTGGTTTAGGCTTTGGGAAAAGATCCTCAGCTGAACGCAAACGCCCAAAGGCTAAGGTTCAGAAATTCAAAGGGAAGTCACATCCAATGTCTCAACATCGGGCAACCAGGATGACTAATCATCAGAAGAGGAAATTCCAGAAATGGAAATGTCACCACTGTGGTAGGCTTGGGCATATAAAAGCCTTCTGCTACAGGCTTCATGGTTACCCGAACCAAGTCCCTCATGTCAGACCTAAGCATAAGACATTTAGGCACCATGTCTCCAACAAGAAGCGACAATGGTATGCTAGGTTAGCCCACACAGCTCTAAGAGCTTCTACCAAAGAAGACTGGTACTTTGACAGTGGATGCTCAAGACATATGACTGGTATGGAAAATCTATTGGCAAATATCCAACCTCACACTACCAGCTATGTGACCTTTGGTGATGGTGCTAAAGGAAAAATAAAAGGTGTGGGTAAGCTGGACTGCTCTGGAGTTCCAAAACTGAATAATGTGTTGTTAGTAAGAGGACTAACTGCAAACCTCATCAACATAAGCCAACTGTGTGATCAAGGGTTCTATGTTCAGTTTACTAAGGAGCTATGTATTGTGACGAATGGTGACAATCAGGAAGTCATGAGAGGATCTAAGTCCAAAGATAACTGCTATCTGTGGGAACCTAAAGTCTCAAACTTATCCACAATATGCTCTTCAGTCAAGGAAGAACAGGAGGTGAAGCTGTGCCATAGACGCCTGGGACATCTCCACTTACGGGGAATGAAGAAGATCATATCCAAGGAAGCAGTCAGAGGAATTCCAAAGTTGCTCATTGATGAAGGAAGAGTCTGTGGAGAATGCCAGGTGGGCAAGCAAACCAAGATGTCACATCCGAAGCTGGGACATCCTACTACTTCCAGAGTTCTGGAATTGCTGCACATGGACTTAATGGGACCTATGCAGGTTGAAAGTCTGGGGGGAAAGAGATATGCCTACGTGGTGGTTGATGACCATTCCAGATACACGTGGATAAGTTTCATCAGAGAGAAGTCAGATACATTTGATGTCTTCAAAGACCTGTGCATCAGACTCCAAAGGGAAAAGGACAGCTGTGTTGTCCGAATTAGGAGTGATCATGGTACGGAATTCAAGAATTCCAAGTTTGATGAGTTTTGCTCGTCTGAAGGAATAAGTCATGAATTCTCTTCCCCTATAACTCCCCAGCAGAATGGGATAGTTGAAAGGAAAAATAGAACTATCCAAGAATCTGCCAGAGCTATGATTCATGCAAAGAAGCTCCCTATGCACTTTTGGGCTGAAGTATGAATACCGCGTGCTATGTTCACAACAGAGTCACCTTGAGAAAAGGAACCTCCTCCACTCTGTATGAAATCTGGAAAGGCAGAAAACCCACTGTGAAGTACTTTCATATCTTTAGTAGTAAATGCTACATTCTCACAGATCGTGAACAGAGAAGGAAACTGGATCCCAAAAGTGATGAAGGTATATTTCTAGGATACTCCACTAACAGCTGGGCGTACAGAGTGTTCAACTACAGGACCAATGTCCTGATGGAATCCATAAATGTTATTGTGGATGATAAAGAGGAAGGAATCGATGTCATAGAGGATGTTGCAACATTCCCTGATAGTTCAACAGACATTCCAGTCAAGTCTGAAGAAGTACAGGAACCTCCTCCTGAATGTGAAGTAGATGCAACCACCAAAATGCCATCTATCAGAATTCAGAAAGATCACCCTAAGGATCTTATCATAGGGGATCCCAATAGTGGTGTGACTACTAGGTCAAGGGGAATTAGCTCAAATTCCTGTTTTGTTTCCAAGGTTGAACCCAAGAATGTGAAAGAAGCCCTGACTGACGAATACTGGATCAATGCGATGCAAGAGGAACTTGAGCAGTTCAAAAGGAATGAAGTATGGGAGCTAGTTCCAAGACCTGAAGGGACCAACATCATTGGCACCAAGTGGATCTACAAAAATAAGTCTGATGAGAAAGGAGTAATTACTAGGAGTAAAGCAAGACTAGTAGCTCAAGGATACACTCAAGTTGAAGGGGTTAATTTTGATGAGACGTTTGCACCTGTGGCTAGGCTTGAGTCCATCAGATTGCTGTTAGGTATAGCATGCATTCTGAAGTTTAAACTGTTCCAAATGGATGTGAAGAGTGAATTCTTGAATGGCTACTTGAATGAAGAAGTCTATGTGGAACAACCTAAAGGGTTCTGTGATCCAAACCAACCTAAGCATGTATACAAGTTGAGGAAAGCCTTGTATGGGTTGAAGCAAGCACCTAGAGCATGGAATGAAAGGTTGACCGAATTTCTGACCTCAAATGGATACAGAAAAGGTGGAATAGATAAAACCTTGTTTGTGAAGGATGAAGACGGCAAAATCATGATTGCTCAAATCTATGTGGATGATATAGTCTTTGGTGGTATGTCAGAACAAATGGTAACACATTTTGTTCAACAAATGCAATCTGAGTTTGAAATGAGTCTAGTTGGGAAACTAACCTACTTTCTTGGAATGCAAGTCAACCAAATGGAGGACTCTATGTTTCTCTCCCAAAGCAAGTATGCCAAAAACATAGTTAAGAAGTTTGGTATGGATACTGCTAGGCACAAGAGGACTCCTGCTCCTACTCATCTGAAGTTAACCAAAGATGATGGAGGGCCTAGTGTTGATCAATGCTTGTATAGAAGCATGATAGGCAGTCTACTATACCTAACTGCAAGTAGACCTGACATTTCTTATGCAGTTGGAGTGTGTGCCAGATACCAAGCAGAGCCTAAAGTGAGCCACTTGAATCAAGTCAAAAGGATTCTCAAGTACATCAATGGGACTTGTGACTATGGGATGCTGTACTCACATGGGTCTGAGCCTGTCCTATCTGGGTACTGTGATGCTGACTGGGCTGGGAGTGCTGATGACAGAAAAAGCACATCAGGAGGATGTTTCTTCTTAGGAGACAATCTCATATCTTGGTTCAGCAAGAAGCAGAATTGTGTATCTCTGTCCACTGCAGAGGCTGAATACATAGCTGCTGGTAGCAGTTGTTCCCAACTGGTTTGGATGAAGCAGATGCTCACTGAGTACAATGTCACTCAAAATGTCATGACATTGTTCTATGATAATCTCAGTGCCATCAATATTTCCAAGAATCCCATCCAACACAGCAGGACCAAGCATATTGACATTAGACATCACTTCATCAGAGATCTGGTGGAAGACAAGGTGATCACCTTGAAACATGTAGCCACTGAACTTCAACTGGCTGACATATTTACAAAGGCTCTGGATGCTACTCAGTTTGAAAACTTAAGGGGCAAACTGGGAATATGTCTCTCTGAGAACTTATAGCAACCACTGATGTTTGGGATGTATTGTTTAATATCTCTGCCTATTAAACAATTGGAACTATGCTCTGATTGGTCAACAAATCATAGCTGCGTCACTTGCAACAAGTGTGGCAACAAGAGGGTAAGGAGACACCCTAGCGTGAGAAGGCCTATGCACCTGCAGGAATTCAAGGATGTTTTTCATGCAGGAGTGGTTCTAGATGTCAGAAACAAAGTCATGGCATCTGATATGGTTGTACCTACAGTAAAGCAAAAGTGGGTGATTACTTGATCAAAGCTGTGAAGCAAGATCAAGTGGGTGCTAACTTGGTTGAAACTGTGAAGTAAAACCAAGTCTGTAATTCTGTCATTTTTTTTTTGTTGGCTTTGGCAACATTTTTGACAAAAAGGGGGAGTAACAGGTGATACCCCAGACAACAGATTGGTCTGTGTGTTTCAACAGACTCTCATGACAGATTCAAGTTTCCCTCCCCTGCACCCCTGCAGCTGATGTGTGATGAAGTTTTTATTTAACTTCTGTATGTGTGCTGCAATTAGAAGTTTTTATTTAACTTCTGTTTGTGTGCTGTTTTGTGAAGTTTTTATTTAACTTCCATGTGTGTGAGTGTGCTGCCACTCTGAGTGTATTAGCTAGGTCTATTTCCTGCTAGATGTGTGATTCCGCTGCTATGAACTTTGTTATGGGGATCAAAGTGTTTTAGCCAAAAATTTGCCAAAGGGGGAGTTTGTAGGTGTTTAATTGGCTGCATTATATGGTTAAACACTAGCTGGATTCTAATGTCTTGACTGATTTCATGACATGGTGTGTATGTGTGACTGCATTGTAGGTTAGAATATCTAACTGTACTCTGATGTCTTGACTGATGTCATGACACACTTGAGTAGTTACTGCAGGATTAGCTAATACAGGATTTATTGAATGTCAAACTGGATGTTGTGACATTCATCCCTGTCAGCAGATACTAAGGAATAGAACAGCTGGTGTTCTGTTAGAACTTCGTATTTATTTCCAGTCTGGTTGTCAAGGAAATACCAGACCTGGCATAAGGCCTACTGACTGAATGTCAAACTGGATGCTATGACATTCATCATTGACAGCATATACTGAACAATAGACAGAGTGGTGTTCTGCTATACTTCAGTATGTTTCTTAGTCTGTTCTTCAAGAGGATAACAGAACTGACTTAAGACCAAATGTGTAAATGTCAAATTGGATACTTTGACATTTATTAATGTAAGTTGTTACTGTAGTATGGTCATTTTGGTCATATACAGGTCAGCAAAATTGTACAGTCTGTTTTCTGGAAAAACAGACTTAGCATATGATCCTTGATGTCAAGCTGAATGTCGTGACATTCATTCCTGATAGCATATGCTATATTGTAGGTTGTTCAGTTTTCTGTTTCAGCTTTTTCTCAGGCTATTCTTCAGGGATTCAACAGTTGAGAGAAAATCCAGGAAATCAACAACCAAGTTACATTTAATGAACCTAACAAATAGCCTATTTGTTAATAACCTAGATGTGGAATTTAGGGGAACTCGCGTGACCTTAAATTCAGGAGAATACAAGTGCAAAGGCCCAAGTACTGCAATATAAAAAGGAAGTCGTTCCTTCATTCAGAACTGGGGATTTTGAGGCGTGAAGATTTAGTGTGTCCATCATACTTCACTGCTGTATTTTTGAGTCTTGTATTAGACATATCTTGTAAGCCAAGCCATTATCACGTAGATGATTGCTTTGGCATAGGGTGTTCATTGAGTTGTAAGTGTTGTGTCGCTCAAAGCTTTTAAGCGTGAGTGTTGTGTATCTTGATTAAAGTTGTTAAGCACAATCAAGAGTTGTTTGAAGTATGACTTCAAAATTGTCTTTAATATTGATTAAAGGTAGTAATCACTGAGGTGATTGAGGGGGAGTGAGTAGGAACTCTGATCTTAGAGTAAGATTGAAATTGCATTGGGTAGGGATTAAGTGACGAGTTGTAAACGGGTGAGTTTAGCTTTGAATTAATACTACTGATAGTGGATTTCCTCCCTGGCTTGGTAGCCCCCAGATGTAGGTCATGTTGGACTGAACTGGGTAAACAATTACTTATGTTATTTACTGCACTTACTTTTAAGTTCTGCATAATTCTTGTCTGTGCAGAATTGGATGTCATAACAACCCGTGTGACATCTAAAGTCTGATAATTAGAATTTCAGGAAGCATCAGATTCTCTCTCAGAGTCCCCGGGGAGATCGAGGCAACCATACTCCTTCCCTGGCTCAAGCAGAAACTCACTCGGAGAAGGTGTAACCAAAGTACCTATTGCTAGTAAGAATCTTGGAGAGAAAGATTCCAAAATCTATGGAAAAACCGCCCAATTTGAGTGACTATGATGGGAAATGAGATTCCGACAAGCATATAAAGCTCGTGAATGAGCGATTGACTTACTTCAACATCGATGACGCATCCAAGTGCAAGTTTTTTGCATTAATCTTAGTCGGATCGTCCCAGTTGTGGTTCAAGGTTCTACCTGATAGAAGTATCGATTCTTGGGCGATTCTCGTGAAAGGTTCCCTGCGTATTTCACAGCCCGGAAGAGGCGACCTGTGATTTAAGGTTCCTTGAACAAGATCGTCCAAGGAAAGAAAGAGAGTTTTCAATCTTACATCCACCGATTTAAGTAGGTCTTAGTTGAGGTAGAAAGGACCCAAGAAGTGTTAGACGATAGGCTTAGATCTAGAGAGGGGGCGGGGGTGAATAGATCCCAAGTTAAAAACTTTGACAAAAATTAGGTTTAAAAATTTATGGCTCGGATGCAAATTTAAATATCCCGGTTCAAAAATCGTCTAACAGAACCCACTATCAAAAAGCTCGAATATGCGTAGTAGTGATAATGATTTGATAATGATTCACAAATCAATCAACAATTATTAATCACAACTAGTTGAATGCAAAGTAATAAGGAAAGTCTAGTTCCAATGATAATTCACACAAGAAATCAATTGAAGCAATTTGTCGAACACTTAGTGTGTGATCGATATTGTTTGGAGTTTTATGTGATATTGTTGATTTCAAAATCCAATCACAACCTAAAGTTTTGTGATAAACTCAACAACACAAAATTCAAAATGTAATAAAAAATTATTATCCAAACAATTTGATCGAACGATCTATGAAATCAATAATTTGCAAGGATCTGTTTATTAAGAGAGAGAGAGAGAGAGAGTACAAGGATTTGTTTAGGCAGTTCCCCAATCGACCTCGCTATGGGATAATGTAATATATCTTACTTTGCAAATGTATGTGTACAAGAGAGATGTATCAATTTAACCCTACATAGCCTAGGCTTGATGTTGATTCTACCACCTTCTCTTCCCGTGATCAAAGCTGGATCAACTAACCAATAATGCTGCTTCGATTCACTATCTCACCCTACTTCTTTGTAAGAAACCCCTTGTTCTTCAAAGCTTTCACTCGATTGAATCCCAAACGTGCACTTGTTGAAACCCAAGATTTAGCAATGTGATCCATCGTCTCACGCTACCTCTTTGTAAGAACCTTCTGTTCTTCAAAGACTTCACTCGATCAGATCTGGATTGAGTAATCTTGTCCAATATCTTCAAACCCTAAAAGATCTTGAAGGAAAACCATACCTTAGTTTTCTTATTTGAAACCCTCAAAGTTATCAACCCAATTTTACAGTACAATCAACCTAAATTGGATGTTATCAACCCTAATCTAAATGGCACCCAATTAAAAAATGAGTATGTGTAGTTTGATTGTCTATATACATATAAGAGAGGTTAAAAATGATGAGAATGATTTGAAATCCTGGTTTTGTATAGGTTTTACTCACTAGAAACCTTGATAGTAAATGATGCATGTATGAAGTATTTATATGCATGCATGTTTGGAGGCAAAAGGAATGCAAAAGATTTGAAAAAATTGACGCATAGGCCGACCTGTATAGGTCATGCGTTGACTAGTGAAGGTCATGTGCTACATATGTGCCGACCTGTAGAGGCGGCACATCTAACAGCACCTACAGGCTTTAATACTACAATAAATGAGTTGACCTGTACAAGGAATGTGTCGACCTATGATATGCATGTGTCGACCTATGATATGCATGTGTCGACCTATAGTTCATGTTTTACCAAAAAATGGTTTTGATGCATTTTTTATGCATGAAACCTTTTTCAAACTTGTTTCCAAATACTTGTATTCTTCCTAATGCTAATATGTACATAGAGAATCATAGGATATCGTCCAATATACATTAATGCTAAAGTATCCTAGTTTTGACATCATGTAAAATACATCTAACGGAAAGGTGCACTCATAAGAAGGTCTTCAATGTTGGATATTTGAGAGTCGTCTTTTAAGAGACCATCCCTTCAGACAAAAGTTAGGAAAGAAGAAGGTGAAGTTTGTCTAGAAAATTTTAACCTTAGTTGAACCTTATATGATCCTGGAAGAAAAGCCAAGCATTCACTTTCACAGCCTTATCTCCATCGGGTCTCACTATAATCGCCCAACTAGGAAGGAGTCCCACTAGCATCGAGATGACCCCGACCAGGGTGTGATGGGGAAGTACGACAGGTAAACCCCCTAACAGTATCCTGAGAAAAGGTTTATAAGGATTGTAGAACAATGAGTTTTGGAAAGCAGGAATTTGACCTCCTTAACCCGTTAGAGGGACACCTCAGACGGATAATTTAAAACTCAACCACAACACCAAAGATTGCATCTAGATAAAGGATGCAATTGAATGATTGATCAAGAGGGGTAGGTTGTATGAATATCTCAATAGGGGAAAGCGAGAGAGAACGGAATTGCCTAAAGGTAAATCTCCCTAAAAAACCATGGAAGTCAGTACGGGCAGAGGAAGTAAGGAGGAAAAAAAGGTAAACGCCCCTACATAGTCTTCATAACTAGCGGAGCACCCTGAGAAAACTACCCATCTAAATGCATCATGAAGAGGAGGATCGCATAAATGATGGTTGCGCAAGGAAGAAAGTACATATCTGAAAGTCCCCGACCAATCTATGTTAGGATTTCAAGACTCATAGAAGATCAGAGATATCTCCAACAAAATGTTTCCCCTCATAATCTTTGCTACCGTGGGACAATTTGATGTATTCTGAATCCTAGTCGACCGTAATAAATTGTGTGATATCAATGACTCAAAGTTATTCGAGAAAATGAGGCTAGTTCGAAGCCTATTATTGTTGTACAGTGGCTTCGATCTCCATGGGGATATATGGAGTTGGTGGTTTGTTGTCAAGGGTGCTTTCAGAGATACTTTGTACGTCTTGCTAAAGCAATCAATCCCCTACATGCAATAATGGCCCACCCCCGTCTAGCAGCAAACCACACCAGAAGTCGCGGTGGGTTGGCCACACGTCTACCTCTGGCTGGGTTTTCATCTGGTTGGGGAAAAGGGAACATAACTTTGGACGGGAATGGCCTTTTGACATCCAATAAACTTCGAGGGAAGAACTCATAAGTTTTCAAAGATATGGATTTGTGGAACCAAGATAATACAAAACACCTTAAAATAGGTAACAAGAAGAAATAAAACTTGTATTCCTTTTCTCATTGTCACATCGACGTCCAATAAACTTTGACGGAAGACCTTGTAAGATCGCAAAGATCTGGAGCTATGCACTCAGGATCATACAAAATTCCTTTAAAAAGGGGCGTCTAATTAACTTTGATGGAAGACTTTGTAAGTTCACAAATATTTATTTCCATGCGCTCAGGATCATACAAATAAGCAGGTAACAAACAACATTTCATTCGATAAAAAAGTATTTTTACATGCTTTTCCATTAAAATGTACTATAAAAAAGCACCCAAAAAAGGGGGCCCAATAGGTCTGCTTCCACAGAGATACAATTTCCCAACCTATAACGACCTGATTTGGCTGGATTTGCTCCCTAGAAAGCGTCAATGGGTGATGAAGGTGTTCAACTTGCTGTAAAGCGTTTTTTAATGACTACCAAACCGCCTCAAGGGTGGAACTTGTACAGTCAGCCAACTGTTGGGTCAACAAAGTGTTTTGATAATGCAACAACTATAGTTTCTTATGAGCATACCCTAAACTGCTTCTAACAGTAGACAAAGCTTAGTTCTTCATTACCACAGTCCTCACCAATGAGCCACCTGGTCGAAAAGAGAACTAACGAACTTCAAGGGAGCAAAAAAAATTCACCCTACAAAGAGAGATAAAAGCTTCCTTTACTTCATACGGGTACCTATCCCATTTAAGCTTTAGGTAATAGATGTTGTCCTCTATCCGTTACTTTTCAGCACGGTGCCAGTTGGACCAAAAATCGTAGTGACTGGATGCACCAAGGGCCAAAGAAGCTGAAACACACCAGGCATATTAGATTAGAGTACCCAGTCCTTCCTCTATAACGGACCTAGAAAGGCTATCCAAGTAAACACAATCCTCGTCCAAAGGAGGAGGTTGGCTATCCTCAGAAGAACAAAAATAATATCCCGTCAATAAAGAGAGGGTAGTCAGACCTGGTCCATTCAGTAAGTTCGGTAGGTTTTTCACAACGATGTTATTCCTGACCAAACGTATTCCCCTTCTTAGAAGTTGGAACTGATCTTCATTATCCATACATTCTACATAACATTATGATTAAAAAATACATTAGGGATATACAGATTAGCAATATTAAAATCCCAAAAAGTTCCAAAGCTTACCAAAAATGGTTCTTTTCTCTTCTCGAGAGCGGGTTCTTATAAATAACGGATGTCAATAAGACATTTTAAGCGTTTCTTATCAATCTCCGCCACTGGGGTAACTCCACCTACATATCCCAGATTGCTGATAAACTTCACTAACTGGCCTTTCCGATACCAAGCCTCATTAGAGAGATCTTTTTCATTGTACATAAAAAGATGATTCTCTAGTAGAAAGTGACCCTCATTCCAATACTTGGAGAACAAGTTGGCACATATTCCCTTCACTCCACCACCAAAATAAAAAATTGCAGCATGAGCTTCGGGGATGAAAGGGGTTACTAGAAAGAGCTGATCTCCAAAAGGTGGAAGCTCTGGAAGAATTTTTACACCTGTGAATAGTCGACTTGAGGTAGAGTAATCCTATACCCCTATTTCTGGGATTCCGGGTCAAAAGGAATTTGAAGATATGAAAGAAGAGAATCACACAAGGTTTTCCCTTCACGTACTTGCACCAATACATCTAGACTTCCATGCATGTCTAACATGTAAGGTGGAGTTACGAATGAGCCATGGCCAAATGTTTCAGAACCTCTACCTCAAAAATAATGAAGGGGAGATGGAGGCCCATGGTAGAAAAAATAAATTCATAAAAAGGAATGGCGCATCCTCCATACTTATCGCATATTCTCTCATTTTCATAAGGACTCAAGACTCTCCAGTCATAAGACAAGCCAACGTATGTAAAAGCATCGTCGGGACCACCTACTTTAGCAAAAACAGAAACACTGGAAGAGTAAACAAGATCTGTCCAAGAAGATGGAGTATCCTTCTGAGACTTGTGAACACTTTTATGTGATTTCTTACTTATATTGCACTAACTTTGTTGTTGCAGGAAAATAAAATGCTAAAGAAGAATATAATTGATAGACTGAAAAAGAAAGACTCAGAAAGAGAAAATGATACTTATTCTTCTGGAAGAAAACTATATTTTAGAATGCAAAGAGGTTTCACTAAATCCGTCTTATCAATCCCATGTAACACTCCAGAGTTTCGGTTCCCAAGAGTCGTAATAATGATATCTACGAAGATACATTTGAAGTATGGTGCATTAAATTCACGATTCTTTAAGATATGGAATGCTTATTATTCATTTGTCTTAAAATGATCAAGGGGTGGTTGACATCCAGGGTTGAAACATTAAGTCCCTGCCTACCTCCACGTCAACAAGGGCTTGAGGGCAACTGTTTCAGGCTGACCAGATCGACCCTGAACTATTCTGAGCTGCTTACTACGACCCCGTGTTACACTGAATTTTTCGACCTGGCCATAAGTGGAAACTACTGATGCGAAAAGCAATGAATATGCCACGTGGAAGGTCTAAGATATAGTGGGTCCACATGACTAATATGACCTAAGGTCATAAGTCACATAGAGTGGTACCAGTTGAAGGTGGCAAGGTCGAAAGACGTGGTGAGGAACTTTGGGACTTAGTGAAATTGTGCTATGTTGGCTAAGCTTGGAGTTCATCACTATAATGAAAGCAATGTTGACTCAGTCACCACATGTGGAGTTCATCATTACAATGGACAATGCAACATAATATGTTAGCTTAGCATAGTCGACATCAAAGACATCAACGAGGGTAGTCAGTTTTGGCGCCCAACAAAGAAGTTAGGAAGTTCAAATAATGTCACAAGGCGGGAAATGAGTTGGCATCGACGGTTATTCAGAAACATGTGGGGGAACGTCGAGGAAAACCGCTGCATGAACTTGGGACGTGTCACCATATGAGTAGTTTACCATTCTTAGACAATTATCATAGAGTAGTATATAAGGATGCTTAAGTATATTTTTTAATGGGTCCGAAATTGTACATATTTCTGCAAACTCAAAGTACTCACGTGTTGATAAACGAGTGAGGAAAGATGTACATATGTGTTCCACCGTTTCATACATTTCAAGCAACCTTACATTAAAAGTTCTCTTTATGTATTAACTTGGCTTTCGATTTCCTTTACTTTTCCTGTCAATTTACATCACTTGCACTTTAATTTCAGCATTTTCTTTTCCTGCACCTGCCTTTTTGATTTCAAAGCCTTTACTTTACTTGAACTCTACTTGTAATCCTTTTATTCCCTAAAAAAATTCTTATTACAAGCAATCACAACAAACATTTTCCAGCAATTATGGTTTTTCACCAGTCATAAAAACACACAAATATGTACGGGAGATTTTCGAGTTTGATCCATTGTATTAATAGAAACTTGTATTTGTTTACTATCGCAACCGGGGTTTCGGATAATGAGGAAACTGGACGGACTGAACAAAATAAATGCCTCCTCGAAGGGGACGAGGCAAAATCAGAAGAGTCTCCACCAAATTTTATTTAGTTTACCTCTATCAGAGAGGAGAAGGGAAATATTCGATAAAACCCTCAAAAGAAAATGGATGCACACAGGAAACGCAACAAGGAATAAGGAATCGATCTCGCAACCGAGACTTGGGTTTGGAAGTCAGTTACGCAATGGGGAGGTATTAGCACCCCTCACGTCCATGGTACCATGTGGGAATCATTTGGATTGTTTATTTATGCAGGTATTTATCTCATTTATTTTTTTTATTTTTAAAAGGTGTGTAAAAAGAGTGATGGGACTCAGGTTTTTTTGCTATTGTGCTCGCCAAGGATTGTCGCCTTTGTGTCTATGTATCACTCATCGGGGATGAGGAATCATAGCTCCATAGTTTGGAGTAGAAAATGTTTGTGTGTTGGTTGATTTTAATTTTGAGAAAAAGGTTTTTGGAGTGGTGTCCTAAGGCACAAAAAATAAGGTTTGATGGGTTGTGTTGTTTTTATCTTTAATAAGGGTTTATGAAAAGAATTTTTGTGATTAAATTTATCTAAAAGTATATGGGCGGAGGTGAAAATTCTAGACAATAAGTCAAGTGTCTTGCATCCAAAATAATCAGAGTAATGGTATGAATTCTCCATTCTTACTCATTCTCCAGCACTTAAGGCTTGTGGCGCATAGTACTAATTGTATTTTTATTGTATTTTGAATTTTATTATGAAAATGCCACTTGACATTGAATCAAGGGTTTGTTTATTTAATTATGAAATTGGGTAATACAATGCAACATGTATACAAAGTAACCAACATAGAAAATAAAGGGTCTCATTGTAAGGTAGCCCAAGAGAAAGCCTTTTGTGTGCAAAAGTGACCTAAGCTAAACAAATGATAATGGTCTTACAGACATGTCCCCCTAAGATGGTTCCATAATGCCATTCTTACAACCGGTATGTAAGTTACAAATTAAATCCAAAGTTGAAACTAAGTATCATCATCATATCCTAGGATGAGATCCTCTAAGTCCAACTTGATTAAATAGAATTACTTGTTTTTGGTCTTATAATTTTATCATATTTTTGTTGTTTTTTATGTATGATAACAATAAAGATAAATGATAATAATAAATATGCATGATGAGTTTATATAATGGATATGATGATGATGAGTACTTGAATGTAAATGAAATAAAAGTAAATAACAAAATAACAATGATAATAACAATGTTTAATGGTAATTAAAGTTAGTAAAGTAAAGTTAAGTTAGTATTATGAACAATGGACCGACACTTGAGGATTATCTATCCTTAGGTTAACAGATTCAAAATATGGCGCATTAGGGGATAACTTATCACTGATGCAAAGTATTGAAGATGATTAAAGAATCAACTTACAATAGATTTGTACCAATGAAAGTTATGCAACCCCAAGTCCATCTATCAATATATTGGCAAAAGGAAGATTATACCAAACTTAAGGTTGAAAGTTAATGTTTTAATTAAGTTATTCGGTTAAACAAGGTATAAGATTAATGTGCAATATGAACAAAGTAGTTAGGGTTGGTGTATAATATGGATAAGTAGGTATAAAGCTTAGTGGGAAAGTATAACAAAAGAAATAACATGTATCATATGAAGTCATAAGTTAGCATATGTATATGCAAGGCTTCATCTACATGTCAAATGACCTAAGTTAGTTGATGTAGGGGAAACCTATCCATACTTCAAAGTACCATGAATGATCACTTGATCCTTCATTAGTAGCTTTGAAACATGGAAGGTTCAAGAAACCTTAAACAAATGAATATCATGACAAAGGTAAACTTCATTATCCATATGGTTCAAGACCTCATAAGTCCATGAAAAGTTATTCAAATGATATAAAACAAATCACCAATAAATACTATAGACAAAAGTAATAGGGGTCTATATTGAAAATATTTTCAGAATAAATAAAATAGGTGGTGTAAAAAATAAAATAAAGTTGGAATAAAATAGGGTAAGAATAAATAAAATGAAAATGGAAAGAAATAAAAATAATGGAAATGCATATGTTGGGGGTTGAACCCGTGTCTTGGGGTCATGGGGGATCAAACCCTTCTCCTAGTGGGTCAAGCACTCAGTTGTGAAAGTAAACGCATTCAACATAATAAATAATAAAAACAATAACTAAAATGGAAGTGTGTGTGTATCAACCAACCAGAGTGGGACACAACATGTTTTTGAATTCAAAATTTCACGCGAGGCAACAACTCAGAGTCGTCTTCAACCTCCAACCTCAGAAATTCAAACTTGAAAATATGTGTTTTTAACCAGATTTAAGCATGGAGGTAACTTGAATAATAAAAAACAAATCATCCTCCATACTCATGAGCCATTCATTGGCTCTGAGTATGGAGTATTTATGCACGAACCAGATGGACAACTTTAACCTAATTTAAAAATTAAATGATGGAAACAGGTTAATCAAAGCTCAAAGTTTGGGGTTAATGATCAGTGATGAATTTCGAGTTGAATGGTAACTCGTTTGGAAGATGTGGGTGAGTGGAGCTACCTGATCCGAATCGATCTCAGAGTGGTGTTTTGATAGGACATGGGAAAGTTTGAGTGAAGTTTGGTGATGGATTCAGGGTGGTTATTTGGAGTTGAAATGGTTTGAAACTCGAAAATGGGAACTCTATTTTGAAAGGTTTGGCTCGGGTATGTAGCAGGGATTCTGTGGATTTTCAAGCTTGGAAAATGAATGGAACACCTTCCCCTATTTATACGGAAGGTGTTGGGATAGATTTGAGGGAAGAATGTGGAGTTTGCTCAGAAAATGGAAGTGGCTCGAAGCATGCTCAAGGTTGGACTTAGGGAGACATGGAGTGGCACAGTCTGACCTTGCTTGCACTCCAGATAAATTGGCTTAGGTATTTAGCATTGATTATGAACAGACAAAGGCAAAGGGGTGGGCTAATGTAGATTTTGCTTTTTGCCGATTTGGGAAATTTCAGAATTTGCACATGGGATCGGGTTTTTCAATTTGAGAAGTTTTAGAATCCAAGTTGACTTTCGTTTGGGCCTTGCAATGTTGTGTAACATGCTAGAGGTCAAAATAAATCAGATTAGAATGATTTGGGAGCTTGGTGAATGAAATTGCAAAATATGACTTGAGCATGTCTGGTTTGTGCATCAGGATGATCCTTAATGTTTGAACCAAGACCAAATGAAATTGGCTCGTGCATTTTGTCCAAAACTTATGCCAAATGTTCCTTGTCGTATCCTTGATTAGAAGCAAAATAACCAGGTCAAAAGGAGTTATGGTTTGGAAATGGCAATATCGTAAAGTAGTGGTCTTGGTCATGTTTTAGGGCATGGTAGGCATGTTGGACCAACTTGGCCAATGCAAACATTGAGGTCCTTCCTCAATGAATTAGGTCCTGGACCTTAAAACAAAGTTGGAGAGGGACTCAATTATGACATTTTTCTAGAAGTGGAACTTAAAAAGCTCGTCAAATGAGAAAGTTATGGTCTTTGGAACTTTCCATAGGCCATTCTTGCCAAAATGTGACCAACCAACATGACCTAAAAATGTGATTGTGATTTATTGATTTCCAAGGCACAATGGTGGACGTGTTAAGTTCATATCATCATACCATGATGGGAAATGAGATTTGGGGCTTTGTGGAGTGATGTTCGGTTAAGCTCATGGGTGGATCAAGTGCCTTGAAATTTGAAAATCCATGGCCAAGCCAAGTACTTGTAGCATTGATTGAATGAATGTTTAAATGATATATGTTGATTATAATGGATATGAATTGATATTCAATGAGTGGTGGGGTGATTGGATGATCAAAATGTAGCAAGGTCAATGGTCAAGGGATGCCCAAATTAGGGTTTCTTGAGCCACAAGTTTTGTCAAGAACTAAGGTCAGATGAATTAGGGTTTGGTGATGCAAGGGTCATATTGAGATGTTTCAAAGGTGTGGGGCATGAACAAACTTTGGATTTTAGGGGTCCTAAATGACATGTTCAAGATCCATGGTGAATCATGACTTATGCAAGCCAATGAGGGTCAAGAGTTAGGGTTAGGGTCCTTGGGTGACCAGATGAATCTTGAGGCATCTTCAAAGGGGAATCACCGTCCAAATTGGGTTTGGAGAGTGAGTGAGATGACTTGAATGATCCTCCAATCTTGATTGGATGCTTGAGGATGAGATTAGGGTTAAGGTGGCTTAGGCACATCTAAACATGGCCAAAGGATCTTGAGGCTTTACAGGTGAATCACATGCCTTGAGTTTGTGGATTATTATGGATCATTAGGTACAAATGCATATCAGATGACATGTATGGGATGTGTGCTCATGGATTAGGGTTTAAGTTGATTTGGGGGTAGGGTAAATTTGAGGGTATGACATTTTCCCATATTTAATCTTCTCGAACCATAATGTATGAATAGCAACGGCTTCTAATGCGTTCAAGGTAGGAGAGGATTAAATACTAAAAGGAGTAACCAGAAATTTTCCCTACCGGGGATGATAGATATATGATTTGCTGGGGATTATATACGGGAAAGTATTTATGGGATGGAAAATGATCTTAATATGAGACCAGATGGTGGGGAAAATGAATATGGTTATGATGGTTATGAATGCAATGCGAGATATTCTACATAAGTATCTCCTCAAAGAGGAAAGTTTGATGTTAAGATTCCAACAGAAAGGGGGGAGAAGAAACTTCGATGGGGAATGAGAAAAAATGGAAAAAGAAAAAGGGTGACTACTCCTAGCAACGGATGGGGAGAAAAATAATGGTGATTCCTAGCAATGGCTGGAACACCTACTCCGATGTGGAAATACAGATTCAACGACGATTCCTAGTAATGGTTGGAATACCTGACATCTACTAAGGATCAACCAAATGAATTCAGTGATGATTCTTAATAACGGCTAGAATACCTGACTCAGTGGGGATAAAACATGGGTTCAGTGATGATTCCTAGCAATGGATGGAATACATGACTCATATTGAGAGAAAGACATTGTACGGTGATGATTCTTAGCAACAACTAGAATACCATACTCTGTGGGGAAAAGAAAAGTCGTTCAACAATGATTCCTAGCAAAAGGATTGAATACCTGACTCGACTGGGGATATAAACTTAAATAGTTCAGCGATGATTCCTAAAAACGGCTAGAAATATTGATTATGCTTGGGGGAGAACTTCTCAAGAGGGTACAGTGACGATTCTTAGCAACGGCTAGAATACCTTACTCTACTGAGGAAATAAAGAAGTTCAGTGATGATTCCTCGCAATGGCTGGAATACCTGAGATCTGTTGGGAAGATCAAACAGTTTAGTAACGATTCTTAGCAATGGCTGGAATACCTGACTCTGCTAAAGAGGATTGAAAGTTCAGCAATGATTCGTAGCAACGGCTGAAACACTTGACTTTAGATGGGGAAGAGAGCACATCAGTGATGATTCCTTACAAAGATTGGAATACCTGATTTATGCCGGGGAAAGAAGTTCAAAGATGATTCTTTAGCAACAACTATGCATATCTGACTCGGCTGGGGAACAAGCCCAAAAATGCCTCTTGTTTGAAAAAAGGAAAGTTCAGTGATGATTCTTAGCAACGGCTAAGAATATCTGACTCTGATAGGGGATGGATGAAAGTATAGTAGTGATTCTCAACAACGACTAGAATATCTAACTTTAGAGGGGAGAAAAGAAGTTCAGCGACGATTCTTTAGCAATGGCTAGAATACCTGACTCTTATGGGGAAAAGTTGAGAGGAAACAAAGTAGTTCAGTGACGGTGCCTAGCAACAACTAGAATACCTGACTCTACTCGGGGAGAAAGTTTGGAAATGAATGCTGACTCTACTAGGGAGAATCCCTAACAACGGTTGGGAAGTTCCAAAATCTGATGAATCAATCTAGAGTACTGATGTGTGCTTTTCGCATGTATACGAACGCGTCAGAGTAATATAAAAGATTGTCGAATCCACAGAGACCAAGTGTCAATCTATCGTTATCTATTGTTATGGTGTTTATCTAAGGTAATCGAAATAGGGGGGTTTAAGAGTGCACAATGAAAAGTAAAGTATTAAATTAAATTCAATTAATAAAGACAGGTTCGAATGTAATTCACATAATCAATTAATAATCTAAGTACTTGCTAATAAAATTACTTATGGGCAGTGTTTCCTACTGTGAAAAGAACCAATTTAACGAGAACTGTCGCTTTCGCGTCTTCAAAATCGAGTTGTACTCCCTAATCAAACCCTCTTATTGTCACTTATAAAAAGGCGCGCATTGCGTTAGAGTAGTAAACCTATTTTTAAGAAATATAGTATCTTGACTAAGTTGAAAAGTATTTTGACCTGGATTCCTTAACCAAAAGAGGTTCTCACGAACCAGACTCTAAACTTATAAACGCGTCCGAAAATAGTTTTAAAATCACTTTTCTTCTTAAGTTAAAAACTCCTAATGAACTAAACAAAGCGCTTTCGCTGTATTTGAAATAGTTAAAAACAACTAAGTTTAAAAGGACGTTGGACGGCTTTCGATCTTACCCAACGAAAATTAAGTGCGGGAAAACTTAAGTTGAAAGTCAAAATAGCCCTTAAGTGTTTCTACAAAGAATTGTACGGATTATCGGTTCAATTACGATTCTTACATTCTAACCTTTATAGGTTTAGCTAGACATGGTAAAGTAAAGGTGCATTTTAATTTAAATAAAAGTAGTGCGAGTGCGAGAAATAAATGAAAGTAGTGCGAGTGCGAGAAATAAATAAAAGTAGTGCGAGTGCGAGAAATAAACGAAAGTAGTGCGAGTGCAGAAAATAAATAAAAGTAGTGCGAGTGCGGAAAATAAACAAAGTAGTGCGAGTGCGGAAAATAAACAAAGTAGTGCGAGTGCGAGAAATAAATTAAAGTAGTGCGAGTGCGGAAAGTAAATAAAAGTAGTGCGAGTGCGGGAAATAAATTAAAGTAAAGACAGTGTGGGAAAGTAAAGTAGACAAAGGTAAAGCAATAAATCCTGCTCCAATCGGAGGGTCGAATAAAGTGCGTAACGGAAATGAAAATGGCGACAGGATTAACTTCCTTCCAAAGTGCTCCAAACTCGATTACAGACTCGATTATACAGTTGTGGCAACACTCTGATGTGAAGCGGTTACCACCTTTACAATACTAAATATATGCCTAATTGTAACTAAGTTTGTTCTAAGTTTGGATGATGAAACAAATGAAATCGAGTCTCTATTTATAAGCAAGAAAAATAATAGAAATGACAAGGATACCCTTCAGTTTGAATTTGGGAGGGAAACTTCTTTCTTCTTGTGGCGCCCGCCACAACACCATGGCGCCCGCCATAAGGGTAAATTGTGGCGCCCAAGTGGAGATAGTGGGAGACGTGGCAGTTGAGGGAAGTTGATCTATGACACGTCATGGCTGGACCCATGGCGCCAGCCACAGTGGGAGCCACAAGTGCAAAATGCTGATTTTTAGTCTTTTTAGCTCATTTTCACTCCTTTTTCTCGATCACGGCTCTGATTAGACTGAAAACCTGAAAACAAAGAAAAACATAGTAATAACATAACAAAGTTCATAGAATAAAAACTGGTGTCAACGAGTGATCCGGGCTAGAAAGGTTTCTAAGTTCAAGTCGGGATGCAGTGATAGGTACTAACTGAGTGAACTAAGGGTATCGTGATGACACTTATCCGCATACATGGACACAAACTCCATTCCTATATTAACCAACCCATATTATCCCACAATACATAGGCCTACCTCTTCATCTCTTTTTGGGTCCTTTTCATTCAGGCGCAATCACATTAAGCCCGTTATCCGTACATGCTTCATAGCAGAGTGACCTGTTAGTGATTATGATCCAAACATGGGGTTTCTGGCACATAACTTTGTGTAAACCCTTTTATTTGACCCAACTGCAGTTGTGGGGGATCAGATCATAATCTGTCCTACCGAGTTCAGCGCCAGATACCTCTGCACCAACTAACAGCGGGTGAGTTTTTCTTTTCCTTTTTCTTTTGCAGCAAATTTTTACAACTTTTCGGTTTAAATGAGTTTGTGAGGGTCACCTATACCGGAGTTGCCTTTTCTTTTCTTTTATTTATTTCACTGGATCATTCACTTATGTTCATCGGTCCCCTACGTAGAGGATGCGTAGGCTGGAGTTGGCTGCTAGAATAAACTACTAAGGACTATACTAAAATGATGATTAAGGCCATGGTATATGGGGTTTCGGGAGTGATTCCTATATTCATGAAGTCTATGGTGCTAAAACAATACTGATGTTTCAAAAAGTTCTCCCAAGTCACCACATCCTTACTCAAACCCGTCTTAAAACCCAAAAACTTTCAGAATAACACCGTTTTCTTTTGCAAAAAAAATTGGTTGGGCTAAAGGAATGGGGAGATTAGACTGTACTAAAGATACACTATACTGGCGACTCGTCACACTCATGCATTATCTAAAACACTCAAACTAAAAGAAAAATGAAGCAAAGTGAACAACTAAAAAGCAATAAAGATAAACAATCTAACTAAAAACAGCAAAGAAAAATAGAGAGCGATAAAATCTCCTCCCACACTTAAATCGAACATTGTCCCCAATGTATCGAAATAAGATAAGGGGAGAGTAACTTGTCATCCTACAGCTGACCACTGGTTCCTTCGCCATCCTGAGGTGGACGACGGGATCGGCTGCGACGATGGTCTTTCTGATCCATCATGGCCTGTAAGGCATCCTGAGCAATCCGCACCTCTCGAAGGTTGCTTAAAATGGAACCCTGAGTGGCCTCTATCAGCGCAGAATGTTGACGGTGGTAGTTCTGCTGACGGGCTTGCTCGTTTGTGATCATAAGCAGGGACTGTACAACAGTCTCATAGGATCTATCTGTCCTCCGCTTCGATTCTTGCATGAAGCTCATGTTGTCTGCCAGTTGTTGCTGAATGGTGGAGAGTAGGTCATCACGCCTTTGCTCTCTAGCCATGTGGTCGCGCCATATCTCCTCTATAATATAGAAGCCAGGAGCGGAACCTGCAAAAGAAGAAGATGGTGCGATGTGTGGTGGTGAAGGGTGATGGGGGGACAGATGAGGTACGGGAGATTGCTCTCTCCGATCAAACTCTTCATCGGTTTCGTGTCCCTCCTCATCCGGAATATTAGGAGGAAGTGGACCCAAAACAGGGGGAGCATCTAAAACATAGGTCCAATTCCTTTCATTACGTACGTCAGTACGTCTAGTGCACGGTAAGACAACAGATGGGATAGCTATACCATGAATCATAAGCACATAACCTCCCTCTCTTCTCAATCGGCACAATTTCATATCTCTCAGAAATTTTAGGTTGATTGTGCGAGGAGCTAAGGGATCTAAGGTAGCTATCTCATTGTTTAGGTTAAGAGCCCGAGCAATAGACGTAATGAGTCCTCCGAAAACAATAGGTCCCGCTTTATTAATAGTTAAAGCCATATGAGCAATCATAAATGGGACCGAATTAATTCTCCTATTTGTGAGGCTTCCTTGTAAAAATAGAAGCTCTCGAGCGTTGACCTTGTTTGGATTCTCCCGGCCAAAAATAGTACATGCCAATGGATATCTAAAAAATCTGATGGTCGGGTTATGGATGGTCAAGGCAAGAATTCCTTCAAAAGAATTTATTGAAGTGTTAGACAATCTCTGCCAGAAGGAAAACACCTCGACTGACCAATCTGAATCCAATGGGGCCTCACAAATAGCACCTTCCCCATGAGGAATTCCTAACAGACCTGCTAGTCCGTCGGTACTAAATTCATACTCAACAGCAAACATTCTAAATCGAACAGTACAAATTGTACTAGCAGTGTTAGGACTGACAATATAAATTAAAGAGCTTAAAAACTCGATTGTCAATCGCTCAAAGGTAGGCTCTCTGTTTGAAAAGATAGTGTGCAAGCCTAAATTATCTAATAAATGAAAAATGCTATGGTAGATACCCAAAGTGTAAAGACAATTATCATCCACATACCTTGTCGGGAGAATTTCCCGATTTTGCAACCTTTCGATAATTTTTCTCTGCCTATCTCCCGGTTTCCCTTCACGAAGAATAAATCCGTTGAACTCCATTATTTAGCTCTTGCAATGTGATGAAGAAGATGAAGATGGGTTTGTATAAATGTGGGATTTTTATGAATATTGACGGATGAAAATGAAAATGGAAGTTGGGAAAATGACTTGTATGGTGGGAAGATGAGAAATGTGGGAGCTTTTATGGGGTTCAAGGGCGTTTTTGGAAGGTGAAAAAATGGGTTTTGGAGGTTTGAAGGTTTGAAAATGGTGAAAATATGAGTCTGCCCCGAGCCTTTATAGACGTTGTGGCGGGCGCCACAACATCCATGGCGGGCGCCACAAGGCTAATTTTGGATGGGCCGGAATTTTGGTCATTTGGCATGGGCTTCTCCATTCTCTTTTTGGTTGGGGGGTCCGGATAGCATTCGCATTGTTTTTTTCCTAATGAAATAGGGCTTGCACAATTTTATAAAAATAAAATTTAAACATTAGACTAATAAATAGACAAATAATTAATATAATTGGACTATAATATAAATATAAATATAATAAACACACATAATATATATATATATATATATATATATATATATATATATATATATATATATATATATATATATATATATATATATATATATATATATATATATATATATGGGAAATATAAATGTGCTAACATAGTTAAGAAAATATACCAAATGCAATAATATAAAATAAGTTAGGAAAATTGCGAAAAATATAAGCATAAATGAGATAAAATAAAACGAGATGGTAAAATCAAATAGCAGGGGGTTCGTCTGCCTGACTGGATCCACGAAGCACGACTATCTCCTGACGAAGCTCTGCGATCTCATGGTACAAACAATCAGCCTCGGTAGCGTGTGTAAGATCGGATACCGCCATCTGCAAGGTAAGGTCAGCCACCTCTTGCCTAAGCCCGACAATCTCTCTGCGACACTCTGCAATCTGCGTGCGGATGTCTGGGGTCTACAAAGATAAATTATTAGAGAGCACAATAATCCTGGGTGAAGGCAGTGTAGGGTATACTCAGCAACATGTGGGGATCTAGGCTCCTCAATAGTCTTTCCATGACCCTCCAAAGCATAAGTCCAGTTAGTTTGGTCATGAATACTGGTCATCATCGGATCTGGTAGTGTAAAATAGTGTATCGTCTCGCTATCTATCAGCAATCTGAACTGTCTGGGATTGAAAGAGGATATCCTCATCAATCCTCTGGTCAAGCAGAAATCGATATCCATAGTAGTGTACCCACAGAAGGTCCTGAGATGTAGCAGCTTGTGGTATAGACCTAAGGCGATGGTAATCTATGTGACGACCCCTCCTACATGAATAACTCCTTCGGATGATCTGGCAACACTGCTAAGGCCATACAACAAAAAGTTCCCACATGCCACAGGGCGAGACTGGGATGCACAAAATAATAAAAATATCTCCTCCTCACTCAGCTAAGTCTCAACATCCGGTCTTCCAAGAAAAGAGTGTGCCAGTATCATCTGGAAGTACCTCATAGCAGGGTTGTGGATAGCCTGGGACAACTAAGTAGAAGGATCCTGACTCCCTCCACCAGAGATATCGCTCCAGAAATTCTCCACTTCCTTACCCAGAAAGTATCCCATCGGCGTCTCAGTGATAGTGTCGGGGGTGGTCTGAAAACCTAATAAGTCATCGAACTCATTCTGGCTGAAAGAGTACTCAATCCCAAATAGCCGGAAAACAGCATACCCATCTGGTCCGGAGTAAGGATCATAATCAAACGAGTTGACGAACTCCAATGTCAAGTTCATGTAGGTGTTGCTCAGGTCGTTAGCGAATTCATCCCATTGGAGTTGGTGGCACAGAAATCTGATGCTCGGCTCAATGCCTAGGGCTTCCATGCAGTGCTGGTCTGGATAGTGTGTAGGGGCCATAAGGCGCTGGTAGAGAGCTATGTAACGCTCCCTCTAGGCATCATCTCTGAAAGCTACGTGCATGTCATCAAAGTTCTACATCCTACAAAGGTTAGGGAAAAGGATCCTGAAAACACAAACATTGTAATTGATATTTAGTCCTGACGAAAATATGATTAAAAATAAAAATAGAATAAAGTAAATAAATGAAAAGAAAAGTAAAATAAGATAAAAAAAACCGTGGGTTGCCTCCCAAGCAGCGCTTGTTTAACGTCATTAGCTTGACGATCAGAATTTATACACCTGTCATAGGAATCAGTGGATCTATCAGAGTGTGGCTGGAGTAGTCTGTTGGAATGTCTCCTCCTTCGTAGAGCTTCAGTCTTTGTCCATTTACAATGAATGGACTACAGGTTTCATTCTTGATTTCTAAAGCTCCGGATCTCAGAATCTTAGATACTTTGAAAGGGCCAGTCCATCTTGAACGCAGCTTCCCAGGGAAAAGTCGAAACCTAGAGTTGAACAGGAGAACAGGGTGGCCTATATTGAAATCTTTCTTCATAATTCTTTTGTCATGTCAAGCTTTTGTTCTCTCTTTGTATATTTTGGCATTCTCGTAGGCAGATTGCCTAAGTTCTTCCAGTTTGTGGATGTCAAGGATACGTTTTTCACCAGCGGTCAGGTAATCCAAATTCAAAGTTTTAATGGGCCAATAGGCCTTATGCTCTAATTCAAAAGGTAAATGACAGGATTTTCCATAGACTAGTTGGTAGGGAGTTGTCCCTATGGGGGTTTTGAAAGCGGTTCTGTAGGTCCATAATGCTTCTTGGAGCTTCTGAGACCAGTCTCTTCTAGATATAGAAACAGTTTTTTCTAGAATTTGTTTTATCTCCCTATTGGATACTTCTACTTGGCCACTAGTCTGTGGGTGGTATGGTGTTGCTACTCTATGCCTAACTCCATATTTGCTTAAAAGTTTATCAAATATTCTCGATATGAAGTACGATCCTCCATCACTTATGACTAAACGGGTGTTCAAAATCTAGGGAATATATAGTTTTTAAATAACCTGATCACCACCGTAGTATCGTTTGTGGGTGCAGCTATAGCTTTAATCCACTTAGACACATATTCCACAGCTACTAAGATATACTTGTTTCCTAAGGATGGTGGGAAAGGTCCCATGAAATCTATACGCCAAACGTCAAAGAGTTCTACTTCCTGAATGTTTCTTAGAGGCATTTCGTCACGCCTTGAAATATTTCCCGTGCGTTGGCATCTATAACATTTGACAATGCAAGCATGGACATCGCACCACGTGGTAGGCCAGAACAGGCCAGCTTGAAGAATCTTGGTGTATGTCTTAGAGGTGCTCGCATGTCCACCATAGGGTGCAGAGTGACAATGTTTAATTATACTTTTTACCTCCTCTTCTGGAACGCAACGACGAAAAATGTCGTCTTTACCCCTTTTGAAAAGGATCAGTTCGTCCCAATAAAAGTTTCTTACATCGTTGAAGAACTTCTTCTTCTAGTGGTATTCAAGATCAGAGGGTATGATATCAGCAGCTAGGTGATTAACAAAGTCTGCATACCATGGCACGTTACTTACAACTAAGGATTTTTGGAAGTGCTCATGAGGGCCTAGGCTATCATCTTCAATGGTTTCTAGTCTAGCTATCAGTTTATCATAGGAAAAATCATCACTTATGGGCACTAAGTTTGGTTTTAGGTGTTCTAGCCTAGAAAGGTGATCAGCTACTACATTTCCAGTGCCTTTTTTAACTCTGATATCTAAATCAAACTCTTGTAGTAACATAATCCATCGGAGTAACCTGGGCTTGGCATCTTTTTTACTTAATAGGTAACGAGTGGCAGCATGATCGGTGTAAACTATAATTTTGGCTCCTACTAGATAAGATCTAAATTTGTCTATAGCGAAAACTACAGCTAGTAGCTCCTTTTCAGTTGTTGCGTAGTTAAGTTGGGCAGCGTCTAGGGTTCTACTGGCATAATAAATCACATGTAATTTTTTATCTTTCCTTTGTCCTAGAACGGCTCTAACGGCATAATCACTAGCGTCGCACATTATCTCAAAAGGTTCTGACCAATCAGGGGGTTGCATAGTAGGTGCTGATATTAACGCTTGCTTTAAAAGATTAAATGCTTCATTACATTTTCCATCAAAAATGAATTCAGCGTCTTTCATTAAAAGGCCAGTTAAAGGTTTAGTTATTTTGGAGAAGTCCTTGATAAAACGCCGGTAGAATCCAGCATGTCCAAGGAAACTTCGGACTTCTCTGATAGTTTTTGGTGGTTTTAGGTTCTCTATGACTTCTATCTTAGCTCTATCTACCTAAATACCTTTTTCGGAAACTATATGTCCTAAAACAATCCCTTCGGTGACCATGAAATGACACTTTTCCCAGTTTAGCACAAGGTTCACCTCCACGCATCTCTCCAGGATTTTCTCAAGGTTAGCAAGACAATTGTGGAAATCAAATCCGCAAACCGAGAAATCATCCATAAATACTTCCATGATACTATCTTGGTAATTTGCAAAGATTGACATCATGCAGCGTTGGAAAGTAGTTGAGGCATTCGTTTGTAGGAAAAAGTTCCATAAGGGCATGTAAAGGTAGTTTTTTCTTGATCTTCGGGGTGGATAGGTATTTGGAAGAATCCAGACTATCCATCTAGATAGCAGAAGTAAGAGTGTCTAGCTAGACGCTCCAACATCTGGTCTATAAATGGTAAATGGAAATGATCCTTCCTGGTTGCTTTATTTAACTTTTTGTAGTATATGCACATCCGCCATCCTCCTTCTATCCGTTTTGCTACATGTTCGCCTTTATCGTTTTGCACGACTGTGATGCCTACCTTTTTAGGTACTACGTGCATAGGGCTTACCCACTTACTATCCGAGATCTGATAGATTATAACTGCCTCAAGTAACTTAAGAACTTCTTTTTTAACAACATCATTCGTTATAGGTGTAACACCTCAAAATTTGCCCCCCTCTCTTGGGACTAGCTTAGCATATTGCATTTCATATTTAAGGCATTAGGCATTGCATCTTTGCATATCATGTGAAAATAGACAAGTCATCCTCCTAAGTCTTTCTCAGAAGATAGAGAGGTTAAGAGATTCAAGCCTGGGGGTCTCATGGATTGATCACCAACCATCTGAGGGTTTGTGCTTCAATTAGGGTTTTATTGGCCCTTCAAAAGGTGGAGCATTATATTG
The DNA here is from genome assembly GCF_024323335.1 of Lathyrus oleraceus. Lineage (NCBI taxonomy): Eukaryota > Viridiplantae > Streptophyta > Magnoliopsida > Fabales > Fabaceae > Lathyrus > Lathyrus oleraceus. The sequence goes on along the minus strand of NC_066585.1, from coordinate 362,566,844 downwards.
ATTGCAAGGGTACATCATCATCATCATGGTTATGTCCTTATCAAAGGTTTCAGAATTCATGCTCAGGTTCCTTGGGATTAGGGTTTTGACCTGTGGTCAACCCCAATCAATTGCATTCTTTCAGCCAGGGATTTTCAAAGAGATGATGTTATTTCTTGGATGAGGATCATATGATTATCATGTTGAGCTTATATAAGCTAGGGTTTCATTTTGGAGCCATTTCCCCAAGTGGTGGAGGCTCAAGCTGACCAGAGCACTTCTAGATCATTTGTCAACCAGAAAGTCAACAGAAAGTCAACTGAGGGTTGTGAGGTGGAGAAATGAGTTTCAACATCTCATTCATGTTCAAAAGAGGTTCATTTGTCATTACAAACATATATCTTGAAGAATTTGAGGTCAGTGCAAAAGTTTCCAAAAATGGAAAGTGACCTGTAATTTCAAGTTTCCAAAAATGGAAAGATTTTGGTTCAAATTCAACTTGATTTTACATCATCAAAGAAGCTTCAAATGAATTTTTGTTGAACATGAAAGTTGAAGATATTTCTCTCCCATTTCCAAAAAGTCCAAGATCATGAATTTATGATGAATGGTTGAGGAGATATGAGCAAATGATCATGAAGTATGGATGGAACTTCAAAGTGCCATAACTTTTGATTCAAAACTCCAAATGAAGCCACTCTTTTTGCAAAATTCTTGTCTTGACCTATGCTTTTCAAATCCAATCTTGCTCTGCATGAAATTTAATCATATGCTCATGTGCTAATTCAAGTGAATTTTGGAGGGAAATTGAGGAATTTAAAATTGGTGCATCATATGAACAAAATACCATTTCCATTGTGTTGATTAGGTGATTTTGAATGAAATTGGATGCTTGCATGTTACTATTCACGTCCAAATTAGGCCACGCACCACACTTTTCCAAATTTGCAAAACACCTCTCATTTTCACTAATCCTAATTAACTCATGCCTAATTCTAATTTGGATGTGATTAGTAGAGCATATATAAACCAAATCATAACAGAATTGTTCATAATCACAAATTCTAGATCTAGAAAAATTTTTCCCTCCAAATTTTTCTCTCATTGGAATTCAAATTTTCTCCACACAACCACACATTTTTTTGATAGATCCATCATCCTCATGACATTTGGAGCATGATTCATCCATTTTTTGTTGAATTTGAACAAGGTTTGAAGCATGTCAAGCATATGAACACATCAATGGCAAGTGCAAATTAAGCAAGATCTAGGTCGTGGCAAGCATCCATTTCTACATCAAGCTTCATAATAAGAGTGGAGAAGGAGATTTGGAGGCTTAGGAAGCTTGAACACATTGTTTTCATCCACTGCTCTTCAAGAGGTCAAAAATTCGAATCTCATAAATCTTGATTTTATGTACATAAACTTGTAGAGCTTTCATCACTGAGAATTCTGATATAAACTTCATGAAATTTGGATGAAAAATGAAGAAGTTATGTTGAATTAAAGTTTAGATCTAGAAACTTATTTCCTTCGATCCAGAAAATAGATGATGAATTAGGCTTAGCTTTTATGATATTTAGAATGTACTCATCAAGACCTTTCCAACGGTATATAGTTTGTAAAATTCTGGAAAAAAAAAAGTTGCAGCTCCGCCGTGTACACGGTCGGAGAAGACGACCGGAACTACTGTTCCGGCGTCTGGTGTGGAGGATCAGGTTATGTAGTGAAACGCTGCATTTCATGTTGTAGCAAGAACCTTGGCCGAGCGGGTTTAAGTCTAGGCCTGGCGTGCTTTGAACGTACAGGGAGCAAGTTCAATTCCTGTTGGGCGCGTTTGAGATTTATTTTTTGTGTTGAGCACCTTGTTTTAATTATGTACACGCTTCGATTCCGCCTGGCAACACCTTTTTCAAATTAATTCCTCATTTAACTTTTCCCTCCAATTTCATATGCCTTGTTCATTTTTGTTTCAAATATTTTGCCAACTTTGAAGATTCATATCAAATTGAAAAATGATCCAATTAATTCCAGGTTTTTTGCTACTTGATCCTTGAAATGTCTAGAATTTTATGGTTTTGATTTTATGATTTTACCATTTCTGGATTTTGAATTGTGGTTGATTATGTGAACATGTATGCTTTTGGACCTTGCTTCATTCTTTCTATCATGAAATGCTCAATATTGCTCCAATTGCCATGAAATTTTGCATGATGATTCTTAACATGTTGATGGACTTGTGTGATTTTATTTGGCATTTTTTGCTATTTCCTTCACTGTTTGGGACACATGTACTTTAGGTGTGACAATTTGTGTCACACAATTGGATGTCTTGCTTGTGCATTTTATTTCTAGGTCATTTGAGTTCTGTTGATCCTGATTTTTGGCATGGTGATTGTGTTAGACATGTTGTATGCTCATGAAAATTTCCAGAATTGTTTGACTCATTTCTGTATTAATATGGAATTTTGATTCTCAATGGTTAATTGTGAGCCTTGAATTTGCCTTTGCCTTCTCTTGCACATGAAATGACTTTGCTTGATGATTTTGATTTGGTCCTTTTTAGGACATGTTCTTAATTGAATGTAGTTGCTTCATGTTGAATATTGAGTTCTGTTTTGACTTTTTGATTCACCTTTGACCCTAGGCTTTGCCCTAGGGGTTTGTACTCACATTTGAGTTGTGCATTTCAGGTTCAAGCTTCTAGTCTTGATGGTTGATGTTGATATCATAAATTGAGATGCAGAATGCTTTTGTCCACTAACCCTTGCTATTTGTAGGCTATTTGAGATGATGAAACAATTTGAATGCTTGCACATAAAGCTTGCTTGTTGTGTATATTGGGAACCACTGTTGTTTGTTTGATTGATAGTTTGTCCGAACACTATACTGATTGTTTGGTTGTTTACACAGGTACTTTAGTAGCTTTAACTCAGTGCTTGAGTTGCTTTGCTTTGCTTGTGGTTGGCATACCACCTAGGTAATGACCTCTAACTCCATGTAGTCTGGAAGACCTGTCATGTTATTTTGGCAGGCACCTGTCTGAAGCCCTCCTTAAGAGGCAATGTTTGTGCTTGTTTATCTTTGTGCCTTGTACATGTAAAGACCTCCTAAGTGAAGAGGCATTGGCAGATAGAAGGGATGTGCAATCCATCCCCTGCTATTCAGTTGAGTCTTTCATCTTGCTCGCACTACGTGCTGATGCATTTTGAATAAACACCCAAAATCTTGTATACAGAGTCGGTCATGTGGAGTAGAGTCCCACATTCTGGACTCCCACACCTTCATTGATTCAAGCTCTCCTAGGCCAGGGATAAGAGCTATGAGGTCTTACCCTCATTACCATTTCATCTGCTTCACCCTAACTCTCAATGTTAGGGTTAAGAGCTCAAAACACCCATAATAGAACCGGCTTGTTTGTCGAGGTTGATTTGACCCCTTGACTAAAGCCCAGCCTTGTATGAGCCACTTGTTTACATATAGTGGGTGTGCTTGCTCTCCTGTGTTTGTGTTTGCTTACTTGATGTTTAGGCTAGCTTGCCTCCTGTGCGAGTTAGGTTTTGTTAGATACCTCAACATAGGACCATTGTGGATTGCATGACAACTATTAGGCTCGAGTCAATCTCCCTTTTAGTTTGTTATTTCCCGGTCTCTGGTTAGGAGAAAGTTTCTCCCCTGTTAAGGGGAACTACGTCGCCCTGATCCTCATACCAGATGAGGTACGTAGGCAAGAGATCGTGCGAGATCTCTCCGAGCAACCTTTTCTTTTTTTGTGTGTGTTTGCTTGACAACTATTAGGCTCGAGTTCCAAACTCCCTATTAGTTTGTCGGTTTGATAACCATTTTTGTGTGCTTGGAGTCTGATGTAAGCCCAGCGATTGGCATTCGGTTTCCTATTTGTTGTGTGTTTGGAGTCTGATGTAAGTCCAGCCATTGGCAGTCCATTTCCTGTTATGTGTTTCTTTTGATGTCTCAGCGTCTTTGTGTTTTGTTTTGTTTCGGCGTGCGTTAGCCGAACTACGGTAGCTCTGATTCTCATTCCAAATGAGATACGTAGGCATAGGATGTGATATCCTAGCGAGCCCGTTCCCATTTCCCCAAACTACGTCGACTCTGATGTTTGTTTCTGACAAACTACGTAGGCCCAGGATGCGACATCCTGCTGAGTCCCCTTCCTCCGTCTTCTGCCATCTGTTGTTTTGTTCCAGTGTGCGTGCATTCTTTTTGAGCAGTTATTTAGCAACCTTATTCTATTCTTTTGAGCGTGGATCCCGTCGAGTACGACGGACGTGAGGGGTGCTAATACCTTCCCCTTGCGTAACCGACTCCCGTACCTTGTAGTCTCCGGTCGTAAGACCATTTCCTTTCCAGGTTTACTTCGAGCGTTTCCTTTCCCTCCTTTGGGATAAATAACGCACGGTGGCGGCTCTGTTTGTTTTGTTTTTCCCGCCGGTTGTTTTTCGCGGATGCGACAGCTGGCGACTCTGCTAGGGAAATAGAAGTTGACCTTTTGCTGGTCCATCTTCCCTAAGCGAGTCAATCCTAGCGCTCTCTAGGATAGTTTTGGTTGCTTGTGCTACTTTATTTATTGCATTTATGATTATTATGTTGTGTATATATTTGCATAAATGTTTGCATGCATCATATTATCATTGTGCTGGATTCTGTACAGGTGGTTCCTCTGATTTGGGGTGGGTGTTCTGAGAGGGGCTAAAACCCAGGCCCGAGTATACACCTAGGATTAGTGTGGTCTCACGTTTCCTCACGTGTTGTATCAGCATGTTGTTGCGACGTGACATACCACAAGCTGGACGAGGTTCTTTTGAGAGAGCTCTTCCGGGTGGAGTATTCCACTTTGGTTGAGTTGCCTCATCTGAGCTGTTGACTTCGGTGACTGTTCTTTCCCGGATCTTTGGTTTAGATGATCTTATGAGAGCTGCAGCGGCACACCCGAAAGGGCAAACCCGTTGAGTATCTTGTCCGATTGTCGAGACCATTATTCGCCTTAGGATGAACTTGATTAGAATTCACCTGTGAGGGGAGGGTTGATTTTTACAGATGCATGTCCCGATGGTGACTTTCTGATGGTGACTATTGGGTCCTATTTATAAGTCGGATTTATGGATTTATTTTTGAGACACCGGAGTTCTGTCCGTGGTATTTATCAGTGGGGATCCGTTTATTTCAGGATTCCCTGGGTTGGTACAGATGATCATGTTGTTATCAGATCAGTGACTTTTCAGTGGTGATGGTGATGATATATCCTTCGTTCCGTTTATTTCGGAACCCTGAGTTGGATTTGTGGTTACTCAGTACATCAGGTGGTTGTGGGCAATTCAGAGACCAGGGCTTCCGTACATGGGATGTTCAGATAACTTGGAGGATGGCACTATGCATTGCATTCATGCATCAGCATCATTCCCATTTTGCATCTATCCGCATCTAACTCATGTTTATCCATATGCAGGGTACATTCTCGATTTAGATTCTGGTTGAGAGACATCCTGATGTCAGAATGTTATTGTCAAATTATTATCCGTCTCGATGAAGCCAGGATCGAAAGACAGAATGTTCCTCATATGGATAGACATTGCATTCATGCGTGAGTCATAATAACCTGTCTTCTGTTTTGCAGGTGTCAGTTTCTAACATGTTTGATTGACATAGGAATGATGAATCCACCCAACGCCGACGTTCTCGACCTGAAAGAGAAGATGGGTGAGTTGTTCAACATCATGCAAGGGCTCGCCGTGGGGCAGAAAGCAATCGCTGAGAGGTTGGAGAGGATTGAAAACTGGCTGAGAATGGGGAAAATCCAGGGAGATGCTCCGTCGTCTGGAGTAAAGAAGCCCTCTGGCAATAGTCAGCACAAGAAGGAGGTTGAATCAAGTGATGTGCATGCCAAAAGGGGTAAGGATCGTTACCACCCGTATGCTACTGCAGTGACTATTCCTGCTGGTAATTCATCTGTACTACAGCAACAGCAGCCACCTCAACAGAGAGTACAGAAAGTTGGGTGCCAAGTGAGAAAAAGGAAGACAGATCGGCAGTTTGATAAGCCACCCATGACGTATGCTCTTCTGTTGAAGAGGCTGAAGGATCTTGGATTGGTGCAGCCAAGGATGTTGGCTCCGTTGAGACCTGACCAGAGGCCTGCCAGTTATGATGAGAACGCCAAGTATGAATTCCACTCTGGTGCTCGTGGACACAATGTGGAGAATTGTAAAGCTTTTAAGCATGTTGTCCAGGACCTGGTGGATTCCAAGGCCATCAATTTTGCACAATCTCCAAATGTTTATGTTAATCAAATGCCTGCGCATGGTCAGATGGTGGGGAATGCAATTTCTGAGGATAGGAGGACGATTGGGCTGATGAATGGGGATCGGTTGAAAACTCCATTGGCTGAAGTCAAGAGACATCTGATAAAGAGTGGAGCTTTCCCTGGTGGTGATAATTGTTGTGCGGTTGTCGCTACAAATGGGTGTGCAATGATGAGGGAAACAATTCAGGGAATGATGGAAGTAGGAATGGACAGTGTAATATGTGAAACACCATGTCAGGCAGTTGAAACCGTCAAGGTGGAGAATGACATGGGTGCTGAGAAGGAGAAGAAGCTGTCCATTTTTTCTTACAAACAGGCTATGGAAGTGGTGAAGAACGGAGAAGCCATAGGCTGGGGAAAGATCATAGACATTGTGGTAAAAGCTGATATGTTCGGGGTTGGCTATCAGTTGGCCATACGTTTTGCTCGAAGCGTAATGGTCCATTGTAAGGGCCACCTCATGTGCATCATTTTGCAATGTTTTTCATCATTAATAAATGGATGTTTTTCGCATTAAAAGCGGTGTTCCCTGTTTTTCATTTATTTTCGCAGTTTTAAAAAATAAAAATGGCAATGTTTATTTTCATTTTTCCTTCCTTTTGATTTGTCTCGTTCCAACCTCAAAAGTGACTATCCTCCTGATCTCATTGATAACAATTCGGTTACACCTTTGTATGACTTCGACAATCTGATCTATCATGCCGAAGAAGAAGGCGAAGAAGATTGTGAACTGCCGGAGGAATTAGCCAGGTTGTTAAAACAAGAGGAGAAGGTGATTCAGCCGCACAAGGAGCAGGTTGAGACTGTGAATCTGGGTACCGATGAGGTCAGAAAGGAAGTGAAAGTTGGGGCTGCTTTGGAGGCAGATGTCAAGAGCAAAATAGTAGCTCTGCTGAAAAAGTATGTTGATACCTTCGCCTGGTCCTATCAAGATATGCCAGTGTGGGATACCGATATCATTGTGCACAAGCTACCATTGAGAGAAGACTGTCCTCCAGTGAAGCAGAAGCCGGTGCTGAAAAAGGATGAGAAGGTGAGAATGGGTGTGGACTACCGGGATTTGAATAGAGCTAGCCCGAAAGATGATTTCCCATTACCTCACGTCGATGTGTTGGTAGATAATACAGCTCAGTTCTCGGTGTTTTCCTTCATGGATGGATTTTCTGGCTATAATCAAATTAAAATGTCGCCAGATGATATGGAGAAAACAATGTTCATCACACCATGGGGCACCTTTTTGCTATGAGGTGATGCCAGTCGGTCCCAAGAGTGCCGGTGCCATGTATCAGGGTCTATGGTGACTTTGTTTCATGATATGATTCATCATGAAATCGAATGCTATGTTGATGACATGATAGCAAAGTCCCAAACAGAAGAGGGGCATTTGGCAGACTTGGCCAAGCTGTTGGACCAGTTGAGACAATTCAGATTGAGGTTGAATCTGAATAAGTGCACGTTCGTAGTGCGGTCCGGTAAGTTGCTGAGGCTTATTACAAATGAAAGAGGAATCGAGGTCGATCCTGCTAAAAAAAAAGAAGAAAAAAAACAATACAAGAAATGCCTGAACCGAGAACAGAAAAAGAGGTTTGTGGTCTCTTAGGTAGATTGAACTTCATTTCACGGTTCACATCTCATCTAACAGTCACGTGGGAACCCACTCAAGCTGTTGTGAAAAAAAAATGATGATCAAATGGTTAGGTAAAGTAATGATTGCCAAGGGGCATCGAAATATAAAAGAATATTCGTAGGAGACTCTGATTCCGATGCCTCCCAGTGGAGGGACAACCGTTGATTCTGTACTTGACAATCCTTGAGGGGTCTATGGGGTGCGTATTGGGGCAGTATGATGAGTCTGGTCGAAAAGAGCATGCAATTTACCTTAGCAAAAAGTTTACTGAATGTGAAACAATACATTCACTGCTCGAGAAAACTTGTTGTACTTTGGCATAGGCTGCTCACCGACTGAGACAATATATGCTGGTTCATACAACTTTGTGGATTTCAAGATGGATCTGGTCAAGGATATATTTGAGAAGCCAGCATTAACCGGACGGGTTGCGAGAGGGCAAGTGATTTTGATTGAATATGATATTTAGTACACCTCTCATAAAGCAATAAAGGGGAGTGTATCGTCTGATTACCTCGCTCAGCAACCCATTGAGGATTATCAACCGATGATGTTTGAGTTCCCTGATGAGGACATCGAGGTTCTCAAATCGAAAGATTGTGAGGAACCGATCCCGGAGGAGGGGCCTGACCCTGAATCCGAACGGAATCTGATGATTTGATGGGGTCGTTAACGTGAATGGAAGCAGGGTTGGTGTTGCTTTGGTTACGCCAAAGGGGAGCCCACGGTCCTTTTGTTTCCCGGATAACATTTGAATGCACCAACAATGGTGGCTGGGTATGGAGCTTGTAGCCTGGGTATCGCTTTTCGGTGCGTACGTCTACTGGGGCAACTCTGTTCTCACTCATGTATGGGATAGAAGTGGTATTACCTATTGAGGTCCAGGTCCCATCGTGGAGAGTCCTGATGGATGAAAGTCGGAAGAGGCGGAATGGGTAAAGACTCGGTACGAAGAGTTGAGCCTGATTGAGGAAAAGAGGTTGGCAGCCATCTGTCATGGACAGTTATACCAGCAGCGGATGAAGCGCGCTTTTGACCGAAAGGTGCGACCTCGTGTGTATCGCGTAGGAGATATGGTGTTGAAAAGGATCCTTCCTCCTCAGAGTGATCGTGGGGCAAGCGGATACACAGTTATGAACGCCCATTCATGGTCAAGAAGGTTTCCTCTGGCAGAGCCTTGTTGTTGACGACCATGGATGATAAGGATTTTCCATCCCCTGTGAATGCGGATGCAGTTAAAAAATACTTCGTATAAGAGACCCGCTGGACGAAAAGAATAAAACAGTCCAGGAAAAAATGGGCATCCCGGCGAAAAAAAAAGAAAAAGAAAAAAAGGTTCGGGCAAAAATTAGGGATAAAAATGGAAAAACTGTACACCCGGCAAGTCGAAAACCCCATAAGGGCGGCTTGGGCAAAAAAGGGTATCCCGGTGGACTGAAAACCCGAAAGGGCGGTCCAGGAAAAAGAGGGATTGAAACGAACAACTGCGTCTAGCATGTGTAACACCTCAAAATTTTCCCTCCCCTCTTGGGACTGGCATAACATATTTGCATATCATTTTAGGTCATTAGGCATTGCATATTTCATATCATGTGGTTACATGGTGCAAGTCATCCTCATAAGTCTTGATCAGGAGATGAAGAGGTCATGATGCAAGTTAGGGTTTTCATTGGATGGACTGATCACTAACTGTCTGAGGATGTGCTGATTCAAACTAGGGTTTCTTGATTCTCAAGGAGATTGGTCTACATCTTGGTGGCAATGATACATCATCATCATCATGGTCTTGTTATCATCCAAGAAGTTCAAGAGTTTGATCAGCTACCTTGAGATTAGGGTTTTGACCACTGGTCAACCCTAATCAGTTGCATTGGGCCAATCAGGGCATGGCAAGGAGATGGGGTCTACAATGGATATGGGGATCATTTCATGATTATATTGAGCTTATGGAGGCTAGGGTTTCATCCTTGAGCTATTGCATCAGAAAATTGGGGCTCAGTTTGATCAGTGCATTGCCAAATTCATCTATCAGTTGAAAAAGTCAACTGTGGTCAACTGTGCTTGATTTTATGGATTTGGAGGTGGGAGAGAGTTGGATACACTTCATTCATGTTGAAACAAGTTTCATTTGACATTTCAAACCTCAAGAATGAAGAAAATAAAGTCAGACAAAAAATTGCCAAAAATAGAAAGTGACTCGTAATGGAAGTTTCCAAAAATGGAAAGTTTTTCACCACAAAATTACATGTCCAAGAATGCTTCAAATGGATTTTTGTTCAACATGAAAGTTGTAGATCTTGCTCTCACCTTTCCAAAAAGTCAAAGAACTTGAAATTCCCATGCATGGTTGACAAGATATGGTCCATTCATTTTCCAAAAATGCCTAAAATCAAGGTGGCATAACTTTCACATGGAATGTCCAATTTGGGTGATCTTTTTGTGAGCAAATCCCATTTCACATGTGCTTTCATGAGGTGTGATCAAAATTCATCAAAAATGGTCAAGGCAAAAAGTCAATTTTCAAGTGGATTCATGTGTATTTTTGGCATGGCATAGTGAAATTGAGAAATACAAGGCCTGTGAACATGAGACCAATTCCAACACACTCCAAATGCCAAATAGAACATGTTTGGGCTGTCATGAGCTGTCACATGGCATTATTTGGAAAGGTCATTTTTGCCCTTGCACTTAAAATCTCATTTGTGCTAATCACTTCAAAATTTGCTAATTTGGATTAAACAAAGTGATTAAGGAGATGGTATAAGTTGCTAATTGTAACAGAATCATAATCACAATCACATTTCTCAAGATCCATAACTGAATTTCACCAAAACCTCTCAAATTCTCTCAAGAACTTCATCACGTTTTTCAACAATTCTTCATCATTTCTTCATCAAATCGAATGATTCTTCTTTGGTTCATCTTCTACAAGCCTTAATCCACATCTGTTTTGACAAATCCGTGGCAAAAGCATCAAGAATCTCAACTGTCCAAAGCTTGCACATCAATGGAAATTTCTTCATTCTTGCAGTTGGAGCATCGTTGAGCTGATGATCTTTCTCCAATCATCTTCCTATGCGCCAATCTCCATCTGTTTTGGCAAATTACACCTTGAAACATCCAAATCGCGCACTGCCATAATCACAAGGTCAGTTTTCGAATTTCACCTTTGCTCAAATCATATATGCGTTTTAAAGATCTTTCAATGTAGAATCACATGATGTTCATAGTTTGCGAATTGATTGAGTGTGGTGAGAGAAATCATGATTTGAAGTTTTGTGTTCGTATCTTATTTTGCTCGATCCCGCTGCCATGGTTAGAATTAGGTTGAATGAATTACATATCCTTAATCCTTGTTGAAGGACGGTTCTAGTGATATATGGCATGAGCATTTTCATTAAAATTTGATGTTCATCATTTCTGGAGATTTCTGGATTGGTTTTTGGTGAAGAACCTGTGAAACGCGCGTTTGATCCAAAGTATCCTGGCCTTGATTTTGAATGTTGTTTCCCGCCATGCCTCAACCAATAGAAACGCGCCACTGCGTTTAAGTGGAACGGCGCCGTTTTGGCCAAGTTCTTAAGTATTACAAGTTTGCCATTATCAGATTAATTGGATTTATTTCTTATTTCTTTTTCATTTCTTTTTCACTTTTGATGCTTGATCTTTAGAAAATCATAACTCACTCATTTTTTATCCAAATTGAGTGAGATTTTTTTCATGATGCTCCTGGTGATGTGTAGAATTTAATCATGATTTTTGTGATTTTTGTGCACGAGTAAAAAATTAAATTGCTTAGAGGTTGATTGAATGTGTCACATTTGTACATGTCTTGCCATATCATTCATAAAATGATGATGCTTTCCAAGCAATGGATGAAATTTTTTGTGCATATTCTGGACTCTTTGATGGTGATTTTGATGTAGAGTTTGTGGTTTTTGGATACCTGGATGTTGAGATATTAATTTTTGAATTGAGGTGTGACAGTTTGTGTCACACCAAGCTAGGTCAACTTCATGATTTTATTTGAGATGCTTAGGGACCTTGGATTGAGCCAATCTTTTGCATGATTGAGCATTGATATGTCAAGATTACATGTGAATTTTTCTGGATTAATTGGTTGCATTTTCTAATTGATTGAATATTTTCTTCCCTGTGTGCTCATTTGGTAACTTTGTGTGACACATGTTGGTATTTCATTGGTGAAATTCTCATAGTGTATTGGATGAAGATGAAATTTGACATGTGGATTGTAGACACATTATAAGTCATTGTGGTTTTGATCCCATTCATTTCTTAATTGTTGTCACTGTTTTATGAGTTTTGGAAGTTGATGCTTATGTTAATGCCTTGTGTTGGCTTGTTTGAAATTGTCTGAACTTCTTGATTTTCATTGACCTACTTCCTTTTGTCCAATTGAGCTGAAAATTGACATGCTATCCATTGAATATGTTCTGTTTAGGTGTGAATTTTTGTGGAATTAATTGAATTGTTTTGGTATGCTTTTGATTGAGATAGTTCTGTTTGGTCTTTTGAAGTTGCAAATTGCATGTTGGATGCTATTTTGTGCATAAAATGATAATGGTGATTGATATGAGCATGGGACCAATTGCATTTGTTTCTAAATTGTTTCAATGTGATTTTGGATAATTTTCACTTGCTGTTTTGATTTTTTCATCCCCTTTGGACCCTAGGCTTGGCCTAGTGGTCTAGTTTCTCACATTTGGTTTGGATTTTCAGGTTGAAATGCAAAAGCCTTAAGGAGAAAATTGCAAGCTGATTAAATTGAGTTTTGTTTGATGTTGTAAACTAACTTGTTTTGTGTTGTAAGGTTTGATGCTTGAGCTTGGGCTCATGGCTTGCACTTGTGTGCATTAATTTGTGTTTGACTGTACAGATTAACATTTGCTGTTTACTGTTGGTTTGTCTGAGTACTGATGATACTTGATTGATTTCAGGTACATTAAGTTGCTTACAGTTCTTTAAGAACTTGCTTGCTGCTGCTTGGTTGTATAAACCAGTTGAGGTAGACTCTCTTGTCTCCATGTAGTCTGGAAGACCTGGCTTGTTATTTAGCCAGGCAACTGTCTGAAGTCCTCCTTAAGAGGCGATGTTTGTGATTGTTTACTTTTGTGCCAAGCAGGTAAAGACCTCTATGAGGCAATTGGCGGAACCCAAGGGATATGCAATCTATCCCCCGCTATTCTGTTGAGTCGTCCCTCTGCTTACACCACTGTGTTGATGCGTTGGGACACAAACCCAAGATCTTGTACTTTGTACAGTTGTGTCAGAGTCTTGAGTGTAGAAGGGTCCCTCCATTCTAGACCCACGCTCCTTCGTCTGAAGCTCTCCCTGATCAGGGATAAGAGCTGTGAAGTCTAATCTTCACTCACCTTTCATCAGCTTCACCTTAGCCTCTCAATGGCAAGGTTAAGAGCTAACTCTACCCTTGTACAGATGACTTGCCTCGGCAGTCCACCCTTTGTTTGAGCCTCACTTGACTGGATATAGTGTGTGCTATGTGAAATGTTTGTTTTATTTTGATTGGTGCTTGCATGCTTGTTTTTCCTGGTTAGGATTAGCTTGTTGTTGAGCAAGTTAGGATAGAAACCACAACATAGGGCAATGATGCATGATAACACTAGGCTCGAGTACAACTCCCTAGTAGTGTGTCTCCCCTTGGTTTCTGGCTAGAATTTCTTTCCCGTTCAGGGGAACTACGTCGCCCTGATCCTCATACCAGATGAGGTACGTAGGCAGGAGACCGTGCGAGGTCTCTCCGGGCACTTTTTTTTCCTTTTGTGTGTGTGCTTGACGGTTATAGGCTCGAGTTCCCGACTCCCTGTTAACTTGTTGGTTGTTGTGTGCTTGGAAGCTGATGTAAGTCCATCGA